>NC_087166.1:16236265-16601265 GCF_035594125.1 Scylla paramamosain
TTTACATGGGAATCCAAAACAAAATTACTGAAAACGTGTCTTCTCAGTGTTTTACGTAGAAAAACGCTAAAACTGATACAAACCAACAAATATCAAGAAGCAGAAAAACCAAAAATGTATATTTTGAGTGTTTTTGAGCTTGTTACCTACAAAAAAAACACAAAAATTGATACAAAGCACTCTATATTGGGAAACAAAGGGACATTGCGAGAAAAGTGTATAATAAATGTTTTATAATTCAAAAAAACCACAAGGCAAGAAACGCAAAAACTCGTGAAGTTTCCTAGATACCAAAATGCTGAAACTCATGAATAACACTCTCAATTGAGAAACAGAACAACCTTACTAAATGCGTGTCAAAAACACTAAAAGGTAAGTTCTTCGTAAAAGTTGGTTTTATTCCCATATAATGTGATTACCCTGCTTTTTAGTGCTTTATTGCCTAACATGCTCAAAAAACACTCAGACACTTTTCTGGTAATGTTATTTTTTTCCCACATAAAGCTAGTTTCGCTAGGAATTTGGGTTTTGGTAACTAAGAATGTAAGAAAACACTCAAAATACACGCATTTAGTAAGGTTGCTCTGTTTCTTGATTAAGAGTGTTATTCATGAGTTTCATCATTTTGGTATCTTTGAAACTTCTCCACACAGACGAGTTTTTGCGTTTTTGCCTTGTGATTCTGGTGAAACTATAAAACACTCATTATACACGTTTCTCGTTAAGTCCTTTTTTTTCCTAATATACAGTGCTTTGCATCCATTTTTGCGTTTTTTTTTTTTTATGTAACAAGCTAAAAAACACACAAAATATACTTTTCTGGTTATGTTATTGTATTTTTTTTTTTTTCATATTCGTTGGTTTGCATCCGTTTTAGCGTTTTTCTACGTAAATCTTTTAAACGACACGTTTTCAGTAATTTTGTTTTGGATTTCCATATAGAGTTACTTTCATATTATCTATCGTTTTGGTGCCTAACATGCGGAAAAACACTCAAACGACAGGTTTCTTGTAAAGTCGTTAAATTTTCCCAAATAGGTGGCTTTCCATACACTTTATGGTTTGGTACATAACTCCGAAAAAAAATGTAAAATTAACTTTTTCGATAATGTTCTTTTTTCCACATAATTTCTCTGAATTTTGGCAGAATTTTGGTATCTTGGTACCTTTGAACATCAATAACAAAAAAATAAAAATGCTATTTATTTTTATTTTTATTTATTTTTTTTCTCTATAAAGAGTTTTATTTCTAGGTTTTAACGTTTTGGTACTTAAGGAACTTCAAAACAGTCATAATACACGTTTCTTGTAATGTCCTTTCGTTTCCCAAATATATGGATCTTTGCATGTATTTAAGCGTTTTTATAGGTAACATGATAAAAAACATTCAAAACACTTGTTTTTGGTAATGTTATTCTGCTTCTCCATAAAGGAGTGTTTTACATGAGTTTTAGGGATTTGGTATGTAAGGAGCTGAAAAACACTTCAAGGCAAGTTCTTGGTAAAAGTTGGTTTTATTCCAATGTAATGTGATTCCCCTGCTTTTTAGTGCTTTATTGCCTAACACGCTCATAAACACTCAAAAGACACTTCTTGTAATGTCATTTTTTTCCCACATAAAGCTAGTTTCGCATTCTATTTCGGGTTTTGCTAACTAAGAATGTGAAAAAAAACTGAAAATACATGCATTTGGTAATGTTGTTCTGTTTCTCAATTAATATTTTTATTCATGAGTTTCAGGATTTTGGTATCTAAGAAACTTCTTTATATTTAAGAGTTTTTGCGTTTTTTTGCCTTTTGGTTTTTATGAACCACAAGTTCTTTTGCCCGAAAATAAAAAGACACTCATTATACACGTTTCTCGTAATGTCCTTTTCTTTCCCAATAGGGAGTGCTTTACATCCATTTTCGCGTTTTTTGTAGGTAACAAGCTCAAAAACACTCAAAATATACCTTTTTGGTAATGTTATTCTATTTCTTCATATTGGTTGGTTTGCATCCGTTTTAGCGTTTTTCTACGTAAAACATGGAAAAGACACGTTTTCTTTAATTTTGTTTTTAGATTCCCAAAGAATATTGCCAGAATTTTGGCATCTTAGTACCTATGAAGATGAATAACAAAAAAAATTATTTTATTTTATTTTTATTTTTTTTCTCTACAAAGAGTGTTATTTGTGTGTTTTAGCTTTTTTTGGTACTTAAGGAACTTAAAAACACTCATATTACACGTTTCTTGTAATATCCTTCCGTTTCCCAAACATAAGGTTCTTTGCATGTATTTAAGCGTTTTTATAAATAACATGATCAAAAACACTCAAAATACATATTTTTTGAAATGTTACTCTGTTTCTACATAAAGGGTGTTTTGTATGCGTTTTAGCGTTTTGGTATGTAAGGAGTTAAAAAAAACACTTAAAGGCAAGTTCTTCGTAAAAGTTGGTTTTATTCCCATGTAATGTGATTGTTCTGCTTTTTAGTGCTTTATTGCATATCACGCTCAAAAACACTCAAAAGACACTTTTCTGGTAATATATTTTTTTTCCCACATAAAGCTAGTTTCGCATGTAATTTGGGATTTTCGTAACTAAGAATGTGAAAAACACTCAAAATACACACATTTGGTAAAGTAGTTCTGTTTCTCAATTAAAAGTGTTATTCATGAGTTTTAGCATACACGAGTTTTTGCGTTTTTTGTCTTGTGGTTCTTGTGAAACTATAAAACGCTCATTATACACGTTTCTCTAAATGTCCTTTTGCTTCCCAATATAGGGTGCTTTTACATCCATTTTCGCGTTTTTCGTAGGTAAAAAGGTCAAAAAGACTTTTTGCTAATGTTATTCTCTTTCTTCATATTCGTTGCTTTGCATCCGTTTTAGTGTTTTTGTACGTAAAACACTGAAAAGACACATTTTCAGTAATTTTGTTTTGGATTAACATATTGACTGACTTCCATATTATTTATCGGTTTGGTGCCTAAAATGCTGAAAAACACTGAAAAGACAGGTTTCTGGTAAAGTCGTTTAATTTCCTCATATTGGTGGCTTTGCATGCACTTTAGGTTTGGTAAATAACAATCCGAAAAAAAGCTATAATTACCTTTTTTGATAATATTCTTTTTTCCACATAAATTCCCTGAATTTTGGAAGAATTTTTTTATTTTTATTTTTTTTCTCTCTTTAAAGAGTGTTATTTGTGGGTTTTAACGTACTTAAGGAACTTAAAAATAGTCATAATACACGTTTCTCGTAATGTCCTTTCGTTTCCCAAAGATAGGGTTCTTTGCATGTATTTAAGCGTTTTTATAGGTAACCTGATCAAAAACACATGTTTTTTGTAATGTTTTTCTGCTTCTCCATAAAGGAGTAAAACAACAACAAAAAAACATATAATGTTAATTTCTCGGTCAAAGTTGGTTTTATTCCCATGCAATGCGATTGCCCTGCTTTCTAGTGCTTTATTGCCTAACACGCTCAAAAACTCTCAAAAGACACTTTTGGTAATGTCATTTTTTTTCCCACATAAAGCTAGTTTTGCATGCTATTTGGGATTTTGCTAACTAAGAATATGAAAAAACACTGAAAATACACGCTTTTCGTAAGATTGTTCTGTTTCTCAATTAAGATTGTTATTCATGAGTTTCAGCATTTTGGTATCTAAGAAACTTCTTTATATACACGAGTTTTTGCGCTTTTTGCCTTGTGGTTCTTGTGAACCACAAGTTCTTTTGCTCGAAAATAATAAGACACTCATTATACACGTTTCTCGTAATGTCCTTTTGTTTCCGAATAGGGGGTGCTTTGCATCCATTTTCACCTTTTTTGTAGGTAACAAGCTCAAAAACACTCAAAATATAGCTTTTTTTGTAATGTTATTCTATTTTTTTTTTTTTCATATTGGTTGGTTTGCATCCTTTTTAGCGTTTTTCTACGTAAAACACCGAAAACACACGTTTTCAGTAGTTTTGTTTTGGATTCCCATATAGAGTGACTTCCATGTTATTTATCGTTTTGGTGCCTAACATGCTGAAAAACACTCATAAGACAGTTTTCTGGCAAAGACGTTTGATTTCCCCATATAGGTGGTTTTGCATGCACTTTAGGGTTTGCTACATAACAGTCGAGAGAGAAAAAAAAAGCTAAAATTAACTTTTTTTTAGAATGTTCTTATTTCACAAAATTTCATGAATTTTGCTCGAATTTTGGCATCTCGGTACCTGTGAAGATGAATAAGAAAGAAAAAAAATATTGTATTTTTTTTATTTATTAATTTATTTTTACTCAATAGAGAGTTATTTGTGGCTTTTAGCTTTTTGGTACTTAATGAATTTCAAAACACTCATAATATACGTTTCTTGTAAAGTCCTTTCGTTTCCTACAAATAGGGTTCTTAGCATATATTTAAGCGTTTTATTGGACACATGATCAAAAACACTCAAAATACATGTTTTTGGTAATGTTATTCTGTTTCTTCATAAAGTGTGTTTTGCATGCGTTTTAGCGTTTTGGTATATAAGGAGCTCAAAAACACTTAAAGGCAAGTTCTTGGTAAACATTGGTTTTATTCCCATGTAATGTGATTGCCCTTCTCTTTAGTGCTTTACTGCCTATCACTTTCAAAAACACTCAATAGACACTTTTCTGAAAATGTCGTTTTTTTTTTTATCACAAAGCTGGTTCCGCAATCAATTTTGGTTTTGGGTAACAAAGAATGTGAAAAGCACTCAAAATACACGCATTTAGAAAGGTTGTTCTGTTTCTCAATTAAGAGTGTTTTTCATGATTTTCTGCATTTTGGTATCTAGGAAACTAGCTAGTTTTGCATGTAATTTAGGATTTTCATAACTAAGAATGTAAAAAAACACACATTTTGTGTGAATGTAAAATACACACATTTTGTAAGTTAAATCTGTTTCTCAAAAGTGTTATTCATGAGTTTCATCATTTTGGTATCTAAGAAACTTCTCTAGGTACACGAGTTTTTGCGTTTTTTACCTTTTGGTTCTTGTGGAACTATAAAACACTCATTATACACGTTTCTCAGAATGTCCTTTTGTTTTGCAATACTTTGCATCCATTTTTGCATTTTTTTAGGTAACAAGCTCAAAAATATTTAAAATATACATTTTTGGTAATGTTATTTCATTTCTTGTTATTGGTTGGTTTGCTTCTTTTTTAGCGTTTTTCTACGTAAAACACTGAAAAGACACGTTTTCAGTAATTTCGTTTTGGATTCCCATATTGAGTGACTTCCATGTTTTTATCGTTTTGGTGCCTAACATACTGAAAACACTGAAAAGTAAGGTTTCTCGTAAAGTCGTTTAATTTCCTCATGTAGGTGACTTTGCATTCACTTAAGAGTTTGGTACATAACATTCCGAAAAAAATAGCTAAAATTAGCTTTTTTGATAATATTTTTTTATCACATAATTACCCAGAATTTTCCCAGAATTTTGGCATCTCGGTACCTATGAAGATGAATAACGAAAAAAAAAAGTGCCGTTTTTATGTATATTTATTTATTTTTTCTTTTTAAAGAGTGTTATTTGTGGGTTTTAGTTTTTTGGTTCTTAAGGAACTTAAAAACACTCATAATACATGTTTTTCGTAATGTCCTTTCGTTTCCCAAACATAGGGTTCTTTGCATATATTTTCGCGTTTTTATAGGTAGCATGATCAAAAACACTCAAAATACATGTTTTTGGTAATGTTATTCTAATTCTCCATAAAGGGTGTTTTGCATTCGTTTTAGCGTTTTGGGATGTAAAGAGCTCAAAAAAAAATTTAAAGGCAAGTTCTTGGTAAAAGTTGGTTTCATTCCCATGATATATTATTGCTCTGCTTTTTAGTGCTTTATTGCCTAACACGCTCAAAAACACCCGAAGTCACTTTTCTGGTAATGTC
Source organism: Scylla paramamosain (assembly GCF_035594125.1). Classification (NCBI taxonomy): domain Eukaryota; kingdom Metazoa; phylum Arthropoda; class Malacostraca; order Decapoda; family Portunidae; genus Scylla; species Scylla paramamosain. Next base: position 16,242,166 of record NC_087166.1, read on the forward strand.
ATTTCTTACCAACATAAAGCTAGTTTTGCATGCAATTTGGGGTTTTGGTCAATAAGAATGTGAAAAATACTCAAAATACACGCATTTCGTAAGGTTGTTATATTTTTCATTTAAGAGTATTATTCATGAGTACCAGCGTTTTGGTAACTAAGAAACTTCTCCATATACACGAGTTTTTGCGTTTTTTGCCTTGTGGTTCTTGTGAAACTATAAAACACTCATTATTCACGTTTTTCGTAATGTCCTTTTGTTTCCCAATATAGAGTGCTTTGGATCATTTTTCGCGTTTTTTGTAGGTAAGAAGATTAAAAACACTCAAAATATACCATTCTCGTAATATTCTATTTCTTCATATTTGTTGGTTTGCATCCGTTTTAGCGTTTTTCTACATAAAACACAGGAAAGACACGTTTTCAGTATTTTGTTTTGGATTCTCATATAGAGTGACTTCTATATTATTTATCGTTTTGATGCCTAACAAGCTGAAAATCACTCAAAAGACAGGTTTCTGGTAAATTCGTTTCATTTCCTCATATAGGTGGCTTTGCATACACTTTAGGGTTTGGTAAATAACAGTCCGAAGAAAAAGCTAAAATTAACTTTTTTGATAATGATCTTTTATCACATAATTGCCCTGAATTTTGCCAGAATTTTGGCATCTGGGTACCTATGAAGATGAATAAAAAAAATAAAAAAAATTCCTGTTTTTCTATTTATTTTATTTTTATTTTATTTTTTTTTTAAATAAAGAGTGTTACTTGTGGGGTTTAGCTTTTTGGTTCTTAAGGAACTTGAAAAGACTCATAATACACGTTTCTCGTAATATCCTTTCCTTTCCCAAACATAAGGTTCTTTGCATGTATTTAAGCGTTTTTTATAGATAACATGATTAAAAACACTCAAAATACCTGTTGTTGGTTATGTTATTTTGTCTCTATATAAAGTGTGTTTTGCATTCGTTTTAGCGCATATAAGGAGCTGAAAAACACTTAAAGGCAAGTTCTAGGTAAACGTTGGTTTTATTCCATGTAATGTGATTGCCCTGCTTTTTAATGCTTTATTGCCTAACACTTTCAAAAACACTCAAAAGACACTTTTCTGGTAATGTTATTTTTTTCCCACATAAAGCTATATTCGAATGAAATTTCGTTTTTTTTTTTTTTTTTACTAAGAATGTGAAATAACGCTCAAAATACACACATTTAGTAAGGTTGTTCTTTTTTTCAAATAAGAGTTTTATTCATGAGTTTCAACATTTTGGTATCTAAGAAACTTCTCCATATATACGAGTTTTTGTGTTTTTTGCCTTGTGGATCTTCTGAAACTATAAAACATTCATTATACACGTTTCTCGTAATGTCCTTTTGTTTCCCAATATAGAGTGCTTTGCATGCATTTTCGCGTTTTTTGTAGGTAACAAGTTCAAAAACACTCAAAATATACGTTTTTGGTGATGTTTTTCTATTTCTTCGTATTGGTTGATTTGCATCCCTTTTAGCGTTTTTCTACGTAAAACACTGAGAAGACATGTTTTCAGTAATTTTGTTTTGGATTCCCATATTGAGTGACTTCAATGGTATTTATCGTTTTCGTGCCTAACATGCTAAAAACACTCGAAAGACAGGTTTCTTGTAAAGTCGTTTAATTTCCATATATAGGTGGCTTTGCATGCACTTTAGGGTTTGGTACATAACAGTCCGAAAAAAAATCTAAAATTAACTTTTTTGATAATGTTCTTTTTTCCATGTAATTTCCCTGAATTTTGCCAGAATGTTGGCATCCTGGTACCTATGAAGATGAATAAAAAAAAAAAAAATTCCTATTATTTATTTATTTATTTTTTTCTATAAAGAGTGTTATTTGTGGGTTTTAGCTTTTTGGTACTTAAGGAATTTAAAAACACTCATAATACACGTTTCTCATAATGTCCTTTCGATTCCCAAATATAGGGTTCTTTGCATGTATTTAAGTGTTTTTAGAGGTAACATGATCAAAAACACTCAAAGTACATGTTTTTGGTAATGTTTTTCTGTTTCTTCATAAATGGTGTTGTGCATGCATTTTAGCGTTTCAATATGTAAGGAGCTCAAAAACACTTAAAGGTAAGTTCTTGGTAAAATTTGGTTTTATTCTCATGTAATGTGATTGCCCTGGTTTTAAGTGCTTTATTTCCTAACACGCTCAAAAACACTCAAAAGACACTCTTCTGGTAATGTCTTTTTTTTTTTCCACATAAAGCTAGTTTCGCATGCAATTTGGGGTTTTGGTAACTAAGAATGTGAAAAACACTCAAAATACACGCATTTGGTAAGGTTGTTCGGTATCTCAATTAAGAGTGTTATTCATGAGTTTCAGCGTTTTGGTGCCTAAGAATCTCAAAAACAATCATAATGCACGTTTCTCGTAATGTCGCTCTTTTTCTTCATATAGGGTGCTTTGCATGCATTTTGGCATTTTTTTTTCACGTAATAGCTGAAAAACACTGAAAATACACGCTTTTGGTAATAAGAACATAAGAACATAAGAAATAAGTAAATCTGCAAGAAGGCATCAGGCCACAAGTGGCAGTACTTGTATGAAATATGCCTACCTATTTCCACCTATCATCCCCATCCATAAATGTCTAATTTTCTCTTACTGTTCCCAAATGCCTCAGCACTAAAAGCTTGATTACTACTACGTCCGTTCCTATCATCTACTACTCTTTTTGAGAACCAATTCCTTCCTGTCTCCTTTTTGAACATCAAGTTTTCATTCTTGAACCCGTTTTTCTTGTTCTGTCATATTTACAGATTCTAAGAATTTTCCTTATGTTCCCTTTATTATAACCCATATACCACTAAAAGACTTCTATTAGGTCCACTCTTAACCTACGTCTCTTTAAAGGATGTAAATTTAACAGCTTGAATATCGCTTCGTAAGGAATACCCCTCATCCCCTGTATCCTATTAGTCATTTTCCTTTGTACTGATTCTAATAGACCTTTATCCTTCCTGTGATGTGGTGACCAGAATTGGACAGCGTACTCTATATGAAGTCTGACCAACGCCAAATGTAACTTTAATATTACTTCGGGAGTTCTACTTTTAGCACTCCTGAAAATGAATCATAATACACTATTTGCTTTGTTTCTGGCCTCTTTCCATTGCTTTCTTAGACGGAGTTCAGATATAACCTTAAATCTCAAATCTTTTACTTTCTCTGAATCTACCAGAACTTCGTTGTTCATTTTGTAACTACTGTGTGGGTTTCTTCTACTTACGCTAAGTGCTTTGCATTTGTTGACATTAAACTGCATTTGCCATCTGTCCGTCCATTCGTTCAACCTATTCAAATCTGCCTGCAAGGCGAGGGTATGCGATTCTGATCTAAGTAATCTACATATTCTCGTGCCATCCGCAAATTTACTAACAACACTACTAATTCCATTATCCAAGCCATTGACATATATTACAAACAACATCGGCCCTAATACTAATAATCCCTTTGTCACCTCACTAATTACTTGACCCCACTCTGATTTAGAGCCGTTTATTACAACACTCTGTCGCCTGATGCTTAGCCATGACTTTATCCAATCTAAACACCTCATATCTCTCGTGCGCCCTAACATTTCTCAGTAGCCTCTGATGGGGTACCTTGTCAAACGCTTTACTAAAGTCCTGATATAGGATGCCATAACTATCAGTATTATCTGCCGCCTTGTAAACCTTACTGTATAAACTTACCAAGTTTCTCATGTAAGACTCCCCATTCCAGAAGCCGTGCTGTCACTGAGTTATCAAGTTATGTTTGTCTCAATGCTCTTAAATGTTCTTCGCTATTATTGACTCCATTATTTTACATTTAACAGAAGTTAAGCTGACAGGTTAGACGTTAAAGTTTTATCTCCTTTCTTAAAGGTAAATACTATATTCGCCTGCCTGCAAATTACTATTGTTTCTCTATTCTTCGTCTTATATGCCTGATAAAATCCCTTAAGGTCCATCTTCGCTTGGCTGGCTACCTTAAATTCATAACTATTTTTAGCTTCCCATTTTTAAACTCCTGACTTTTCTAATTCATTATATTATGGCCTTAAAACCACTTCCCCTGTCTTTAATCTCATATATACTTCTCCTTCGCCCTATGTAGTGTTTTAACCTCAGTCATCCATTTAGGATCATTCTTCTGCGATCTTTTTCTCCTGTAAGGGATGTTCCCTAACTTTCCTGAATGTAATTTATCAACGAAATATTTATTTCTCTTCTCCATAAAGGTTGTTTTGCATGGGTTTTAGCGTTTCTGTACATAAGAACCTATAAAACACGTTTTTAGTAATGTTGTTTTGTATTCCTTTATAGAGTGCTTTCCATTCTTTTTAGCGTTCTGGTGTCTAACACGTTGAAAAACACTCAAAAGGCACGTTGATGATAATGTCATTTCGTTTCCCGATAAAGGGGGCTTCCAATGCATTTTGTCTTTTGGTACTTAACAATATGAAAAAGAGTTTAAGTAAAAGTTTTCGGTAGTTTTTTTTTTCCATATAAAGTGCTAATCATGTGTTTTTGAGTCTTGGTACCTAAAAAGCTCAAAATCTCTCATAATACACTTTTCTCGTAATGTCCTTTGTTTTCTCCATGTAGGATGCTTTGCGTGTAATTTGGTATTTTTGTACTTAACAAGCACAAAAATAATCAAAATACAAGTTTTTGGTAATGTTATTCTGTTTCCCCGTAAAGGTTGTTTTGCATGCGTTTCAGTGATTTCGGACGTAAGAAGGTCAAAAACACTCTAAAGATACTTTCTTGGTAATGTTTTTTTATATTGCCAAATAGGGTGCTTTCAATGCTTTTTAGCATTTTGATTCCTAACACTCAAGTAAACACTCAAAAGACACGTTTCTTGTAATATAGTTTTGCTTCTTCATATAGGGATCTGCATGCATTATGATGTTTTGCTACATAATGTGAAAAAAGCTCAAAATAAAGGTTTTAGCTAATGTTGTTCCTTTTCTCTATATAGGGTGCTATTCATGCGTTTTAGCGTTTTGATATTTAGGAGGCTCAAAAACACTAACAAAATTTGTTTCTCCTAATGTCTTTCTATTTCCCCAGATAGGATGCTTCGTATGTTTTTTTGACGTTTTGGTACATAACAAGGTAAAAAAAAAAAAAAAAAAACACGAAAAAACACATTTTTGGTGATGTTCTGTTTCTCCATTAAGAGATATAGGATATATTCAATTTTCATTCAGGCGGTTTAGTGTTTGGTACCTAAGAGACTCAAAACACTGATAATGCACGTTTCTTGTAATGTCCTATCGTTTCCACATACAGGGTGCTTTACATGCATTTTTAAGTTGATGTACGTAACAGACTGAAAAAGATTCAAAATACACGTGTTTGGTAAGGTTTTTCTATTTGGTAGGGTTATTCGTATTTGTTTAGCTGTTTTGGTCTAGCTGTTTTGGAACGAAAAAAGTTTAAAACACTTAAAAGACATGCTTTTAGTAATGTTATTTTGCATTTCTATATAAAGTGCTTTCCATGCTATTTAGCGTTTTCGTACCTAACACGCTGAAAAACACATAAAAACACATTTCTTACATTGTTGCTTATTTTTCTCGTATAGCGAGCAAACATTATGGTGTTTTCCTACCTGACAATGTGAAAAAAAACATTCAAATTACACGATTTTGGTAATGTTTTTCTCTTTCTCCATACAGTGTGCTTCTCATTTATTTTAGCGTTTTGGTACCTGAGAAGCTGAAAAAAAACTCATAATACACGTTTTTTGTCATGTCCTTTAATTTCCTCATATAGGCTCTTTTTGGTGCTTTGGTACCTAACAGGGTGTTTGCATGTATTTTGACATTTTAGTTCGTAAGAACCTAAAAAAACACTCTAAAGAGACGTTTTAGTAGCTTTGTATTCCCCTATAGGGTGATTTCGTTGCTTTTTACTGATTTGGTGCCTAACACGCTCAAAAAATAACAAAAGACAAGTTTCTAGTGATTTCGTTTCATTTCTTCATATAGGTTGCTTTACATGCATGTTGGCATTTTGGTAATTATCAATGTAAAAAAATTCACGTTTTTGGTAAGTTTGTTCTTTTTCTTCAGAGCACTATTTAAGCTTTTTACTGATTTGGTACTTAAGAGAGTAATAAAAAAAAAAAAACAACAAACGTTTCTCGTAATGTCCTTTCATTTCCATATGCAGGGTGTTTTGTTTGATGATAGGCGATTTTGTACATAATAAGCTCAAAGACACTCAAAATACAAAATACACGTTTTTGGTAAATGTATTGTTTCTCAATATAGGGTATTTTCATGCGTTTTTGATGTTTCATATATCTATATATGGGTCTTTGCATGCATTTTTGGCTTTTTGGTAACTAACAATATCATAACAATGAAAATGCACGTTTTTTTTTTTTTTGGCAATATTGTTCTTTTTCTTCATATAGAGCGTTTTTCATGCGTTTTACCCTTTTGATACTAAGAAGGTCAAAAACACTCATAATACACGTTTCTGGTAATGTCTTTTGATTTTTTCCATATAGGGTATTTTCGATTCATTTAGGCGTTTTTTTATGTAACAATCTTATAAAACATTAAAAATACTTGTTTTTGGTAATGTTATTCTGTTTCTCCATAAAGGATGTTTTCTATGTTTTTTTTTTTTTCGTTTTGGTACGTAGGACACTCAAAAGAAACGTTTTCTTAATGTTGTTTTATATTCCCATATCAGGTGATTTGTATGCTTTTTAGCATTTTTGTGCCTAACACGCTGAAGAACATATTTTAGACACGTTTCTGAAATCTCGTTTCCTTTCCCCAAATACGGGGCTTTACATGCATTATGGCGTTTTCATTCATAACAATGTGAAAACACTGAAAATATACGTTTTTGGTAATGTTATTTCATATAGAGTGTTATTCATTACACTCTATTACTAAAAACATTACTAAAAACGTCTTTTATATGTTTTTGAGCTTCTTAGGTGCTAAATCACTAAAGTGCATGCAAAGCACCATGTATCCAAGTGTTTTTCAGCTTACGTACTAAAACGGTAAAACGCTTGGAAAACACTGTTTGTGGAGAAAAAAAAATACTAACAATGTGTATTATCAGCGTAATAAGTAGTAAAACGCCAAAATGCATGCAGAGCGCCCTATATGAAGTAACGAAACGACTTTTCCAAAAACGTGTCATTTAGGTGTTTTTTTGGGGGGTATTAGGCACCAAAACGTATTTTTTAGGGTATTAGGCACAAAAAAAAAAAAAAAAAACATGGAAAATACCCTATATAGGAAAACGAAACAACTTCAACAAAAACGTGTCCTTTGAGCTTCTTACGTACCAAAACGATAACAATTTATGAAAAAAACAGAACAATATTAGCAAAAAACGTGTGTTTGAGTGTTTTTAGCTTGTTAGATAACTAATCGCCAAAATGCATGCAAAGTTTCAGATATGGGGAAAAGAAAAGATATTAACGCTGTTTTTCAGCTTTTTATGTAACGAAACGCTAAAACACGTAAATGGCATTCTATATGAAGAAACAGAACATCATTACGAAAAACGTGTATTATGGGTGCTTCTCCCCATGTTAGGGACCAAAACGCCAAAATACATATAAAGCACCCTATGTGAAGAAACAGAACGACATGATCACAAATATGTATTATGAATATTTTTGAGTTTGTTAGTAATCAAAACGCCAAAGTACATGCAAATTATCCTATAGAAGAGGAGAGAGAGAAAAAAAAAAACATTACCAAAAACATATCTTTTGAGTGTTTTTCAGCTTCTTACGCACCGAAACTCTAAAAGTGATGCAAAACGCACTTTACTGAGAAATAGAACATGAACAAAAACGTGTGTTTTAAGTGTTTTTTAGTTAGGTACCAAAACGACACAATGCATGTAGAATACCTTGTCTGGAGTAACTAAAAGATAGTACCTACAACGTGCCATTTGGGAATTTTCGAGCAAATTAGGCAACAAAAAGCTAAAAAGCATGGAAATAGCTCTATATGAGAAAAGAAAAAAAACATTGTCAAAAAACGTTTCTTTTTAGTGTTTTTGAGCGCACAAAACGCTAAAATGTGAGCAAAGAAATATTTATGGGAAACTTTAGCAAAAAATTCTTATTTCAGTGTCTTTTAACTTGTTAGGTACTAGACCCCATATTGCATGCAAAGAACCCTATTTAAGGAAACAAAACAATATTAATAGAAACGTGTATTATGAGTGTTTTTATTTTTATTTTTTTAAGTACCAAAACGCTAAAACACGTGAATATTACTCTATATGAGAGAGAGAGAGAAAAAAAAAAACATTAACAAAACCAGTAGCAAAACCACCAGAAACTTGCTATTTAGGTGTTTTGAGCGTATTAGGCAGCAAAACGTTAAAAAAGCAAGGAAAACACCCTATATGGGAAAACAAGATAACATTAACAAAATCGAGTGTTTTTGAGCTTTTTACGTACCAAAACGATAAAAGGCGTCCAAAACAATATTAGGAAAAACGTATGTTCTGAGATTTTTTTTTAGCTTGTTAGGTAACAAAACTCCAAAATGTATGCAAATTACCCTATATAGGTAAAAGAAACGATATTAACATAAAGGTGTATTATGTCTTTTTCAGCTTCATAGATACCAAAAGTCTAAAACACGTGAATAATACTATATTTGCAGAAACAAAACGACATTACCAAAAGCGTACTTTATGAGTTTTTTTTTCCCCATGATAGGTACCAAAACGCCTAAAAGCATAGTGAACACCATACATAAAAAAAAAAAAAAACAGACCAACATTACGAAAAACTTGTATGCTGAGTGTTTTTGAGCTTGTTAGATACAAAAACACCAAAGTGCATGCAAGACAACCTATATAGGAAAAGCAATCAATATTAACAAAAACTTGTCTTTTGAGTGTTTTTCAGTTTCTTACGTACTAAAACTCTAAAACGCATGAAAAGCACCCTTTATGGAGAAAGAGGACAACATTACTATAAACGCGTGTTTTGAGAGTTTTCCCGATCATTAGCTACCAAAACGCCAAAATGCAGACAGCACACTATTTGATGTAAAGAAATTATATTACCGGAAACGTGTCATTTGAGTGTTTTGACCATATTAGAAACCAACTCCACAAAAAAACAAAACAAAAAAAAAGAACATGGAAAACACTCTATATAGGAAAAAAAAAAATATATAACATCGAAAACGTGTCTTTTGAATGTTTTTGAGCTTCTTACGTACCGAATTTCTAAAAAGAGTGCAAAACATCCTTTATGGTGAAATAAAACATTACCAAAAATGTGTGTTTTGAGTGTTTTTGAGCTTGTTGGGTACGAAAACGCCAAAATGCACACAAATTAACGGACATTGAGAAACGAAAAGTTATTAAGAAAAAATATTATTATGAGTGTTTTTCAACATATGTACGAAAACACTAAAACACGTGAATATCACTCTATATGGAGAAAAAAGCATTAACCAAACAAATGGGTTTTTCCTCATGTTAGGTACGACAATCTATACAGAATACCATATATAAAAAACAGAACATTACCAAAAACGTATATCATAAGTGTTTTTGAGCTTCTTAGGTAATAAAATACTGAAACACGTGATTAGCACATCCATTTAGGCGTTTTGATTTCTAAAAAGGTGGAAAACGCTTAAATCATACGTTTTTGGTAATGTCTCCCGATAAAAGGCTATTGTGCACGCGTTTTAGCATTTTGGAACGTAAGAAGCTCAAAAACACTCAAAAGACACCATTTTGATAATGTTGTTTTGATTTTTATATAGAGTGTCTTCCATGCTCTTTAGAGTTTTGGTGCCTAACGCTGAAAATCCCGGAAATAACATTTTTTTCTGGGAATGTCGTCTCTTTACCCTATAGAGGGTGAAATGGATCAATTTTTGCGTATTGACACGTAATAAGCTGAAAGACATTCAAAATACACGTTTTTGGCAATATTATTCTGTTTCTCCATGAAGTTTATTTTTGTACTTAAAAAGCTGAAAACACTCAAAAGACACGTTTTTGTTTGTTTCTCCAGTATAGCTTACTTTGCATGCACTTTGGCGTTTTCGAAAACACTACTAATACATGTTTTTGTACCCTAAATGAGGAAAGGAAACGCGATTTCCAGGAAAGTGCCTTTTGAATGTTTATTGGCGTGCTAGGCACCAAAACGCTAAAAAGCATGGAAAGCACCCTATAAAGGAAAACAAAAAACTTAACTAAAAACGTCTGTTTTCAGTGTTTTTGAGTTTCTTACCTACCGAAACGCTAAATCGCATAAAAAAAAAAAACACATGGAGAAATAATATTATCAAAAACAAATATTTCGAGTGTTTTTGAGTTAGTTAAGTAGAAAAATACCAAAATGCATATATAGTATCTTAACTGGGAAAATGAAAAGACGTTACTAAAATGTGTACTATTGGCGTTTTTTTTTTTTTTTACTTATTAGGTACGAAGTCGCTAAAATGCATGAATAACACTCTATATGAAATAACATTACCAAAAACGTATATTTTCAGTGTTTTCACATTGTTATGAATGAAAACGCCATAATGCATGTAAAGCACCGTATTTGGGGAAAGGAAACGAGATTTCAGAAACGTGTCTAAAATATGTTCTTCAGCGTGTTAGGCACAAAAATGCTAAAAAGCATACAAATCACCTGATATGGGAATATAAAACAACATTAAGAAAACGTTTCTTTTGAGTGTCCTACGTACCAAAGCGATAAAAAAAAAACAGAAAACATCCTTTATGGAGAAACAGAATAACATTACCAAAAACAAGTATTTTTAATGTTTTATAAGATTGTTACATAGAAAAAACGCCTAAATGAATCGAAAATACCCAATATGGGAAAAATCAAAAGACATTACCAGAAACGTGTATTATGAGTGTTTTTGACCTTCTTAGTATCAAAAGGGTAAAACGCATGAATAACGCTCTATATGAAGAAAAAGAAGAATAATGCCCAAAAAAAAAAAAAAACGTGCATTTTGACTGTTATGATATTGTTAGTTACCAAAAAGCCAAAATGCATGCAAAGACCCATATATAGATATATGAAACATCAAAAACGCATGAAAATACCCTATATGGAGAAACAGAATACATTTACCAAAAACGTGTATTTTGTATTTTGAGTGTCTTTGAGCTTATTATGTACAAAATCGCCTATCATCAAACAAAACACCCTGCATATGGAAATGAAAGGACATTACGAGAAACGTTTTCTATGTTTTTTTTTTTTTTTTATTACTCTCTTAAGTACCAAATCAGTAAAAAGCTTAAATAGTGCTCTGAAGAAAAAGAACAAACTTACCAAAAACGTGTATTTTTTTTACATTGATAATTACCAAAATGCCAATATGCATGTAAAGCAACCTATATGAAGAAATGAAACGAAATCAATAGAAACTTGTCTTTTGTTATTTTTTGAGCGTGTTAGGCACCAAATCAGTAAGAAGCAACGAAATCACCCTATAGGGGAATACAAAGCTACTAAAACGTCTCTTTAGAGTGTTTTTTTAGGTTCTTACGAACTAAAATGTCAAAATACATACAAACACCCTGTTAGGTACCAAAGCACCAAAAAGAGCCTATATGAGGAAATTAAAGGACATGACAAAAAACGTGTATTATGAGTTTTTTTTCAGCTTCTCAGGTACCAAAAAGCAAAAATAAATGAGAAGCACACTGTATGGAGAAAGAGAAAAAAACATTACCAAAATCGTGTAATTTGAATGTTTTTTTTTCACATTGTCAGGTAGGAAAACACCATAATGTTTGCTCACTATACGAGAAAATTAAACATCAATGTAAGAAATGTGTTTTTATGTGTTTTTCAGCGTGTTAGGTACGAAAACGCTAAATAGCATGGAAAGCACTTTATATAGAAATGCAAAATAACATGACTAAAAGCATGTCTTTTAAGTGTTTTAAACTTTTTACGTTCCAAAACAGCTAAACCACGTGCAACAAATACGAATAACCCTACCAAATAGAAAAACCTTACCAAAAACGTGTATTTTGAATCTTTTTCAGTCTGTTACGTACATCAACTTAAAAATGCATGTAAAGCACCCTGTATATGGAAACGATAGGACATTACAAGAAACGTGCATTATCAGTGTTTTGAGTCTCTTAGGTACCAAACACTAAACCGCCTGAATGAAAATTGAATATATCCTATATCTCTTAATGGAGAAACAGAACATCACCAAAAATGTGTTTTTTTGTGTTGTTTTTTTTTACCTTGTTATGTACCAAAACGTCAAAAAAAAACATACGAAGCATCCTATATGGGGAAATAGAAAGACATTAGGAGGAACAAATTTTGTTAGTGTTTTTGAGCTTCCTAAATACCAAAACGCTAAAACGCATGAATAGCACCCTATATAGAGAAAAGGAACAACATTAGCTAAAACCTTTATTTTGAGCGTTTTTCACATTATGTAGCAAAACATCATAATGCATGCAGATCCCTATGTGAAGAAGCAAAACTATACTACAGGAAACGTGTCTTTTAAGTGTTTACTTGAGTGTTAGGAATCAAAATGCTAAAAAGCATTGAAAGCACCCTATTTGGCAATATAAAATAACATTACCAAGAAAGTATCTTTAGAGTGTTTTTGACCTTCTTACGTCCGAAATCGCTGAAACGCATGCAAAACAACCTTTACGGAAAAACAGAATAACATTATCAAAAACTTGTATTTTGATTGTTTTTGTGCTTGTTAAGTACAAAAATACCAAATTACACGCAAAGCATCCTACATGGAGAAAACAAAGGACATTACGAGAAAAGTGTATTATGAGAGATTTTGAGCTTTTTAGGTACCAAGACTCAAAAACACATGATTAGCACTTTTTATGGAAAAAAAACCTCTACCGAAAACTTTTACTTAAACTCTTTTTCATATTGTTAAGTACCAAAAGACAAAATGCATTGGAAGCCCCCTTTATCGGGAAACGAAACGACATTATCATCAACGTGCCTTTTGAGTGTTTTTCAACGTGTTAGACACCAGAACGCTAAAAAGCATTGAAGGCACTCTATAAAGGAATACAAAACATTACTAAAAACGTGTTTTATAGGTTCTTATGTACAGAAACGCTAAAACCCATGCAAAACAACCTTTATGGAAAAGAGAAATAAATATTTCGTTGATAAATTACATTCAGGAAAGTTAGGGAACATCCCTTACAGGAGAAAAAGATCGCGGAAGAATGATCCTAAATGGATGACTGAGGTTAAAACACTACATAGGGCGAAGGAGAAGTATATATGAGATTAAAGACAGGGGAAGTGGTTTTAAGGCCATAATATAATGAATTAGAAAAGTCAGGAGTTTAAAAAGGGAAGCTAAAAATAGTTATGAATTAAAGGTAGCCAGCCAAGCGAAGATGGACCTTAAGGGATTTTATCAGGCATATAAGACGAAGAATAGAGAAACAATAGTAATTTGCAGGCAGGCGAATATAGTACCTACCTTTAAGAAAGGAGATAAAACTTTAACGTCTAACCTGTCAGCTTAACTTCTGTTGAATGTAAAATAATGGAGTCAATAATAGCGAAGAACATTTAAGAGCATTGAGACAAACATAACTTGATAACTCAGTGACAGCACGGCTTCTGGAATGGGGAGTCTTACATGAGAAACTTGGTAAGTTTATACAGTAAGGTTTACAAGGCGGCAGATAATGGTGATATTTATGGCATCCTATATCAGGACTTTAGTAAAGCGTTTGACAAGGTACCCCATCAGAGGCTACTGAGAAATGTTAGGGCGCACGAGAGATATGAGGTGTTTAGATTGGATAAAGTCATGGCTAAGCATCAGGCGACAGAGTGTTGTAATAAACGGCTCTAAATCGGAGTGGGGTCAAGTAATTAGTGGGGTGACAAAGGGATTATTAGTATGAGGGCCGATGTTGTTTGTAATATATGTCAATGGCTTGGATAATGGAATTAGTAGTGTTGTTAGTAAATTTGCAGATGGCACGAGAATATGTAGATTAATTAGATCAGAATCGCATACCATCGCCTTGCAGGCAGATTTGAATAGGTTGAACGAATGGACGGACAGATGGCAAATGCAGTTTAATGTCAACAAATGCAAAGCACTTAGCGTAAGTAGAAGAAACCCACACAGTAGTTACAAAATGAACAACGAAGTTCTGGTAGATTCAGAGTAAGTAAAAGATTTGAGATTTAAGGTTATATCTGAACTCCGTCTAAGAAAGCAATGAAAAGAGGCCAGAAACAAAGCAAATAGTGTATTATGATTCATTTTCAGGAGTGCTAAAAGTAGAACTCCCGAAGTAATATTAAAGTTACATTTGGCGTTGGTCAGACTTCATATAGAGTACGCTGTCCAATTCTGGTCACCACATCACAGGAAGGATAAAGGTCTATTAGAATCAGTACAAAAGAAAACGACTAAAAGGATACAGGGGATGAGGAGTATTCCTTACGAAGCGATATTCAAGCTTTTAAATTTACATTCTTTAAAGAGACGTAGGTTAAGAGTGGACCTAATAGAAGTCTTTTAGTGGTATATGGGCTATAATAAAGGGAACATAAGGAAAATTCTTAGAATCTGTAAATATGATAGAACAAGAGAAACGGGTTCAAGAATGAAAACTTGATGTTCAAAAAGGAGACAGAAAGGAATTGGTTCTCAAATAGAGTAGTAGATGATGGGAACGGACGTAGTAGTAATCAAGCTGTTAGTGCTGAGGCATTTGGGAACAGTAAGAGAAAATTAGACATTTATGGATGGGGATGTTAGGTGGAAATAGGTAGGCATATTTCATACAAGTACTGCCACTTGTGGCCTGATGCCTTCTTGCAGATTTACTTATTTCTTATGTTCTTATGTTCTAATTACCAAAAGCGTGTATTTTCAGTGTTTTTCAGCTATTATGTGAAAAAAATGCCAAAATGCATGCAAAGCACCCTATATGAAGAAAAAGAGCGACATTACGAGAAACGTGCATTATGATTGTTTTTGAGATTCTTAGGTACCAAAACGCTGAAACTCATGAATAACACTCTTAATTGAGATACAGAACAACCTTACCAAATGCGTGTATTTTGTGTGTTTTTCACATTCTTAGTTGCCAAAACCCAAAATTGCATGCGAAACTAGCTTTATGTGGAAAAAAAAAAGACATTACCAGAAGAGTGTCTTTTGAGTGTTTTTGAGCGTGTTAGGAAATAAAGCACTTAAAAGCAGGGCAATCACATTACATGAGAATAAAACCAAATTTTAAAAGAGCTTGCCTTTAAGTGTTTTTGAGCTCCTTACATATTGAAACGCTAAAATGCATGCAAAACACCATTTATGGAGAAACAGAAAAACATTACCAAAAACATGTGCTTTAAGTGTTTTTGATAATTTTACCTATAAAAACGCTTAAATACATGCAAAAAACCCTATATTTGGGAAACGAAAGGACATTATGAGAAACGTGTATTATGACTGTTTTTAAGTTCCTTAAGTACCAAAAAGCTAAAACCCACAAATAACACTCTTTATAGAAAAAATAAAAAAAAAATATATAAATAAAAGCAATTTTTTTTTTTTTTTTGGTTATTCATCTTCATAGGTACCAGGATGCCAAAATTCTGGCAAAATTCAGGTAAATTATATGGAAAAAAGAACATTATCAAAAAAGTTAATTTTAGATTTTTTTCGGACTGTTATGTACCAAACCCTAAAGTGCATGCAAAGCCACCTATATATGGAAATTAAACGACTTTACAAGAAACCTGTGTTTCGAGTTTTTTTTAGCATATTAGGCACGAAAACGATAAATACCATTGAAGTCACTCAATATGGGAATGCAAAACAAAATTACTGAAAACATATCTTCACAGTGTTTTACGTAGAAAAACGCTAAAAGGGATGCAAATCAACTAATACGAAGAAATAGAAAGACATCACCAAAAACGTATATTTTGAGTGTTTTTGAACTTGTTACCTACAAAAAACGCAAAAATGCATGCAAAGCATGCATGGAAACAAAAGGACATTACGAGAAACGTGTATAATGAGTGTTTTATAGTTTCAGAAGATCCACAAGGCAAAAAACACAAAAACTCGTATATATGGAGAAGTTTCTTAGATACCAAAATGTTGAAACTCATGAATGAAACTCTTATTTGAAAAACAGAACAACCTTACTAAATGTGTGTATTTTCAGCGTTATTTCACATTTTTAGTTAAAAAAAAAAACGAAATTCCATGCGAATATAGCTTTATGTGGGAAAAAAATGACATTACCAGAAAAGTGTCTTTTGAGTGTTTTTGAAAGCGTTAGGCAATAAAGCATTAAAAAGCAGGGCAATCACATTACATGGAATAAAACCAACGTTTACCTAGAACTTGCCTTTAAGTGTTTTTCAGCTCCTTATATGCGCTAAAACGAATGCAAAACACACTTTATATAGAGACAAAATAACAAAACCAACAACAGGTATTTTGAGTGTTTTTTAATCATGTTATCTATAAAAAACGCTTAAATACATGCAAAGAACCTTATGTTTGGGAAAGGAAAGGATATTAGGAGAAACGTGTATTATGAGTCTTTTCAAGTTCCTTAAGAACCAAAAAGCTAAACCCCACAAGTAACACTCTTTATTTAGAGAAAAAAAAATAAATAGAAAAAGAGGATTTTTTTCAATTTTTTTTTTTCATCTTCACAGGTACCGAGATGCCAAAATTCTGGCAAAATTCAGGACAATTATGTGATAAAAGATCATTATCAATAAAGTTAATTTTAGCTTTTTTTTCGGACTGTTATTTACCAAACCCTAAAGTGTATGCAAAGCCACCTATATGAAAAAATGAAACGAATTTACCAGAAACCTGTCTTTTGAGTGATTTTCAGCTTGTTAGGCATCAAAACGATAAATAATATGGAAGTCACTCTATATGAGAATCCAAAACAAAATACTGAAAACGTGTCTTTCCTGTGTTTTATGTAGAAAAACGCTAAAACGGATGCAAACCAACAAATATGAAGAAATAGAATATTACGAGAATGGTATATTTTGAGTGTTTTTAATCTTGTTACCTACAAAAAAACGCGAAAAAGGATGCAAAGCACTCTATATTGGGAAACAAAAGGACATTACGAAAAACGTGAATAATGAGTGTTTTATAGTTTCACAAGAACCACAAGGCAAAAAACGCAAAAACTCGTGTATATGGAGAAGTTTCTTAGCTACCAAAACGCTGGTACTCATGAATAATACTCTTAAATGAAAAACATAACAAGCTTACGAAATGCGTGTATTTTGAGTATTTTTCACATTCTTATTTACCAAAACCCCAAATTGCATGCAAAACTAGCTTTATGTTGGTAAGAAATGACATTACCAGAAAAGTGACTTTGGGTGTTTTTGAGCGTGTTAGGCAATAAAGCACTAAAAAGCAGGGCAATAACATTACATGGGAATGAAACCAACTTTTACCAAGAACTTGCCTTTAATTTTTTTTGAGCTCCTTACACACCAAAACGCTAAAACGAATGCAAAACACCCTTTATGGAGAATTAGAATAACATTACCAAAAACATGTATTTTGAGTGTTTTTGATCATGCTACCTATAAAAACGCGAAAATATATGCAAAGAACCCTATGTTTGGGAAACAAAAGGACATTACGAAAAACATGTATTATGAGTGTTTTTAAGTTCCTTAAGAACCAAAAAACTCAAACCCACAAATAACACTCTTTATAAAGAAAAAATAAATAAATATACATAAAAACGGCAATTTTTTTTTTTTGGTTATTCATCTTCATAGGTACCGAGATGCCAAAATTCTGGGAAAATTATGGGCAATTATGTGATAAAAAAAATATTATCAAAAAAGCTAATTTTAGCTTTTTTTTCGGAATGTTATATACCAAACTCTTAAGTGAATGCAAAGCCACCTACATGAGGAAATTAAACGACTTTCCGAGAAACCTTACTTTTCAGTGTTTTCAGTATGTTAGGCACCAAAACGATAATAACATGGAAGTCACTCAATATGGGAATCCAAAACAAAATTACTGAAAACGTGTCTTTTCAGTGTTTTACGTAGAAAAACGCTAAAGAGGATGCAAACCAACCAATAAGAAGAAATAGAATAACATAACCAAAAATTTATATTTTGAATGTTTTTGAGCTTGTTACCTAAAAAAATGCAAAAATGGATGCAAAGTATTGCAAAACAAAAGGACATTCTGAGAAACATGTATAATGAGTGTTTTATAGTTGCACAAGAACCAAAAGGTAAAAAACGCAAAAACTCGTGTACCTAGAGAAGTTTCTTAGATACCAAAATGATGAAACTCATGAATAACACTTTTAATTGAGAAACAGATTTACCTTACAAAATGTGTGTATTTTGAGTGTTTTTCACATTCTTAGTTACGAAAATCCCAAATTACATGCGAAACTAGCTACTTTCCTACATACCAAAATGCAGAAACTCATGAATAACAGTCTTAATTGAGAAACAGAACAACCTTACTAAATGCGTGTATTTTGAGTGCCTTTCACATTCTTAGTTACCCAAAACCCAAATTCATTGCGAAACCAGCTTTATGTGATAAAAAAAAAAATGGCATTTTCAGAAAAGTGTCTATTGAGTGTTTTTGAGCGTGATAGGCAGTAAAGCACTAAAAAGAAGGGCAATCACATTACATGGGAATAAAACCAATGTTTACCAAAAACTTGCCTTTAAGTGTTTTTGAGCTCCTTATATACCAAAACACTAAAACGCATGCAAACACCCTTTATGGAAAAACAGAATAACATTACCAAAAACATGTATTTTGAGTGTTTTTGATCATTTTACCAATAAAACGCTTAAATACATGCTAAGAACCCTATTTGTGGAAAACGAAAGGACATTACGAGAAACGTGTATTATGAGTGTTTTTAAATTCATTAAGAAACAAAAAAAATTTTTCTTTCTTATTCATCTTCACAGGTACCAAGATGCCAAAATTTGGGCAAAATTCATGAAATTTTGTGAAATAAGAACATTATCAAAAAAGATAATTTTAGCTTTTTTTTCTTTGACTGTTATGTAGCAAACCCTATAGTGCATGCAAAACCACCTATATGGGGAAATCAAACATCTCTGCCAGAAAACTGTCTTATGAGTGTTTTTCAGCATGTTAGGCACCAAAACGATAAATAACATTAAAGTCACTTTATATAGGAATCTAAAACAAAATTACTAAAAACGTGTCTTTTCGGTGTTTTACGTAGAAAAACCCTAAAACGGATGCAAACCAACCAATATGAAGAAATAGAATAACATTACCAAAAAGGTATATTTTGAGTGTTTTTGAGCTTGTTACCTACAAAAAAGGTGAAAATAGATGCAAACCACTCCCTATTGGGAAACAAAAGGACATTACAAGAAACGTGTATAATGATTGTCTTATTATTTTCGAGGAAAAGAACATGTGGTTCACAAGAACCACAAAGCAAAAAACGGAAAAACTCGTGTATATAAAGAAGTTTCTTAGATACCAATATGCTGAAACTCATGAATAACAATCTTAATTGAGAAACAGAACAATATTACCAAATGCGTGTATTTTGAGTGTTTTTTTTTTACATGCTTCGCAGATCCCTAAATAGCATACGAAACTAGCTTTATGTGGGAAAAAAATGACATTACCAGAAATATCTTTTAAGTGTTTTTGAACGTGTTAGACAATAAAGCACTAAAAAGCAGGGCAATCATATTACATTGGAATAAAACCAACTTTTACCAAGAACTTGCCTTGAAGTGTTTTTCAGCTCCTTACATACCAAATCGCTAAAACGCATGCAAAACACTCCTTTATAGAGAAGCAGAATAACATTACCAAAAACAAGTGTTTTGAGTTTTTTTTTTTTTATCATGTTACCTATAAAAACGCTTAAATACATGCAAAGAAACCTATCTTTCGGAAACAAAAGGACATTACGAGAAACGTGTATTATGACTGTTTTTAAGTTTCTTAAGTACCAAAACGTTAAAACCCACAAATAACACTCTTTAAAGAGAAAAAAAAAAAAAAAATAAATTGCATTTTTTTCGTATTGATTTTCATAAATACCGAGATGCCAAAATTCTGGCAAAATTCAGGGAATTTATGTGGAAAAAAGAACATTATCAAAAAAGTTAATTATAGCTTTTATTCGGATTGTTATTTACCAAACCCTAAAGTACATGCAAAGCCACCTATATGAGGAAATTAAACGAGTTTACCAGAAACCTGTCTTTTCAGTGTTTTTCAGCATGTTAGGCACCAAACCGATAATTAATATGGAAGTCAGTCAATATGTGAATCCAAAACAAAATTACTGAAAACGTGTCTTTTCAGTGTTTCACGTAGAAAAAACGCTAAAAGGGATGCAAAGCAACAAATATGAAGAAATAGAATAACTTTACCAAAAAGTGTTTTTGAGCTTTTTACCTACGAAAATGGATGTAAAAGCACACTATATTGAGAAGCAAAAAGACATTGAGAGAAACGTGTATAATGATTGTTTTATAGTTTCACAAGAACCACAAGAAAAAATACGCAACAACTCGTGTAAATAGAGGTTTCTTACATACCAAAATGCTAAAACTCATGAATAACACTTTTAATTGAGAAACAGAACTATCTTACCAAATGTGTGTATTTTGAGTGTTTTTCACATTCTTAGTTACGAAAATCCCAAATTACATGCGAAACTAGCTTTATGTGGGAAAAAAATTGACATTATCAGAAAAGTGTCTTTTGAGTGCTTTTGAGCGTGATATGCAACAAAGCACTAAAAAACAGAATAATCACATTATGTAGGAATAAAACTAACTTTTACGTAGAAATTGGCTTTAAGTGTGTTTAACTCCTTACATACCAAAATGCTGAAACGCATGCAAAACATCATTTATGGAGAAACAGAATAACATTACCAAAAACATGTATTTTGAATGTTTTTGATCATGTTACCTGTAAAAACGCTAAATACATGCAAAGAACCCTATGTCTGTGAAACGAAAGGACATGTAAAAAAAAAAATTAGCTTTTTTCCGGAATTATGTACCAAACCCTGAAGTGCATCTATATGGGGAAATTACAAGACTTTACCAGAAATCTGTCTTTTGAGTGTTTTTCAGGAATTTCAACAATATTACTAAAAACGTGTCTTTTCAGTCATTTACGAAGAAAAACGCTAAAATGGATCCAAACCAACCAATATGAAGAAATAGAATAACTTTACCAAAAAGATATATTTTGAGTGTTTTTCAGCTTGTTACCTAGAAAAAATGCGAAAATGGATAGAAAGCACTCTATATTGGGAAACAAAAGAACATTACGAGAAACGTGTATAATGAATGTTTTATAGTTTCACACGAACCACAAGGCAAAAAACGCAAAAACTCGTGTATGTAGGGAAGTTTCTTACATACCAAAATGCTGAAATGCATGAATAACACTTTTAATTGAGAAACAGAACTACCTTACCAAATGTGTGTATTTTGAGTGTTTTTCACATTCTTTGTTACGAAAATCCCAAATTACATGCGAAACTAGCTTTATGTGGGTAAAAAAAAATAAATTACCAGAAAAGTGTCTTTTAAGTGTTTTTGAGCGTGATATGCAACAAAGCACTAAAAAGCAGAACAATCACATTACATGGGAATAAAACCAAGTTTTACGAAGAACTTGCCTTTAAGTGATTTTTTTTAACTCCTTACATACCAAAACGCTAAAACGCATGCAAAAACACCCTTTTATGGAGAAACAGAGTAACATTACCAAAAACATGTATTTTGACTGTTTTTGATCATGTTATTTATAAAAACGGTTAAATTCATGCAAAGAACCTTTTGTTTGGGAATCGAAAGGACATTACGAGAAACGTGTATTATGAGTGTTTTTAAGTTCCTTAAGTACCAGAAAAGCTAAAACCCACAAATAAAACTCTTTATAGAGAAAAAAAAAATATTTTTTTTTTTTTGTTATTCATCTTCATAGGTACTAAGATGCATAAATTCTGGCAAATTTCTTTGGAAATCGAAAACAAAATTACTGAAAACGTGTTTTTTCGGTGTTTTACGTAGAAAAACGCTAAATCGGACGGAAACCAACCAATATGATGAAATAAAATAACATTACCAAACAAGGATATTTTGAGTGTTTTTGAGCTTGTTACCTAGAAAAAACGCGAAGATAAATGCAAAGCACTTCCTATTGGGAAAGAAAAAGACATTACGAAAAACATCTATAATGAGTGTTTATGTATATAAAGAAGTTTCTTAGATACCAAAATGCTGAAACTTATGAATAACAATCTTAATTGAGAAACAGAACAACATTACCAAATGCGTGTGAGTGTATTTTCACATTCTTAGGAAAACCTCAAATAGCATGCGAAACTAGCTTTTGTGGGAAATAAATGACATTACCAGAAGTGTGTTTTGAGTGTTTTTGAGTGTGTTAGGCAATAAAGCACTAAAAAGCAGGGCAATCATATTACATTGGAATAAAACCAACTTTTACCAAAAACTTGCCTTGGTGTTTTTTTTAGCTCCTTATATACCAAATCGCTAAAAAACGTATGCAAAACACTCCTTTATGGAAAAACAGAATAACATTACCAAAAACAAGTGTTTTTGAGTGTTTTTTATCATGTTACCTATCAAAACGCTTAAATACATGCAAAGATTCCTATATTTGGGAAACGAAAAGACATTACGATAAATGTTTATTATGAATGTTTTTAAGTTGCTTAACTACCAAAACTTTAAAACCTACAAATAACACTCTTTATAGAGAAAAAAAATTAAATAAATAAAAAAAAATAGCACTTTTATTTTTTTGTTATTCATGTTCATAGGTACCAAGATGCCAAAATTCTGCCAAAATTCAGGGAAATTATGTGGAAAAAAGAACATTATCGAAAAAGTTAATTTTACATTTTTTTTTTCGGAGTTATGTATTAACGACTTTACAGGAAACCTGTCTTTTGAGTGTTTTTACGCATGTTAGGCACCAAAAACGATAGATAATATTGAAGTCACTCTATATGGAAATCCAAAACAAAATTACTGTAAACGTGTCTTTTAAAAGATTTACGTAGAAAAACGCTAAAACGGATGTAAACCAACGAATATGAAAAAAAAAATAGAATAATATTATCAGAAAAGTATATTTTGTGTGTTTTTGAGCTTGTTACATAAAAAAAACACAAAAATGGATGGAAAGCACTGTATATTAGGAAAAAAAAAGGACATAAAGAGAAACGCGTATAATGAGTGTTTTATAGTTTCACCAGAATCACAAGGCAAACAACGCAAAAACTTGTCTGTGTGGAGAAGTTTCTAAGATACCAAAATGCTGAAACTCATGAATAACACTCTTAATCAACAAAGAGTACAACCTTACTGAATTCGTGTATTTTGAGTGGTTTCTTTACATTCTTAGTTACCAAAACCCCAAATTCCATGCGAAACTAACTTTATGTTGGAAAAAAATGACATTACCAGAAAAGTGTCTTTGAGTGTTTTGAGCATGTTAGGCAATAAAGCACTAAAAAGCAGGGCAATCACATTACATGGGAATAAAACCAACTTTTACGAAAAACTTGCCTTTTAGTGTTTTTGACACGCATTTAGTAAGGTTGTTCTGTTTCTCAATTAAGAGTGTTATTTTTGAGTTTCAGCATTTTAGTATCTAGGAAGCTTCTCCATATACACGAGTTTTTGCGTTTATTGGCTTGTGGTTTTTTTGAATTATAAAACATTCATTATACACTTTTCTCGCAATGTCCCATTATTTCCCAATATAGAGGGCTTTGTATCAGTTTTTGCGTTTTTTTTTTTTGTATGTAAGCTCAAAAACACTCAAAATATATATATTTGGTAATGTTTTTCTCCTTCTTCATATTGGTTGGTTTGCATCAGTTTTAGCGTTTTTCTACGTAAAACACTGAGAAGACGCGTTTTCAGTAATTTTCTTTTGCATTCCCACATAGAGTGAGTTCCTTATTATTTATCGTTTTGGTGCCTAACATGCTGAAAAACACTCATATGACAGATTTCTGGTAAGGTCTCTAATTTCCTCATATGCGAGGCCTTCCATGTCTTTTGACTGTTTTTGAGCGTGTTACGCAATAAAACACTAAAAGGAAGGGCAATCACATTACATAGGAATAAAACCAAATCTTACCAAGAACTTGCCTTTAAGTGTTTTTGAGCTCCTTACATACCAAAATGCTAAAACTCATGCAAAATACATTTTATGGAGAAACAGAATAATATTACCAAATACATGTATTTTGAGTGTTTTGATCATATTACCTATAAAAACGCTTAAATACATGCAAAGAACATTATGTTTGGGAAACGAAAGGACATTACGAGAAACGTGTATTATGGATGTTTTCTAAGTTCTTTCAGTACCTAAAAGCTAAAACCCACAAAAAACACTCTTATTTAGAAAAAAATAAATAATAAACAAAAAAAATGGGATTTTTTTTTTATTATTCATCCTTATAGGTACCGAGATGCCAAAATTCTGCCAAAATTCAAGGAATTTATGTGGAAAAAAGAACATTACCAAAAAATTTAATTATAGCTTTTTTTTCGGATTGTTATGTACCAAACCCTAAAGTGCATGCAAAGACACCTATATAGGGAAGTTAAACGATTTTAACAGAAACCAGTTTTTTTTTGTGTTTTTCAGCATGTTAAGCACCAAAACAATAAATAATATGGAAGTCAGTCAATATGTGAAGGCAAAACAAAATTACTGAAAACGTGTCTTTTCAGTGTTTTACGTAGAAAACGCTAAAGCGGATGCAAACCAACCTATATGATGAGATAGAATAACATTACCAAAAATATATATTTTGAGTATTTTTGAGCTTGTTACCAACAAAAAATGCAAAAATGGATGTAAAATACTCTATATTAGGAAACAAAAGGACATTACGAGAAATGTGTATAATGACTGTTTTATAGTTTTAAAAGAACCACAAGAAAATAAACGCAAAAACTCGTGTATATAGAGAAATTTCTTACATACCAAAATGATGAAATGCATAAATAACACTTTTAATTGATAAACAGAACTACCTTACCAAATTGTGTATTTTGAGTGTTTTTCACATTCTTAGTTACGAAAATGCGAAATTATATGCGAAACTACCTTCATGTGGGAAAAAAATGACATTAACAAAAAAGTTTTTTAACTCCTTACATACCAAATCACTAAAACGCATGGAGAAACAGAATAACATTACCAAAAACATGTATTTTGAGTGTTTTTGATCATGTAACCTATAAAAACGCTTAAATACATGTAAAGAACCCTATGTTTGTAAAACAAAAGGACATTACGAAAATCGCGTATTATGAGTGTTTTTAAGTTACTCAAGTTACTCTTCATAGGTACCGAGATGCCAAAATTCTGGCGAAATTAATGGAAATTTTGTAAAAAAAAAAACATTATAAAAAAATAATTTTATCTTTTTTCCGGAGTTATGTACAAACCCTGAAGTGTATGCAAATCCACCTATATGGGGAAATTACACGACTTTACCAGAAACCTGTCTTTTGAGTGTTTTTCAGCAATTTTAACAATATTACTGAAAACGTGTCTTTTCAGTGATTTACGTAGAAAAACGCTAAAACGGATGTAAACCAACCAATATGAAGAAATAGAATAACATTACCAAAAAGATATATTTTGATGCGTTTTTGAGATTGTTACCTACAAAAAATGCAAAAATGTATGGAAAGCACTTTATATTGGCAAGGAAAAGGACAATACGAGAAACGTGTATGAGTGTTTTATAGTTTGACAAGAACTGCAAGGTAAAAAGCTCAAAAACTCGTGTACATAAAGAAGTTTCTTACATACCAAAAAGCTGAAACTCATGAATAACACTTTTAATTTTGAAACAGAAATACCTTACCAAATGTGTGTAATGGAAAAGTTTCTTACATACCAAAATGCTGGAAATCATGAATAACACTTTTAATTAAGAAATAGATCAACCTTACTAAATGCCTGTGTTTTGAGATTTTTTTCACGTTCTTAGTTACCAAAACCCCAAATTCTATGCAAAACTAGCTTTATGATGGAAAAAAAAATGATATTATCAGAAAAGTGTCTTTTAAGTGTTTTTGAGAGTGTTAACCAACCACTAAAAACCAGGGTAATCACATTACATGGGAATAAAAAAAATTTTTACCAATAACTTGCTTTTAAGTGTTTTTGAGCTCATTACTTACCAAAACGCTAAAACGCATGCAAAACACCTTTTATGGAGAAACAGAATAAAATTACCAAAAACATATATTTTGATGGTTTTGATCATGTTATCTATAAAAACACTTAAATACATATAAAGAACCTTATGTTTGCGAAACGAAAGGACATTACGAGAAATATGTATTATAAGTGTTTTTAAGTTCCTGAAGTACCAAAAAGCTAAAACCCACAAATAACACTTTAGAAAAATAAATAAAAAAAAATAAAAAAATAGGAATTTTTCTTTTCTTTTTTTTTTTTTTTTTTGTTATTCATCTTCATAGTACCAAGATGCCAAAATTCTGGGAAAATTCAGGGCAATCGTATGATAAAAGAATATTATCAAAAAAGTTAATTTCAGCTTTTTTTTTTCGGACTGTTACTTACCAAACCCTAAAGTGCATGCAAAGCTTCCTATATTAGGAAATTAAACGACCTTACCAGAAATCTGTGTTTTGAGTGTTTTGAGTGTTTTTGAGCTTGTTACCTACAAAAAAAGCGAAAATTGATGCAAAGCACTCTATATTAGGAAAGAAAAGGACTTTGCAAGAAAAGTGTATAATGAATGTTTTATAGTTCAAAAGAACCACAAGGCAAAAAACGCAAAATCTCGTGTATATGGAGAGGTTTTCTATATACAAAAATGCTAAAACTCGTGTATAACACTCATAATTGAGAAACAGAACAACCTTAATAAATGCGTGTATTTTGAGTGCTTTTCACATTCTTAGTTACCAAAACCCAAAATTGCATGCGAAAATAGTTTTGTGGGAAAAAAAAATGACTTTGCCAGAAAACTGTCTTTTGAGTGTTTTTGAGCGTGATAGGCAATAAAGCACTAAAAAGGAGGGCAATCACATTATATTGGAAAAAAAAAACAATTTTTAACAAGAACTTGCTTTTAAGTGTATTTGACCTCCTTATATACCAAAACACTAAAATGCATGCAAAATACACTTTATGGTGAAACAGAATAACATTACCAAAACATGTATTTTGAGTGTTTTTGATCATGTTACCAATAAAAACGCTTAAATACATGCAAAGAACCCTATTTTTTTTTAGAAACGAAAGGACATTACGAGAAACGTGTATTATGAGTGTTTTTAAGTTCATTAAGTACGAAAAAGCTAAAAACCACAAATTACACTCTTTACTGACAAAAAAAAAAATAAAAAAAATACGATATTTTTTTCATTTCTATTCATCTTTATAGGTAAGGAGGTCCCAAAATTCGGGCAAAGTTCAGGAAATTATATGAAATAAGAACATTACCAAAAAAGTTAAATTTAGGTTTTTTTCGGACTGTTATGTAGCAAACCCCTAAATTGCATGCAAAGCCACCTATATAGGGAAATTAAACGTCTTTGCCAGAAAACTGTCTTATGAGTGTTTTTCAGCATGTTAGGAACCAAGACGATAAAACCCAAGGAATTCAATCTATATGGGAATCCAAAGGAAAATTACTGAAAACTTGTCTTTTCGGTGTTTTACGTAGAAAACGTTAAAACAGATGCAAACCAAGCTTAATAAAGAAATAGAATAACATAACCAAAAAGGTATATTTTGAGTGTTTTTGAAATTGTTACCTACAAAAAACGCGAAAATGGATGGAAAGCACTCTATGTTGGGAAGCAAAAGGCACCAAAAAGCATGTTAGGTACCATAACGATAAATAATATGAAAGTCACTCTATATGAAAATCCTAAACAAAATTACTGGAAACGTGTCTTTCAAAAGATTTACGTAGAAAAACGCTAAAACGGATGCAAACCGACCAATATGAAGAAATAGAATAACATTACCAAAAAACTATATTTTGTGTGTTCTTGAGCTTGTTACATAAAATAAAACGTAAATATGGAAGCGAAGCACTATATAAGGAAAAAAAAGGACATAACGAGAAAAAAGTATCATGAGTGTTTTATAGTTTCTCCAGAATCACAAGGCAAAAAACGCAAACCTCGACTGTATGGAGAAGTTTCTAAGATACCAAAATACTGAAACTCATGAATAACACTCTTAATCAAGATACAGAACAACCTTACCAAATGCGTGCATTTTGAGTCTTTTTTTTTTACATTCTTAATTACCAAAACCCCAAATTCCATGAGAAACTAGCTTTATGTGGGAAAAAAATGACATTACCAGAAAAGTGTCTATTGAGTGTTTTTGAGCGTGTTAGGCAATAAAGCACTAAAAAGCAGGTCAATCACATTACATGAGAATAAAACCAACTTTTACGAAGAACTTGTCTTTTAGTGTTTTTGACACACATTTAGTAAGGTTGCTCTGTTTCTCAATTAAGAGTGTTATTCATGAGTTTCAGCATATACACGAGTTTTTGCGTTTTTTGCCTTGTGGTTTTTTTGAACTATAAAACATTCATTATACACTTTTCTCGCAATGTCCCTTTGTTTCCCAATATAGAGTGCTTTGTATCCATTTTCGTGTTTTTTTGTAGGTAGCAAGCTCAAAAACACTCAAAATATACATTTTTGGTAAAGTTTTTCTGCTTGTTGATATTGGTTGGTTTGTATCAGTTTTAGCGTTTTTCTACAAAAAACACTGAAAAGACACGTTTTTAGTAATTTTCTTTTTGGATTCCCACATAGAGTGAGTTCCTTATTATTTATCGTTTTGGTGCCCAACATGCTGAAAAACACTCCAAAGACAGATTTCTGGTAAGGTCTTTAATTTCCTCATATGGGACGCTTTGCATGTGTTTTCAGTATTTTTGAGCGTGTTACGCAATAAAGCACTAAAAGCCAGGGTAATCACTTTACATGGGAATAAAACCAAATTTTACGAAGAACTTGCCTTTAAGTGTTTTTGAGCTCCTTCCGTACCAAAACACTAAAACGCATGCAAAATACTTTTATGGAGAAACAGAATTACATTACCAAATACATGTATTTAGAGTGTTTTTTATCATGTTATCTATAAAAACGCTTAAATACATGTAAATAACCTTATGTTTGGGAAACGAAAGAATATCAGGAGAAACGTGTATTATGAGTGATTTTTAAGTTCCTTTAGTACCAAAAAGCTAAAACCCACAAATAACACTCTTTAGAAAAAATAAATAAGTAAATAAAAAAGTAAGAAAATGGGATTTTTTTTTTTTTGTTATTCATCTTCATAGATACCGAAATGCTAAAATTCTGCCAAAATTCAGGGAATTTATGAGGAAAAAAGAACATTATCATAGAAGTTAATTATAGCTTTCTTTTCGGATTGTTATGTACCAAACCCTAAAGTGCATGCAAAGCCACCTATGTAGGGAAGTTAAACGACTTTACCAGAAACCTGTCTTTTCAGTGTTTTTCAGCATGTTACGTAGGCACCAAAAACGATAAATAATTTGGAAGTCAGTCAATATGTGAATCCAAAAGAAAATTACTGAAAACGTGTCTTTTCAGTGTTTTACGTAGAAAAACGCTAAAGCGGATACAAACCATCCTATATGAAGAAATAGAATAACATTATCAAAAAGATATATTTTTAGTGTTTTTGAGCTTGTTACAAAAAAATGAAAAAATGGATGTAAAGCACTCTATATTAGGAATGAAAAGGACATTACGAGAAACGTGTATCATGAGTGTTTTATAGTTTTAAAAGAACCACAAGGCAATAAACGCAAAAACTCGTGTATATGGAGAAATTTCTTACATACCAAAATGAATAAATGCATGAATAACACTTTTAATGGATAAACAGAACTACCTTACCAAATCGTGTATTTTGAGTGTTTTTCACATTCTTAGTTACGAAAATGCCAAATTACATGGGACACTAGATTAATGAGGGGAAAAAATAATGACATTACCAGAAAAGTGTCTTTTGAGTGTTTTTCAGCGTGATATGCAACAAAGCTCTAAAAAGCAGAACGATCACATTATATGAGAATAAAACCCACTTTTACGAAGAAGTATTTTTTAACCCCTTATATACCAAACTGCTAAAACGCATCCAAAACAAACTTTATGGAGAAACACAATAACATTACCAAAAAACATATATTTTGAGTTTTTTTTGATAATGTTATCTATAAAAACGGTTAAGTACATGCAAAGCCTCCAATATGAGGAAATTAAACGACTTTACCAGAAATCTGTGTTTTAAGTGTTTTTTTTTTAGCATGTTAGGCACCAAAATGATAAATAATAAGGAACTCACTCTATATGGGAATCCAAAACAAACTTACTGAAAACGTATCTTCTCAGTGTATTACGTCGAAAAACGTTAAAACGGATGGAAACCAACTATTATCAAGAAATAGAAAAACGTTACCAAAAAGGTATATTTTACCTACAAAAAACGCGAAAATTGATGCAAAACACTCTATATTGAGAAACAAAAGGACATTGCAAGAAAAGTGTATAATGAGTGTTTTATAGTTCAAAAGAACCACAAAGCAAAAAACGCAAATACTCGTGTATATGGAGAGATTTCCTAGATTCCAAAATGCTGAAACTCAGGAATAACACTCAATTGAGAAACAGAACAACCTTACTAAATGCGTGTATTTTGAGTGCTTTTCACATTCTTAGTCACCAAAAACCCAAAATTGCATGCAAAACAACCTTTATGTTAGAAAAAAAATGACATTACCAGAAAAGTGTCTTTTAAGTGTTTTTGAGCGTGAGAGGCAATAAAGCACTAAAAACCTGGGCATATTACATCATATTACATTATCATATTACATTGGAATAACACCAATTTATACCAAAAAATTGCCTTTAAGTGTTTTTGAGCTACTTATATACAAAACTGCTAAAACGCATGGAAAACACACTTTATGGAGAAACATTTTTTTTTTGTAGTTAAACTCAAAAACACTCAAAATATACATTTTTGGTAATGTTTTTCTGCTTCTTGATATTGGTTGGTTTCCATCAGTTTTAGTGTTTTTCTACGTAAAACACTGCGAAGACACGTTTTCAGTAATTTTCTTTTGGATTCCCACATAGAGTGAGTTCCTTATTATTTATCGTTTTGGTGCCTAATATGCTGAAAAACACTCAAAGGCAGATTTGCAAAATACATTTTATGAAGAAACAGAATAATATTACCAAATACATGTATTTTGAGTGATTTCGATCATATTATCTATAAAAACGCTTAAATACATGCAAAGAACCTTACGAGTATGTTTGGGAAACGAAAGGACATTACGAGAAATGTGTATTATGAGTGTTTTTTTCAGTTCCTTCAGTACCTAAAAGCTAAAACCCACAAATAACACTCTTTATTTAGAAAAAAAAATAATAAACAAAAAAAAATTAAAAAATTGGATTTTTTTTTTGTTATTCATCCTTATAGGTACCGAGATGCCAAAATTCTGCCAAAATTCAGGGAATTTATGTGGAAAAAAGAACATTACGAAAAAAGTTAATCATAGATTTTTTTTTTTTCGGATTGTTAAGTACCAAACCCTAAAGTGCATGCAAAGACACCTATATAGGGAAGTTAAACGACTTTATCAGAAACCTCTCTTTTCAGTGTTTTTCAGCATGTTAGGCACCAAAACGATAAATAATATGGAAGTCAGTCAATATGTAGAAAAACACTCAAGCGGATGCAAACCAACCTATATGAAGAAATAGAATAACATTACCAAAAAGATATATTTTGAGTGTTTTTGAGCTTGTTACCTACAAAAAATGTAAAAATGGAAGTAAAGCATTCTATATTAGGAAACAAAAGCACTTTACGAGAAACGTGTATAATGAGTGTTTTATAGTTTTAAAACAACCACAAGGCAATAAACGCAAAAACTCGTGTTAAAACGGATGGAAACCAACTAATATCAAGAAATAGAAAAACGTTACCAAAAAGGTATATTTTACCTACAAAAAACGCGAAAATTGATGCAAAACACTCTATATTGAGAAACAAAAGGACATTGCAAGAAAAGTGTATAATGAGTGTTTTATAGTTCAAAAGAACCACAAAGCAAAAAAACGCAAATACTCGTGTATATGGAGAGATTTCCTAGATTCCAAAATGCTGAAACTCATGAATAACACTCAATTGAGAAACAGAACAACCTTACTAAATGCGTGTATTTTGAGTGCTTTTCACATTCTTAGTCACCAAAAACCCAAAATTGCATGCGAAACAACCTTTATGTTAGAAAAAAAATGACATTACCAGAAAAGTGTCTTTTAAGTGTTTTTGAGCGTGAGAGGCAATAAAGCACTAAAAACCTGGGCATATTACATCATATTACATTATCATATTACATTGGAATAACACCAATTCATACCAAAAACTTGCCTTTAAGTGTTTTTGAGCTACTTATATACAAAACTGCTAAAACGCATGGAAAACACACTTTATGGAGAAACATTTTTTTTTTTGTAGTTAACAAACTCAAAAACACTCAAAATATACATTTTTGGTAATGTTTTTCTGCTTCTTGATATTGGTTGGTTTCCATCAGTTTTAGTGTTTTTCTACGTAAAACACTGCGAAGACACGTTTTCAGTAATTTTCTTTTGGATTCCACCATAGAGTGAGTTCCTTATTATTTATCGTTTTGGTGCCTAATATGCTGAAAAACACTCAAAGGCAGATTTGCAAAATACATTTTATGAAGAAACAGAATAATATTACCAAATACATGTATTTTGAGTGTTTTTGATCATATTATCTATAAAAACGCTTAAATACATGCAAAAAACCTTATGTTTGGGAAACGAAAGGACATTACGAGAAATGTGTATTATGAGTGTTTTTTTAAGTTCCTTCAGTACCTAAAAGCTAAAACCCACAAATAACACTCTTTATTTAGAAAAAAAATAATAAACAAAAAAAAATTAAAAAATTGGATTTTTTTTTTGTTATTCATCCTTATAGGTACCGAGATGCCAAAATTCTGCCAAAATTCAGGGAATTTATGTGGAAAAAAGAACATTACGAAAAAAGTTAATCATAGATTTTTTTTTTTTCGGATTGTTAAGTACCAAACCCTAAAGTGCATGCAAAGACACCTATATAGGGAAGTTAAACGACTTCATCAGAAACCTCTCTTTTCAGTGTTTTTCAGCATGTTAGGCACCAAAACGATAAATAATATGGAAGTCAGTCAATATGTAGAAAAACACTCAAGCGGATGCAAACCAACCTATATGAAGAAATAGAATAACATTACCAAAAAGATATATTTTGAGTGTTTTTGAGCTTGTTACCTACAAAAAATGTAAAAATGGAAGTAAAGCATTCTATATTAGGAAACAAAAGCACTTTACGAGAAACGTGTATAATGAGTGTTTTATAGTTTTAAAACAACCACAAGGCAATAAACGCAAAAACTCGTGTTAAAACGGATGGAAACCAACTAATATCAAGAAATAGAAAAACGTTACCAAAAAGGTATATTTTACCTACAAAAAACGCGAAAATTGATGCAAAAACACTCTATATTGAGAAACAAAAGGACATTGCAAGAAAAGTGTATAAAGAGTGTTTTATAGTTCAAAAGAACCACAAAGCAAAAAACGCAAATACTCGTGTATATGGAGAGATTTCCTAGATTCCAAAATGCTGAAACTCATGAATAACACTCAATTGAGAAACAGAACAACCTTACTAAATGCGTGTATTTTGAGTGCTTTTCACATTCTTAGTCACCAAAAACCCAAAATTGCATGCGAAACAACCTTTATATTAGAAAAAAAATGACATTACCAGAAAAGTGTCTTTTAAGTGTTTTTGAGCGTGAGAGGCAATAAAGCACTAAAAACCTGGGCATATTACATCATATTACATTATCATATTACATTGGAATAACACCAATTTATACCAAAAACTTTCCTTTAAGTGTTTTTGAGCTACTTATATACAAAACTGCTAAAACGCATGGAAAACACACTTTATGGAGAAACATTTTTTTTTTGTAGTTAAACTCAAAAACACTCAAAATATACATTTTTGGTAATGTTTTTCTGCTTCTTGATATTGGTTGGTTTCCATCAGTTTTAGTGTTTTTCTACGTAAAACACTGCGAAGACACGTTTTCAGTAATTTTCTTTTGGATTCCGCCATAGAGTGAGTTCCTTATTATTTATCGTTTTGGTGCCTAATATGCTGAAAAACACTCAAAGGCAGATTTGCAAAATACATTTTATGAAGAAACAGAATAATATTACCAAATACATGTATTTTGAGTGTTTTTGATCATATTATCTATAAAAACGCTTAAATGCATGCAAAGAACCTTATGTTTGGGAAACGAAAGGACATTACGAGAAATGTGTATTATGAGTGTTTTTTTAAGTTCCTTCAGTACCTAAAAGCTAAAACCCACAAATAACACTCTTTATTTAGAAAAAAAATAATAAACAAAAAAAAAATAAAAAAATTGGATTTTTTTTTTGTTATTCATCCTTATAGGTACCGAGATGCCAAAATTCTGCCAAAATTCAGGGAATTTATGTGGAAAAAAGAACATTACGAAACAAGTTAATCATAGATTTTTTTTTTTTCGGATTGTTAAGTACCAAACCCTAAAGTGCATGCAAAGACACCTATATAGGGAAGTTAAACGACTATCAGAAACCTCTCTTTTCAGTGTTTTTCAGCATGTTAGGCACCAAAACGATAAATAATATGGAAGTCAGTCAATATGTGAATCCAAAACAAAATTACTGAAAACGTGTCTTTTCAATGTTTTACGTAGAAAAACACTAAAGCGGATGCAAACCAACCTATATGAAGAAATAGAATAACATTACCAAAAAGATATATTTTGAGTGTTTTTGAGCTTGTTACCTACAAAAAATGTAAAAATGGAAGTAAAGCATTCTATATTAGGAAACAAAAGCACTTTACGAGAAACGTGTATAATGAGTGTTTTATAGTTTTAAAACAACCACAAGGCAATAAACGCAAAAACTCGTGTTAAAACGGATGGAAACCAACTAATATGAAGAAATAGAAAAACGTTCATACAAACCGAAATGA
Source organism: Scylla paramamosain (assembly GCF_035594125.1). NCBI lineage: Eukaryota > Metazoa > Arthropoda > Malacostraca > Decapoda > Portunidae > Scylla > Scylla paramamosain. Next base: position 16,277,480 of record NC_087166.1, read on the forward strand.
TGAAATGCATGAATAACACTTTTAATCAATAAACAGAACTACCTTACCAAATTGTGTATTTTGAGTGTTTTTCACATTCTTAGTTACGAAAATGCCAAATTACGTGCGAAACTACCATCTTGTGGGAAAAAAAAACATTACCAAAAAAGTGTCTTTTTAGTGCTTTTGAGTGTGATATGCAACAAAGCCCTAAAAAGCAGAACAATCACATTACATGGGAATAAAACCAACTTTTACGAAGAACTTGCCTTTAACTGTTTTTTAACTCCTTACATACCAAGTCTCTAAAACGTATGCAAAACACCCTTTATGGAGAAACAGAATAACATTACCAAAAAACACGTATTTTGAGTGTTTTTGATCATGTAACCTATAAAAACGCTTAAATACATGTAAAGAACCCTATGTTTGTATAACAAAAGGACATTATGAAAATCGTGTATTATGAGTGTTTTTAAGTTACTTAAGTACCAAAAAGATAAAACCCACAAATAACACTCTTTATAGAGAGAAAAAAAAAAATTGTTATTTATCTTCATAGGTACCGAGATGCCAAAATTCTGGCAAAATCCATGGAAATTTTGAAAAAAAAAACATTATAAAAGAAATAATTTTAGTTTTTTTCCGGAGTTATGTACAAAACCAGAAGTGTATGCAAATCCACCTATATGGGGAAATTACACGAATTTACCAGAAACCTGTCTTTGAGTGTTTTTCAGCAATATCCACAATATTACTGAAAACGTGTCTTTTCAGTGATTTACGTAGAAAAACGCTAAAACGGATGTAAACCATCCAATATGAAGAAATAGAATAACATTACCAAAAAGATATATTTTGATGTGTTTTTGAGCTTGTTACCTAAGAAAAAAAAATGGATAGAAAGCACTTTATATTGGCAAAGAAAAGGACATTACGAGAACGTTGTATGAGTGTTTTATAGTTTGACAAGAACCACAAGGTAAAAAACTCAAAAACTCGTGTAAAATAAAGAAGATTCTTACATACCAAAAAGCTTAAACTCATGAGTTTAAATTATGAAACAGAAATACCTTACCAAATGTGTGTATTAAAAAAGTTTTTCATACCAAAATGCAGGAACTCATGAATAATATTTTTAATTGAGAAATAGAACAACCTTACTAAATGCCTGTGTTTTGCGTTTTTTTCACATTCTTAGTACCAAAACCACAAATTCCATGCAAAATAGCTTTATGTGGGAAAAAAATGATATTACAAGAAAAGTGTCTTTTGAGTGTTTTTGAGCGTGTTAGGTAATAAAGCACTAAAAAACAGGGTAATAACATTACATGGGGAAAAAAAAAAAACTTTTACCAAGAACTTGCCTTTAAGTGTTTTTGAGCTCATTACATACCAAAACGCTAGAACGCATGCAAAACACCTTTTATGGAGAAACAATAAAATTACCAAAAACATATATTTTGAGGGTTTTGATCATGTTATCTATAAAAACGCTTAAATACATACAAACAACCTTATGTTTGCGAAACAAAAGGACATTACGAGAAATGTGTATTATAAGTGTTTTTAAGTTCCTTAAGTAACAAAAAGTTAAAACACACAAATAACACTCATTATTTAGAAAAAAAAAGTAAGAAAATAAAAAAATAGGATTTTTTTTTTTGTTATTCATCGTCATAGGTACCGAGATTCCAAAATTCTTGGTAAATTCAGGGCTATTATATGATAAAAGAAAATTATGAAAAAAGTTAATTTTAGCTTTTTTTTGGACTGTTATATACCAAACCCTAAAGTGCATCCAAAGACTTCTATATGAGGAAATTAAACAACCTTACCAGAAATCTGTTTTTTTGAGTGATTTCCAGCATGTTAGGCGCCAAAACGATAAATAATAAGGAACTCACCCTATATGAGAATCCAAAACAAAATTGCTGAAAACGTGTCTTTTCAGTGTTTTACGTAGAAAAACGCTGAAACGGATGCAAACCAACCAATATCAAGATATAGAAAAACATTACCAAAAAAGTATATTTTGAGTGTTTTTCTGCTTGTTACCTACAAAAAACGAGAAAATTGATGCAACGCACTCTATATAAGAAAACAAAAGGACTTTGCAAGGAAAGTGTATAATGAGTTTTTTTTTATAGTTCAAACGAACCAAAAGGCAAAAAACACAAAAACTCGTGTATATGGAGAATGTTCATACATACCAAAATGCTGAAAATCATGAATAACACTCTAAACTGAGAAACTGAACAACGTTACTAAATGCGTGTATTTTGCGTGCTTTTCACATTCTTAGTTATCAAAACACCAAATTACATACGAAACCACCTTTATGTGAGAAAAAAAATGACATTACCAGAAAAGTATCTTTTAAGTGTTTTTGAACGTGATAGGCAATAAAGCACTAAAAAGCACGGCAATGAAATTACATTAGAATAACACCAATTTATACCAAAAACTTGCCTTTAAGTGTTTTTGAACTCCTTATATAACAAACCGCTAAAACGCATGCAAAACAAACTTTATGGAGAAACAGAATAACATTATCAAAAACATATATTTTGAGCGTTTTTTGATCATGTTATCTATAAAAACGCTTAAATACATGCAAAGAATATTATGTTTGGGGAACAAAAAGACATTACGAGAAACGTGTATTATGAGTGTTTTTTTAAGTTCCTTAAGTACCAAAAAGCTAAAACCCACAAATAACACTTTATTTAGAAAATAAAAAATATAAAAATATAAAAAATAGGATTTTTTTTTTTCATCTTCATAGTACCAAGATGGCAAAATTCTGGGAAAATTCGGGGCAATCGTATGATAAAAGAATATTATAAAAAAGTTGATTTCAGCTTTTTTTTTTTTAACTGTTATGTACCAAACCCTATTTGTACCAAACCCTATTTGAAGAAATTTAACGACCTTACCAGAAATCAGTGTTTTGAGTGTTTTTTAGCATGTTAAACACCAAAACGATAAATAATATTGAGCTCACCTCTATATGGGGATCCAAAACAAAGTTACTGAAAACGTGTCTTCTCAGTGTTTTACGTAGAAAAACGCTAAAACGGATGCAAAGCAACCAATATCAAGAAATAGAAAAACGTTACTAAAAAGATATATTTTGAGTGTTTTTGAGCTTATTACCCACAAAAAACGCGAAAATTGATGCAAAGCACTCTATATTGGTAAACAAAAGGACATTGCAAGAAAAGTGAATAATGAGTGTTTTATAGTTCAAAAGAACCACAAGGCAAAAAACGCAAAATCTCGTTTGTATGGAGAGGTTTCCTAGATACAAAAATGCTGAGTCATGTATAACACTCCTAATTGAGAAACAGAACAACCTTAAAAAATGCGTGTATTTTGAGTGCTTTTCACATTCTTAGCTACCAAAACCCCAAATTGCATGCGAAAATAGATTTGTGGGAAAAAAAAGACTTTACCAGAAAAGTGTCTTTTAAGTGTTTTTGAGCGTGATAGGCAATAAAGCACTAAAAAAGGAAGGCAATCACATTACATTGGAGGAAAACAAATTTTTACCAAGAACTTGCCTTTATGTGTTTTTGAGCTCCTTATATACCAAAACACTAAAACGCATGCAAAACACTCTTTATGGTGAAACAGAATAATATTACCAAAAACATATATAATTTGATGGTTTTTGATCAGGTTACCAATGAAAACGCTAAAATACATGCAAAGAACACTATTTTTGGGAAACGAAAGGAGATTACGAGAAACGTGTATTATGAGTGTTTTTAAGTTCATTAATTACCAAAAAGCTAAAAGCCACAAATAACACTCTTTATTGAGAAACAATAAATAAATAAAAAAAAATACGATATTTTTTTTCTTTCTTATTCATCTTCACAGGTACCGAGATGCCAAAATTCGGGCAAAATTCAGGAAATTATGTGAAATAAGAACATTATCAAAAAAGTTAAGTTTAGTTTTTTTTTTTCGGACTATTATGTACCAAACCCCTAAAGTGCATGCAAAGCCACCTATATGGGGAAATTAAACGTCTTTGCCAGAAAGCGGTCTTATGAGTGTTTATCAGCATCTTAGGAACCAACACGATAAATAACATGGAAGTCAATCTATATGGGAATCCAAAACAATATTACTAAAAACGTGTATTTTCGGTGTTTTACGTAGAAAACTGCTAAAACGGATGTAAACCAACCAATATCAAGGAATAAAATAACATTAAAAAAAAGGTATATTTTGAGTGTTTTTGAAATTGTTACCTACAAAAAACGCGAAAATAGATGGAAAGCTCTCTATATTGGGAAGAAAAAAGACATTACGAGAAACGTGTATAATGAGTGTTTTATAGTTTCACAAGAACTACAAGGCAAAAAACGCAAAAACTTGTGTACATAGAGAAGTTTCTTACATTCCAAAATGCTGAAACTCTGGAACAACACTTTTAATTGAGAAACAGAACAATCTTAGTAAATACGTGTATTTTCAGTGCTTTTCACATCCTTAGTTACCAAAACCCCAAATTGCATGCGAAACCAGCTTTATGTGGGAAAAAAATGACATTACCAGAAAAATGTCTTTTGAGTGTTTTTGAGCGTGTTAGGCAATAAAGCACTAAAAAGTAGGGCAATCACATTACATTTAAATAAAACCAATTTTAATCAAAAACTTTCCTTTAAGTGTTTTTGAGCTCCTTATATACTAAATCGCTAAAACGCATGGAAAGCAAACTTTATGGAGAAACAAAATAAAATTACCAAAAACATGTATTTTGAGTGTTTTTGATCATGTTATCTATAAAAACGATTTAATACATGAAAAGAACTTTATGTTTAGGAAACAAAAGGACATTACGAGAAACGTATATTATGAGTGTTTTTTTTAGTTTGTTAAGTACGAAAAACCTAAAAATTTATTTAAAATTTATTTTGAAAATTCATTTAAAAACAAATAAAAAAAATAAAAAGTAACATTTTTTTTTTGTTATTCATCTTCATAGGTCCCGAAATGCCAAAATTCTGGGAAAATTGAAGGCAATTATATGATAAGAGAATATTATGAAAACAGTTGATTTTAGTTTTTTTTTCGGACTATTATGTACCCAACCCTAAACTGCGTGCAAAAGCCTCCTATATAAGAGAACTAAACGACCTTACCAGAAATCTGTCTTTTGAGTGTTTTTAAGCATGTTAGGCTCCAAAATGATAAATAATAAGGAACTCACTTTACATGGGAATCCAAAATAAAATTACTGAAAACGTGTCTTCCCAATGTTTTACGTAGAAAAACCCTAAAATAGATGCAAATCAACCAATATCAAGAAATAGAAAAAACATTACCAAAAAGATATATTTTGAGTGTTTTTGAGCTTGTTACCCACAAGAAAACGCTAAAATTGATACAAAGCACTCTATATTTGGAAACAAAGGGACATTGCGAGAAAAGTGTATAATGAGTGTATTATAGTTCAAAAGAATAACAAGGCAAAAAACGCAAAAACTTGTGTATATGGAGTAGTTTCCTAGATACCAAAATGATGAAAATCATAACACTCTTAATTGAGAAACCGAACAACCTTTCCAAATTCGTGTAATTTGAGTGTTTTTCATATTCTTCGTTACCAAAAATTCAAATTTCATGCGAAACCAGATTTATATGGGAAAACATGACATTTCCAGAAAAATGTCTTTCGAGTGTTTTTGAGTGTGATAGGCAATAAAGCACTAAAAAGCAGGGCAATCACTTTTCATTGGAATAAAACCAATTTTTACCAAGAACTTGCCTTTAAATGTTTTTCAGCTCTTTATATACCAAACCGCTAAAACGCATGCGAAACAAACTTTATGGAGAAACAGAATAACATTATCAAAAACATGTAATTTGGGTGTTTTTTTATTATGTTATCTATAAAAACGCTTAAATACATGCAAAGAACATTATGTTTGGGAAAGAAAAGGACATTACGAGAAAAGTGTATTAAAAAAGTGTTTTTTTAAGTTCCTTAAGTACCAAAAAAGCTGAAATCCACAAATAACACTCTTTCTTTGGAAAAAAAAATAGGAATTTTTTTTTCATCTTCATAAGTACCGAGATGCCAAAATTCTGGTAAAATTCAGGAAAATTATATTTACAAAAGAATATTATCTAAAAAGTTAATTTTAGTTTTTTTTTCGGACTGTTATGTACCAAACCCTAAAGTGCATGCAAAACCTCCTATATGAGGAAATTAAACGACCTTACCAGAAATCTGTATTTTGAGAGTTTTTCAGTATAATAGGCACCAAAACGATAAATGATAAGGAAATCACTCTATATGGGAATCCAAAACAAAATTACTGAAAATGTATCTTCTCAGTGTTTTACGTAGAAAAACGCAAAAACTCGTGTATATAAAGAAGTTTCTTAGATACCAAAATGCTGAAACTCATGAATAACACTCTTACTTGAGAAACAGAACAACTTTACTAAATGCGTGTATTTTGCGTGCTTTTCACATTCTTAGTTACCAAAATCCTAAATTGCATGCGAAACCAGCTTTATGTGGGAAAAATATGACATTACTAGAAAAGTGTCTTTTGAGTGTTTTTGAGCGTGATAGGCAATAAAGCACTAAAAAGAAGGGGAATCACTTTACATGGCAATAAAATAAATTTTTACCAAGAAGTTTCATTTAAGTGTTTTGAGCTCCTTATATACCAAAACGGTAAAACGCATGCATTATGGAGAAAGAGAATAGCATAACCAAAAATATATATTTTGAGTGTTTTTGATCATGTTACCAATAAAAACGCTTAAATATATGCCAAGAATCCTATTTTTAGGAAATTAAAGGACATTGCGAGAAATGTGTATTACGAGTGTTTTTAATATCATTATTTATCAAAAAGCTAAAAGCCACAAATAACACTCTTTATTGGGAAAAAAATAAATAAATAAAAAAAAATACGATAATTTTTTTCTTTCTTTTTCATCTTCACAGGTACCGAGATGCCAAAATTTGGGCAAAATTCAGGAAATTATGAGTCAATGATCAAAAAAGTTAATTTTAGCTTTTTTTCGTACTGTTATATACCAAACCCTAAAGTGTATGCAAAGCCACCTATATGGGGAAATTAAACGTCTTTGCCAGAAAACTGTGTTATGAGTGTTTTTCAACTTGTTAGGCACCATAACGTTAAATAACATGCAAGTCACATTATATGGGAATCTAAAACAAAATTACTGAAAAACGTGTCTTTTCGTTGTTTTACGTAGAAAAACGCTAAAACGGATGCAAACCAACCAATAGGAAGAAATAAAATAACATTACCAAAAAAGGTATGTTTTGAGTGTTTTTGACCTTGTTACCTACAAAAAACGCGAAAATTGATGCAAAGCACTCCCTATTGGTAAAGAAAAGGACATTACGAGAAACAGTGTCATTATTTTTGAGCAAAAGAACTTGTGGTTCACAAGAACCACAAGGCAAAAAGCGCAAAAACTCGTGTATATAAAGAAGTTTTATAGATACCAAAATGCTTAAACTCTTGAATAACAATATTAATTGAGAAACAGAGCAACCTTACGAAATGCGTGTATTTTGAGTGTTTTTCACATTCATAGTTACGAAAATCCCAAATTACATGTGAAACTAGCTTTATGTGGGAAAAAAATTGACATTATCTGAAAAGTGTCTTTTGAGTGTTTTTGAGTGTGATATGTAACAAAGCACTAAAAAGCAGAAATAATCACATTAAATAGGAATAAAACCAACTTTTACGAAGAACTTGCCTTTAAGTGTTTTTAACTCCTTACATACCAAAAGGCTAAAACGCATGCAAAACACCCTTTATGGAGAAACAGAATAATATTACCAAAACATGTATTTTGAGTGTTTTTGATCATGTTACCTATAAAAACGCTTAAATACATGCAAAGAACCCTATGTCTGTGAAACGAAAGGACATTACGAAAATCGTGTATTATGATTGTTTTCAAGTTCCTTAAGTACCAAAAAACTAAAACCCACAAATAGAGAATAAAATAAATAACTAAAAAAAAATAGATTTTTTTTTATTATTCATCTACATAGGTATGAAGATGCCAAAATTCAGACAAAATTCAGCAAAATTATGTAAAAAAAACATCATAAAAAAAATTAACTTTTTTCCGGAATTATGTACCAAACCCAGAAGTGCATGCAAAGCCACCTATATGGGGAAATTACACGACTTTACCAGAAATCTGTCTTTTGAGTGTTTTTCAGCAATTTCAACAATATTACTGAAAACGTGTCTTTTCAGTGATTTACGAAGAAAAACGCTAAAACGGATGTAAACCAACCAATATAAAAAAAATAGAATAACATTACCAAAAAGATATATTTTGAGAGTTTTTTAGCATGTTACCTACAAAAAATGCGAAAATGAATGGAAAGCACTCTATATTGGGAAACAAAAGAACATTACGAGAAACTTGTATAATGAGTGTTTTATAATTTCACAGGAACCACAAGGCAAAAAACGCAAAAACTCGTGTATATAGAGAAGTTTCTTACATACCAAAATGCTGAAATGCATGAATAACACTTTTAATTGAGAGACAGGACTACCTTACCAAATGTGTGTATTTTGAGTGTTTTTCACATAATTAGTTACGAAAATCCCAAATTACATGCGAAACTAGCTTTATGAGGGAAAAAAATGATATTAACAGAAAAGTGTGCTTTGAGTGTTTTTGAGCGTGATGTGCAACAAAACATTAAAAAGCAGAAGAATCACATAACATGGGAATAAAACCAACTTTTACAAAGAACTTTGTTTTTTTTTTTAACTCCTTACATACCAAAACGCTAAAATGCATGCAAAACACCTTTTATGGAGAAACATTACCAAAAACATGTATTTTGAGTGTTTTTGATTATGTTATTTATAAAAATGCTTAAATACATGCAAAGAACCTTATTTTTGGGAAACGAAAGGACATTACGAGAAACGTGTATTATGAGTGTTTTTAAGTTCCTTAAGTACCAAAAAAGCTAAAATTCACAAATAACACTCTTTATAGAGAAAAAAAAAGTAAAATAAAAAAAAAATTTTATTCATCTTCATAGGTACTAAGATGCCAAAATTCTGGATATATTCTTTCGGAATCGAAAACAAAATGACTGAAAACGTGTCTTTTCGTTGTTTTACGTAGAAAAACGCTAAAACGGATGCAAAGCAACCAATACGAAGAAATAGAATAACATTACCAAAAAGGTATATTTTGAATGTTTTTGAGCTTCTTACCTACAAAAAACGCGAAAATGGATGTAAAGCACTCCCTATTGGGAAAGAAAAGGACATTACGAGAAACGTGTATAATGAGTGTCTTATTATTTTCCGGCAAAATAACTTGTGGTTCACAAGAACCACAAGGCAAAAAACGCAAAAACTCGTGTATATAAAGAAGTTTCTTAAATACCAAAATGCTGAAACTCATGAATAACAATCTTAATTGAGAAACAGAGCAACATTACCAAATGCGTGTATTTTGAGTGTTTTTTTTTCACATTCTTAGCAAAACCCCAAATAGCATGCGAAACTAGCTTTATGTGTGAAAAAAAAACTGACATTACCAGATGTGTCTTTTGAGTGTTTTTGAGCGTGTTAGGCAATGAAGCACTAAAAAGCAGGGCAATCATATCACATTGGAATAAAACCAACTTTTACCAAGAACTTGCCTTGAAGTGTTTTTCAGCTCCTTACATAACAAATCGCTAAAACGCATGCAAAACACACTTTTATGGAGAAGCAGAATAACATTACCAAAAACAAGTGTTTTTGAGTGTTTTTTATCATGTTACCTATAAAAACACTTAAATACATGCAAAGATCCCTATATTTGGGAAACGAAAGGACATTACGAGAAATGTGTATTATGAATGTTTTTAAGTTCCTTAAGTACCATAACGTTAAAACCTACAAATAACACTCTTTATAGAGAGAAAAAAAAATAGCATTTTTATTTTTTTTGTTATTGATGTTCATAGGTACCAAGATGCCAAAATTCTGCCAAAATTCACGGAAATTATGTGGAAAAAAGAACATTATCGAAAAAGATAATTTTACCTTTTTTCGGAGTTATGTACCAAACCATAAAGTGTATGCAAAGCCAACTATTTGGGAAAATTTAACGACTTTACAAGAAAGTGTTTTGAGTGTTTTTTTTTCGCATGTTAGGCACCAAAACGATAGATAATATGAAAGTCAATCTATATGGAAATCCAAAACAAAATTACTGAAAACGTGTCTTTTATAAGATTTACGTAGAAACACGCTAAAACGTATGCAAACCAGCCAATATGAAAAAATAGAATAATATTACCAGAAAAGTATATTTTGTGTGTTTTTGATCTTGTTACATAAAAAAAAAACGCAAAAATGGATGCAAAGCACTGTATATTAGGAAAAAAAAGGACATAACGAGAAACGTGTATAATGAGTGTTTTATAGTTTCACCAGAATCACAAGGCAAAAAACGCAAAAACTCGTATGTGTGGAGAAGTTTCCAAGATACCAAAATGCTGAAACTCATGAATAACTTTCTTAATCAAGAAACAGAGCAACCTTACTGAATGCGTGTATTTTGAGTGTTTTTTTACATTCTTAGTTACCAGAATCCCAAATTCCATGCGAAACTAGCTTTATATGGGAAAAAAATGACATTAAAAGAAAAGTGTCTTTGAGTGTTTTTTTGAGCGTGTTAGGCAATAAAGCACTAAAAAGCAGAGCAATCACATTACATGGGAATAAAACCAACTTTTACGAAGAACTTGCCTTGTTTTTGACACGCATTTAGTAAGGTTGTTCTGTTTCTCAATTTAGAGTGTTATTCATGAGTTTCAGCATTTTGGTATCTAGGAAACTTCTCCATATACACGAGTTTTTGCGTTTTTTGCCTTGCGTTTTTTTTTTTTTTAACTATAAAACATTCATTATACACTTTTCTCGCAATGTCCCTTTGTTTCCCAATATAGAGTGTTTTGTATCAATTTTTGCGTTTTTTTTTTTGTAGGTAACAAGCTCAAAAACATTCAAAATATACATTTTTGATAATCTTTTTCTGCTTCTTGATATTGGTTGGTTTGCATCAATTTTAGAGTTTTTCTACGTAAAACACTGAGAAGACACATTTTCAGTAATTTTCTTTTGGATTCCCACATAGAGTGAGTTCCTTTTTATTTATCTTTTTGGTGCCTAATAAGCTGAAAAACACTCAAAACACAGATTTCTGATAAGGTCTTTAATTTCCTCATATGGGAGGCTTTGCATGTCTTTTTAGTGTTTTTTGAGCGTGTTATGCAATAAAGCATTAAAAGCCAGGGCAATCACATTACATGGGAATAAAACCAAATTTTACCAAGAACATGCCTATAAGTGTTTTTGAGCTTATTATATACCAAAACGCTAAAACGCATGCAAAATACATTTTATGGAGAAACAGAAAAACATTACCAAATACATGTATTTTGAGTGTTTTTGATCATGTTATTTATAAAAACGCTTAAATACATGCAAAGAACCTTATATTTGGGAAACGAAAGGACATTACGAGAAACATGTATTATGAGTGTTTTTTTTTTAAGTTCCTTCAGTACCAAAAAGCTAAAACCCAGAAATAACACTTTTCTAGAAAAAAAATATTAAATAAAGAAAATAAAAAAATGGGATTTTTTATCATCTTCATAGGTACCGAATTAACAAAATTCTGCCAAGATTCAAGGAACTGATGTGGAAAAAAGAACATTATCATGAAAGTTAATTATAGCTTTTTTTTCGGATTGTTATGTACCAAAACCTAAAGTGCATGCAAAGCCACCTATATAGGAAAGATAAACGAATTTACCAGAAACCTGTCTTTTCAGTGTTTTTCAGCATATTAGGCACCAATTCATAAATAATATGAAAATCAGTCAATATGCGAATCCAAAACAAAATTACTGAAAACGTGTCTTCAGTGTTTTACGTAGAAAAACGCTAAACCGGATGCAAACCATCCTATATGAAGAAATAGAATAACATTACAAAAAAAGATATATTTTGAATGTTTTTTGAGCTTGTTACCTACGAAAAATGAAAAAAATGGATGTGAAGTACTCTATATTAGGAAACAAAAGGACATTACGAGAAACGTGTATAATGAGTGTTTTATAGTTTTAAAAGAACCACAATGCAATAAACGCAAAAACACGTGTATATAGAGAAATATTTACATACCAAAATGATGAAATGCATGAATAACACTTTTAATCGATAAACAGAACTACCTTACCAAATTGTGTATTTTGAGTGCTTTTCACATTCTTAGTTACGAAAATGCCAAATTAAATGCGAAACTAGCTTCATGTGGGAAAAAATATGACATTACCAGAAATGTGTCTTTTGAGTGTTTTTTGAGCGTGATATGGAAAAAATCACTATAAAGCAGAACAATTACATTACATGGGAATAAAACCAACTTTAACGAAGAATTTGCCTTTAAGCGTTTTTTAACCCCTTATATACCAAACCGCTAAAACGCATGCAAAGCAAACTTTATGGAGAAACAGAATAACATTACCAATAACATGTATTTTGTGTGTTTTTGATCATGTTATCTATAAAAACGCTTAAGTACATGCAAAGAACATTATGTTTGGAAAACAAAAGGACATTACGAAAAACGTGTATTATGTGTTTTTATAAGTTCCTTAAGTACCAAAAAGCTAAAACCCACAAATAACACTCTTTATTTAGAAAATAAAAAATAAAAAATAAAATAAATATGATTTTTTTTTACTATTCATTTTCATAGGTACCGAGATGCCAAAATTCTGGGAAAATTCAGGGCAATTATGTGATAAAAGAATATTATCAAAAAAGTTAATTTCAGCTTTTTTTGTACCAAACCCATGCAAAGCCTTCATTATGAGGAAATTTAACGATCTTACCAGAAATCTGTGTTTTGTGTGTTTTTTATTATGTTAGGCACCGAGACGATCAATAATAAGGAACTCACTCTATATGGGAATCCCCAAAAAAGTTACTGAAAACGTGTCTTCTCAGTGTTTTACGTAGAAAAACGTTAAAACGGATGCAAACCCACCAATATCAAGAAATAGAAAAACGTTACCAAAAAGGTATATTTTGAGTGTTTTGAGCTTTTTACCTACAAAAACGCGAAAATTGGTGCAAAGCACTCTATATTGGGAAAGAAGAGGACATTGCAAGAAAAGTGTAAAATGAGTGTTTTATAGTTCAAAAGAACCAGAAAGCAAACAACGCAAAAACTCGTGTATATAGAGAGATTTCCTAGATACCAAAACGCTGAAACTTATGAATAACACTTAATTGAGAAACAGAACAACCTTAATAAATGCGTGGATTTTAAGTGCTTTTCACATTCTTAGTTACCAAAAACCCAAAATTACATGCAAAAATAACTTTGTGGGGAAAAAAAAAGAATTTACCAGAAAAGTGTCTTTTGAGTGTTTTTCAGCGTGATAGGTAAAAAAACACTCAAAAGGAGGGCAATCACATTACATTGGAATAAAATCATTTTTTACCAAGAACTTGCCATAAGTGTTTTTGAGCTCCTTATATACAAAACTGCTAAAACGCATGCAAATCACATTTTATGGAGAAATAGAATAACATTACCAAAACCTTGTATTTTGAGTGTTTTTTATCATGTTATCTATAAAAACGCTTAAATACATGCAAAGAATCTTTTGTTTGGGAAACGAAAGGACATTACGAGAAACGTGTATTATGAGTGTTTTTAAGTTCCTTAAGTACCAAAAAGGTAAATCCCACAAATAACACTCTTTATTGAGAAAAAATAAATAAATAGATAAAAAATAAAAAAATAGGTTTTTTTTTTATTTATCTTCAAAGGTACCGAGATGCCAAAATTCTGGTAAAAATTCAGGGCAATTATATGATAAAAGAATATTATCAAAAAAGTTAATTTTTCCTATGTACCAAACACTAAAGTCCATGCAAAGCCTCCTATATGAGGAAATTAAACGACCTTATCAGAAATCTCTTTTTTGAGAGTTCTTCAGCATGTTAGGCACCAAAACAATAAATAATAAGGAACTCACTCTATATGGGAATTCATAACAAAATTACTGAAAACGTGTCTTCTCAGTGTTTTACGTAGAAAAATGCTAAAACGGATGCAAACAAACCAATATAAAGAAATAGAAAAACATTAACAAAAAGGTATATTTTGAGTGTTTTTGAGCTTTTTACCTATAAAAAAAACACGAAAATTGATGCAAAGCACTCTATAATAAGAAAAAAAAGAACATTGCAAGAAAAGTGTATAATGAGTGTTTAATAGTTCAAAAGAACCACAAGGCAAAAAAAGCAAAAATTAATGTATATGAAGAAGTTCCGTAAATACCAAAATGCTGAAACTCATGAACAACACTCTTAATTGAGAAACAGAACAATCTTAGTAAAAGTGTGTATTTTGAGTGCTTTTCACATTCTTAGTTACCAAAACCCCAAATTCTATGCAAAACCAGCTTTAGGTGGGAAAAAATTAACATTACCAGAAAAATGTCTGCTGAGTGTTTTTGAGCGTGTTAGGTAATAAAGCACTAACAAGCAGGGCAATGACATTACATTGGAATAAAACCAATTTTTAATAAGAACTTGCTTATAAGTGTTTTTGAGCTCCTTATATACCAAAACACTAAAACACGTACAAAAAACACTTTATTGTGAAACAGAATAACATTACCAAAAACATGTATTTTGAGTGTTTTTGATTATGTTACCAATAAAAACGCTTAAATACATGCAAAGAACCCTATTTTTGGGAAACGAAAGGACTTTACGAGAAACGTGTATTATGAGTGTTTTTAAGTTCATTAAGTACGAAAAAGCTAAAAGCTCTTTATTGAGAAAAAATACATACAGAAATAAAAAAAATACGATTTTTTTTTCATTCTTATTCACAGGTAACGATGTGCCAAAATTCGGTCAAAGTTCAGGAAATTATATGAAATAAGAACATTATCAAAAAAGTTAAATTTAGCTTTTTTTTTCGGACGGTTATGTACCAAACCCCTAAAGTGCATGCAAAGCCACCTATATGGGGAAATTAAACCTCTTTGCCAGAAAACTCTTATGAGTCAATCTATATGGGATTCCAACACACAATTACTGAAAACGTGTCTTTTCGGAGTTTTACGTACAATAACGCTAAAAAGGATGCAAATCAACCAAAATGAAGAAATTGAATAACATTACCAAAAAGGTACATTTTGAGTGTTTTTGAAATTGTTACCTACAAAAAACGCGAAAATGGATGGAAACCACTCTATATTGGGAAGCAAAAGGACATTACGAGAAACAGGTATAATGAGTGTTTTATAGTTTCACAAGAACCACAAGGCAAAAAAACGCAATAACTCGTGTATATAAAGAAGTTTCTTACATTCCAAAATGCTGAAACTCATGAATAAGACTTTTAATTGAGAAACAGAACAATCTTACCAAATGTGAGTATTTTAAGTGTTTTTTAAATTCTTAGTTACGAAAATCCGAAATTACAAGTGAAATTAATTTTATGTGGGAAAAAAATGACATTACCAGAAAAGTGTCTTGTGAGTGTTTTAGAGCGTGATATACAACAAAGCACTAAAAAGCAGAACAATCACATTACGTGGGAATAAAACCAACTTTTACCAAAAATATGCCTTTAATTGTTTTTAACTCTTTATATAACAAAACGCTAAAACGCATGGAAAACACCCTTTATGGAGAAACAAAATAACATTACCAAAAGCATGAATTTTAAGAGTTTTTGATCATGTTACCTATAAAAACGCTTAAATACATGCAAAGAACCCTGTTTGTGAAACGAAAGGATATTTCGAAAATTGTGTATTATGAGAGTTTTTAGGTTCCTTAAGTACCGAAAAGCTAAAACACACAAATAACACTCTTTATAGAAAAAGAAATGAAATAAATGAATACAAAATTTTTTTTTTTGTTATTCATCTTCATAGGTACCGAAATGCCAAAATTCTGGCAAAATTCAGGGAAATTAGGTAAAGAAAAAAAAATAGATAAATAATTTTAGCTTTTTTCCGGAGCTATGTACCAAACCCTAAAGTGCATGCAAAGCCACCTATATGGGAAATTTACACGATTTTACCAGAAATCTGTACCAGAATTAATTTCAACAAAATTACTGAAAACGAGTCTTTTCAGAGATTTACGAAGAAAAAAGCTAAAACGGATGCAAACCAACCAATGTGAAGAAATAGAATAACATTACCAAAAAGATATATTTTGAGTGTTTTTAAGCTTGTTACCTACAAAAAATGCAAAAATGGATGGAAAACACTCTATATTAGGAAACAAAAGAACTTTACGAGAAATGTGTATAATTAGTGTTTTATAGTTTCACAAGAACCACAAGGCAATAAACGCAAAAAACTTCTATATATAGAGAAGTTTCTTCCATACAAAAATGATGAAATGCATGAATAACACTTTTAATCGAGAAACAGAACTACCCTACCAAATTGAGTATTTTGAGTGTTTTTCACATTCATAGTTACGAAATTGCCAAATTACATGCGAAACTAGCTTTAAGTGGGAAAAAAATGACATTACCAGAATAAAGTCTTTTGAGTGTTTTTCAGCGTGATGCAACAAAGCACTAAAAAGCAGAACAATGACATTACATGGGAATAAAACCAACTTTTACGAAGAACTTGCCTTTAAGTGTTTTTTAACTCCTTACATACCAAAACGCTAAAACGCATGTAAAACTCCCTTTATAGAGAGACAGAATAACATTACCAAAAAAATGTATTTTGAGTGTTTTTGATCATGTTAACTATAATAACGCTTAAATACATGTAAAGAACCCCATGTTTCTATAAGAAAAGGACATTACGAAAATCATGTATTATGAGTGTTTTTAAGTTCCTTAAGTACCAAAAAGCTAAAACTCACAAATAATACTTTATAGAGAAAAAAAAATTGTTATTCATCTTCATAGGTACCGAGATACCAAATTCTTGGAAAATGCAGGGAAATTTTGTAAAAAAAAAAAATCATTATGAAAAAAATAATCTTAGCTTTTTTCCGGAGTTATGTTCCAAACCCTGAAGTGCATGGAAAGCCACCTATATGGAGAAATTACTCGAATTTACCAGAAACCTGTCTTTTGAGTGTTTTTTTCCGCAATTTCAACAATATTACTGAAAACGTGTCTTTTCAGTGATTTATCTAGAAAAACGCTAAAACGGATGCAAACCAACCAATATGAAGAAATAGAATAACATTACCAAAAAGATATATTTTGATGTGTTTTTGAGCTTGTTACCAACAAAAAATTTTGAAAATGGATGAAACGCACTCTATATTAGGAAAGAAAAAGGCATTACAAGAAATGTGTATAATAAGTGTTTTTATAGTTTCACAAGAACCACAAGGCAAAATTCTCAAAAACTCGTTTACATAAAGAAGTTTCTTACATACCAAAATGCTCAAACTCATGAATAACACTTTTAATTGAAAAATATAACTATCTTACCAAATGTGTGTATTAGAGAAGTTTCTTACATACCAAAATGCTGATGCTCATCAATAACACTTTTAATTAAGAAACAGAACAACCTTGCTAAATGCCTATATTTTGAGTGTTTTTCACATTTTTAGTTACCAAAACCCCAAATTCCATGCGGGAAAAAAATATTACCAGAAAATCTTTCGAGTTTTTTTGAGTGTTAGGCAATAAACCACTAAAAAGCAGGGCAATCACATTACATGGGAATAAAACCAACTTTTACCAAGAACTTGCTTTTAGGTGTTTTTGAGCTCATTACATACTAAAACGCTAAAATGCATGCAAAACATCTTTTATGGACAAAAAGGATAACATTAACAAAAACATTTATTTAAATAATGCAAAGAACCTTATGTTTGGGAAACGACAGGACATTACGAGAAATATGTATTATGAGTGTTTTTAAGTTCCTTAAGTACCAAAAAGCTAAAACCCACAAATAACACTCTTTATTTAGAAAAACTAAATAAATAAAAAATAAAAGAATATGATTTATTTATTTTTTTGTTAATCATCTTCATAGATACCGAGATTCCAAAATTCTGGGGAAATTCCGGGCTATTATATGATAAAAGAAAATTATCAAAAAAGTTAATTTTAGTTTTTATTTCGGATTGGTATATACCAAACCTTAAAGTGCATGCAAAGCCTCCTATATGAGGAAAGTAAACGACCTTAAAAGAAATCTGTCTTTTGAGTGTTTTTCAGAATGTTAGGCACCAAAAAGATAAATAAATAAGGAACTCACTTTATATGGGAAACCAAAACAAAATTACTGAAAACGTGTCTTCCCAGTGTTTTACGTAGACAAACGCCAAAATGGATGCAAACCAACCAATATCAAGAAATACAAAAAAACATTACCAAAAAGGTATATTTTGAGTGTTTTTGAGCTTGTTATCTACAAAAAAATGCTAAAATTGATACAAAGCACTCTATATTGGGAAACAGAGGGACATTGCGAGAAAAGTGTATAATGAGTGTATTATAGTTCAAAAGAACAACAAGGCAAAAAACGCAAAAACACGTGTATATGGAAAAGTTTCCTAGATACCAAAATGATGAAACTCATGAATAAGACTCTTAATTGAGAAACAGAACAACCTTACCAAATTAGTGTGTTTTGAGTGTTTTTCATATTTTTAGTTACTAAAAACGCAAATTTCATGCGAAACCAGATTTATATGGGAAACAATGACATTTCTAGAAAAATGTCTTTTGAATGTTTTTGAACGTGATAGGCAATAAAGAACTAAAAAGCAGGGCAATCACTTTTCATTGGAATAAAAACCAATTTTTACCAAGAACTTGCCTTTAAATGTTTTTGAGCTCCTTATATACCAAACCACTAAAACGCATGCAAAACAAACTTTATGGAGAAACAGAATAACATTACCAAAAACATGTAATTTAGGTGTTTTTTATCATGTTATCTATAAAAAACGCTTAAATACATGCAAAGAACATTATGTTTGGGAAACAAAAGGACATTATGAAAAACGCGTATTATGAGTGTTTTTTTTTTAAGTTCCTTAAATACCAAAAAGCTAAAACCCACAAATAACACTCTTTATTTAGAAAAAAAAATAGGATTTTTTTATTTTCATCTTCATAGGTACCGAGATGCCGAAATTCTGGGAAAATTCAGGAAAATTTTATGAACCAAAGAATATTATCAAAAAAAGTTAATTTTAGCTTTTTTTTCGTACTGTTATGTACCAAACCCTAAAGTGCATGCAAAGCCTCCTATATGAGGAAATTAAACGACGTTACCAGAAATGTGTCTTTTGAGAGTTTTTCAGTATGTTAGGCACCAAAACGATAAATAATAAGGAACTCACTCTATATAAGAATCCAAAACAAAATTACTGAAAATGTATCTTCTCAGTGTTTTACGTAGAAAAACGCAAAAACTCGTGTATATAAAGAAGTTTTTTAGATACCAAAATGCTGAAACTCATGAATAACAATCTTAATTGAGAAACAGAACAACCTAAGGAAATGCCTGTATTTTGAGTGTTTTTTTTATATTCCTAGTTAGCAATACCAAAAATAGCATCCGAAACTAGCTTTATGAGGGAAAAAAAAATGACATTACCAGAAGTGTGTTTTAATTTTTTTTTTTTTTTAGCGTGTTAGGCAATGAAGTACTAAAAAGCAGGGCAATAACATTACGTAGGAATAAAACCAATTTTTACCAAGAACTTGCCAATATGCATGGAAAACAAACTTTATGGAGAAACAGTATAACATTACCAAAAACATGTATTTTGAGTGTTTTTGATAATGTTATTTATAAAAACGCTTAAGTACATGCAAAGAACCTTATGTTTGGGAAACGTAAGGACATTACGACAAACGTGTATTATGAGTGTTTTTAAGTTCCTTAACTACTAAAAAGCTAAAACCCACAAATAACACTCGTTATTTAGAAAAAATAAAAAAATAAAAAAAAAAAATTAAAGGACTTTCTTTTTTTTTTTTTTTTTGTTATTCACCTTCATAGGTACCGAGATACCAAAATTCTGGGAAAAATTAGGGCAATTATATGATAAGAGAATATTATCAAAAAGTTGATATTAGCTTTTTTTCGGACTGTTATGTACCAAACACTAAAGTGCATGGAAAGCCTCCTATATGAGGAAATTAAACGACCTTACTAGAAATCTGTGTTTTCATTGTTTTTCAGCATGTTAGGCACCAAAACGATTAATAATAAGGAACTCACTCTATATGGCAAACCAAAACAAAATTACTGAAAACGTGTCTTCTTAGTGTTTTTCGTAGAAAAACGCTAAAAAGGATGCAAACCAACCAATATCGAAAAGTAGAAAAACATTACCAAAAAGGTATATTTAAAGTGTTTTTAAGCTTGTTACCTATATAAAACGCGAAAATTGATAAAAAAAAAAGCACTTTATATAGGGAAACAAAAGGACATTGCGAGAAAAGAGTATAATGAATGTTTTATAGTTCAAAAGAACCAAAAGGCAAAAAACGCAAAAACTCGGGTATATGGAGAAGTTTCCTAGATACCAAAATGCTGAAACTCATGAATAACACTCTTAATTGAGAAACAGAACAACTTTACTAAATGCGTGTATTTTGAGTGCTTTTCACATTCTTAGTTACCAAAATCCCAAATTGCATGTGAGAAAAAAATGACATTACCAGAAAAGAATCTATTGAGTGTTTTTGAGCGTGATAGGGAATAGAGCACTAAAAAGCAGGGGAATCACTTTACATGGCAATAAAATAAAATTAAGTGTTTTTAGCTCCTTATATACCAAAACGCTAAAACGCATGCAAAACACACTTTATGGAGAAAGAGAATAACATTACCAAAAACATACATTTTGCATGTTTTTGGCAAAATTTGGGCAAAATTCAGGAAATTATGAGTCAATTATCAAAAAAGTTAATTTTAGCTTTTTTTTTCGTACTGTTATATACCAAACCCTAAAGTGCATGCAAAGCCACCTATATTGGTAAATTAAACGCCTTTACCAGAAAACTGTCTTATGAGTGTTTTCAGCTTGTTAGGCACCATAACGGTAAATAACATGCGTCACTCTATATGGGAATCTAAAACAAAATTACTGAAAACGTGTCTTTTTAAGTGTTTTACGAAGAAAAACGCTTAAACGGATGCAAACCAACCAATAAGAAGAAATAAAATAACATTACCAAAAAGGTACATTTTGAGTGTTTTTGAGCTTGTTACCTAAAAAAAACGCGAAAATGGATGCAAAGCACTCCCTTTTGGGAAACAAAAGGACATTACGAGAAACGTGTATAATGAGTGTCTTATTATTTTTGAGGAAAAGAACTTGTTGTTCACAAGAACTACAAGGCAAAAAACGCAAAAATTCGTGTATATATATAAGTTTTTTAGATACAAATATCCTGAAACTCATGAATAACAATATTAATTGAGAAACACAACAACCTTACCAAATGCGTGTATTTTGAGTGTTTTTCACATTCTTAGTTAGAAAAACCCCAAATAGCACGCGAATATATGTTGGAAAAAAAATGACATTACCAGAAGTGTCTTTTGAGTGTTTTTTAGCGTTTTAGGCAATTTTTAGCGTATTTAGGCAAATTATAAAAAAAAAAAAAACAGGGCAATCACATTACATGGGAATAAAACCAACTTTTACCAAGAACTTGCCTTGAAGTGTTTTTGACCTCCTTACAAACCAAAACGCTAAAACGCATGCAAAAAACTCCTTAATGGAGAAGCAGAATAACATTACTAAAAACATGTGTTTTAAGTCCTTTTGATCATGTTATCTATAAAAACGCTTAAATACATGCAAAGAACCCTATGTTTGGGAAACGAAAGGACATCACGAGAAACGTGTATTAGGACCGTTTTTAAGTTCCTTAAGTAACAAAACGTTAAAACCCACAAATAACACTCTTTATAGAGAAACAAATAAATAAATAAAAAAATAGCTTTTTATTTATATTGATTTTCATAAGTACCAAGATGCCAAAATTCTGCCAAAATTCAGGGAATTTATGTGGAAAGAAAAACATTATCAAAAAAGTTAATTATAGCAGTTTTTCGGATTTTTATGTTAAAAACTCTAAAGTGCATGCCACCTAAATAAGGAAGTTAAACGACTTTACCAGAAACCTGTCTTTTCAGTGTTTTTCAGCATGTTAGGCACCAAAACGATAAATAATATGGAAATCAGTCAATATGTGAATCCAAAACAAAATTACTGAAAACTTGTCTTTTCAGTGTTTTACGTAGAAAAACGCTAAAACGGATGCAAACCAACAAATATAAAGAAATAGAATAACATTACCAAAAAGTGTTTTTGAGCTTTTTACCTACAAAAAACGCGCAAATGGATGGAAAGCACTCTATATTGGGAAGCAAAAGGACATTACGAGAAACGTGTATAATGAGTGTTTTATAGTTTCACAAGAACCACAAGGGAAAAAACGCAAAAACTCGTGTATATAGAGAAGTTTCTTACATACCAAAATGCTAAAACTCATGAATAACACTTTTAATTGAAAAACAGAACTACCTTACCAAATGTGTGTATTTTGAGTGTTTTTCACATTCTTAGTTACGAAAATCCCAAATTACATGCGAAACTACCTTTATGTGGGAAAAAAATGACATTACCAGAAAAGTGTCTTTTGAGTCTTTTTGAGCGTTATATGCAACAAAACACTAAAAAGCAGAACAATCACATTACATTGGAATAAAACCAAATTTTACGAAGAACTTGCCTTTAAGTGTTTTTTAACTCCTTACATACCAAAACGCTAAACGCATGCAAAACAACCTTTATGGAGAAACAGAATAACATTACCAAAAACATGTATTTTGATTGTTTTTGATCATGTTACCTATAAAATCGCTTAAATACATGCAAAGAACCCTATGTTTATGAAACGAAAGGACATTACAAAAATCGTGTATTATGAGTATTTTTAAATTCCTTAAGTACCAAAAATCTAAAACCCATTTTTTTTGTTATTCATTTTCATAGGTAACGAGATGCCAAAATTCTCAGAAAATTCAGGGAAATTATGTGAAAAAAAAACATAAAAAAAATGATTTTAGCTTTTTCCGGAGTTATGTACGAAACCCGGAAGTGCATGCAAAGCCACCTATATGGGTGTTTTCAGCAATTTCAACAATATTACTGAAAACGTGTCTTTTCAGTTTTAGCGTAGAACGCTAAAACGGATGCAAAGCAACCAATATGAAGAAATAGAATAACATTATAAAAAAGTTGAGTGTTTTTGAGCTTGTTACCTACAAAAAAACGCAGAAATGAATGCAAACCAGTCTATACTGGGAAACAAAAGGATATTACAAGAAAATTCTATAATGAATGTATTAATAGTTTTAAAGAACCATAAGGCAAAAAACGCAAAACTCGTATATATGGAGAAGTTTCTTAGACACCAAAATGCTGAAACTCATAAATAACACTCTTAATTGAGAAACAGAACAATTTTAGGAAATGAGTGTATTTTGAGTGTTTTTTTTCACATTCTTAGTGGTCCAACCCCAAATTACATGCGAAACTGTGGAAAAAAATGAAATTACTAGAAAAGTGTCTTTTTAGTGTTTTTCAGCGTGTTAGGCAATAAAGCATTAAAAAGTAGGGCAATCACATTACATGGGAATAAAACCAACTTTTACCAAGAACTTGCCTTTAAAGG
This sequence comes from Scylla paramamosain, assembly GCF_035594125.1. Classification (NCBI taxonomy): domain Eukaryota; kingdom Metazoa; phylum Arthropoda; class Malacostraca; order Decapoda; family Portunidae; genus Scylla; species Scylla paramamosain. The sequence continues at coordinate 16,301,264 of NC_087166.1, forward strand.
CAAGTTCTTGGTAAAGTTCACGTAATTTTCTTTTTTTTTTTCAAAGGTATGTTCTTGGTGATTGCCCTACTTTTTAATGCTTTAATGCCTAACACGCTGAAAAACACTAAAAAGACACTTTTCTAGTAATTTCATTTTTTTTCCACAGTTTCGCATGTAATTTGGGGTTGGACCACTAAGAATGTTTTTTTGAGCTCCTTACATACTAAAACGCTAAAACCCATGCAAAACACCCTATATGGAAAAACAGAATAACATTGTTAATGAATAAGCTTGTTGCCAATAAAAAAGCTAAAATACATGCAAAGAACCCTAAGTTTGGGAATAAAAAGGACATTACGAGGAATGTGTATTATGAGTGTTTATAAGTTCCTTAAGTACCAAAAAGCTAAAACCCACAAATAACACTCTTTATACAGAAAAAAATAAACAAAAATAAATAAAAAAATAAAAAAAATTTTTATTGGTCTTCATAGGCAACGAGATGCCAAAATTCTCGCAAAATTCAGGAAAATTACGTGAAAAAAGAATATTATGAAAAAGGTTAACTTTAGTTTTTTTTTCGTTATGTTATGTTATGTACCAAACCCTAAAGTGTATGGAAAGCCACCTATATGGGGAAATTAAACGATTTTACAAGAAACCTGTCTTTTGAGTGTTTTTCAGCATGTTAGGCATCAAAACGATAAATAACATGGAAGTCACTCTATATGGGAATCCAAAACAAAATTACTGAAAACGTGTCTTTTCTGTGTTTTACGTAGAAAAACGCTAAAAACGGATGGAAACCAACCAATATAAAGAAATAGAATAACATTACCAAAAAGGTATATTTTGAGTGTTTTTGATCATTTTACCTATAAAAACGCTTAAATACATGTAAAGAACCTTATCTTTAGGAAACAAAAGGACATTACGAGAAACGAGTATTATGAGTGTTTTTACGTTCCTTAAGTACCAAAAAAATCTTAAACCCACAAATAACACTCTTTATAGAGAAAAAATAAATAAATGAAAAAATAGCATTTTTTTTTTTTTTTGTTATTGATCTTCATAGGTATCGAGATGCCAAAATTCTGGCAAAATTCAGGGAAATTATGTGAAAAAAGAATATCATAAAAGTTAATTTTAGCTTTTTTTTCAGACCGTTATGTACCAAACCCTAAAGTGCATGTAGAGCCACCTATATGGGGAAATTAAACGACTTTACCTGAAACCTGTCTTTTGCCTGTTTTTTTTCAGTATGTTAGGCACCAAAACAATAAATAATATGGAAATCACTCTGTATGGGAATCCAAAACAAAATTACTGAAAACGTGTCTTTTTAGTGTTTTATGTAGAAAAACGCAAAAAAGAATGCAAATCAACCAATATCAAAATAGAATAATATTACCAAAAACGTATTTTTTGTGTTTTTGAGCGAAAATGGATGCAAATCTCTCTATATTGGGAAACAAAAGGACATTACAAGAAACGTTTATAATGCTTTTTACCTACAAAAAACGCGAAAATGGATGTAAAAGCACTCTATATTTGGAAGCAAAAGGACATTTAGAGAAACGTGTATAATGATTGTTTTATAGTTTCACAAGAACCACAAGACAAAAAACGCAAAACATTCGTGATATTGAGAAGTTTCTTACATACCAAAATGCTAAAACTCATGAATAACACTTTTAATTGAGAAACAGAACTACCTTACCAAATGTGTGTATTTTGAGTGTTTTTCACATTCTTAGTTACGAAAATCCCAAATTACAAGCGAAACTAGCTTTATGAAAAAAATTACATTATCAGAAAAGTGTCTTTTGAGTGTTTTTGAGCGTGATATGCAAAAAAGCACTAAAAAGCAGAATAATAACATTATATAGGAATAAAACTAACTTTTACGAAGAACTTGCCTTTAAATGTTTTTAACTCCTTACATACCAAAACGCTAAAACGCATGCAAAACACCCTTTATGGAGAAACAGAATAACATTGAGTGTTTTTGATCATGTTACCTATAAAAACGCTTAAATACATGCAAAGAACACTATGTCTGTGAAACGCAAGGACATATAAAAAAAGAATTAGCTTTTTTCCGGAATTATGTGCCAAACCCAGAAGTGCATGCAAAGCCACCTACACGACTTTACCAGAAATTTGTCTTTTGAGTGTTTTTCAGCAATTTCAACAATATTACTAAAAACGTGTCTTTTCAGTGATTTACGAAGAAAAACGGTAAAACGGATGCAAAGCAACCAATATGAAGAAATAGAATAACTTTACCAAAAAGATATATTTTGAGTGTTTTTCAGCTTGTTACCTAGAAAAAATGCGAAAATAGATGGAAAGTACTCAATATTGGGAAACAAAAGAACATTAAGAGAAACGTAAACAATGAGTGTTTTATAGTTTCACACGAACCACAAGGCAAAAAACGCAAAAAACTAGATATTACCAGAAAAAGTGTCTTTTGAGTGTTTTTGAGCGTGATATGCAACAAAGCACTAAAAAGAAGAACAATCACATTACATGGGAATAAAACCAACTTTTACGAAGAACTTTCCTTTAAGGTTTTTTTTTTTAACTCCTTACATACCAAAACGCTAAAACGCATGCAAAAACACCCTCTTATGGAGAAACAGAGAAACATTATCAAAAAAATGTATTTTAATTGTTTTTGATCATGTTATTTATAAAAACGCTTAAATACATGCAAACAATCTTATGTTTGGGAATCGAAAGGACATTACGAGAAACGTGTATTATGAGTGTTTTAAGTTCCTTAAGAACTAAAAAAGCTAAAACCCACAAATAAAACTCTTCATAGAAAAAAAAATAAATAAAATATTTTTTTTTTGTTATTTATCTTCATAGGTACTAAGATGCAAAAATTCTGGCAACATTCTTTGGGAATCGAAAACAAAATTACTGAAAACGTGTTTTTTTCGGTGTTTTACGTAGAAAAACGCAAAACGGATGCAAACCAACTAATATGAAGAAATATACCAAAAAGGTATATTTTGAGTGTTTTTGAGCTTGTTACCTAGAAAAAACGCAAAAATGAATGCAAAGCACTCCCTATTGGGAAAGAAAAGGACATTACGAGAAACGTCTATAATGAGTGTCTTTTTATATTCGGGTAAAAGAACTTGTGGTTCACAAGAACCACAAGGCAAAAAGCGCATAAAGTCGTGTATATAAAGAAGTTTCTTAGACACCAAAATGCTGAAACTTATGAATAACAATCTTAATTCAGAACCAGAACAACATTACCAAATGTGTGTATTATGAGTGTTTTTTCACATTCTTAGCAAAACCTCAAATAGCATGCGAAACTAGCTTTATGAGGGAAAAAAATGACATTCCTTTTGAGTGTTTTTGAGTATGTTAGGCAATAAAGCACTAAAAAGCAGGGCAATCATATTACATTGGAATAAAACCAACTTTTACCAAGAACTTGCCTTGAAGTGTTTTTCAGCTCCTTACATACCAAATCGCTAAAACGCATGCAAAACACTCCTTTATGGAGAAGCAGAATAACATTACCAAAAACAAGTGTTTTTGAGTGTTTTTTATAATGTTACCTATAAAAATGCGTAAATACATGCAAAGATCCCTATATTTGGGAAACAAAAGGACATTACGAGAAATGTGTATTATGAATGTTTTTAAGTTGCTTAAGTAGCTAAACGTTAAAACCTACATACAACACTCTTTATAGAGAAAAAAAAAAATAAATAAAAAAATAGCATTTTTATTTTTTTGTTTTTCATGTTAATAGGTACCAAGATGCCAAAATTTTGCCAAAATTCAGGGAAATTATGTGGAAAAAAGAACATTATCGAAAAAGTTAATTTTACCTTTTTTTTTTTTAGTTATGTACCAAACCAGAAAGTGTAAGCAAAGCCACCTATTTGGAAACGTCTTTACAAGAAACCTGTCTTTTGAGTGTTTTTACGCATGTTAGGCACCAAAACGATGGATAATATAAAACTCACTCTATATGGAAATCCAAAACAAAATTACTGAAAACGTGTCTTTTAAAAGATTTACGTAGAAAAATGCTAAAACGGATGCAAACCAACCAATATGAAAAAAAAGAATAATATTACCAGAAAAGTATATTTTGTGTGTTTTTAAGCTTGTTACATAAAAAAAACGCAAAAATGGATGGAAAGCACTGTATATTAGGAAAAAAAAGGACATAACAAGAAACGTGTATAATGAGTGTTTTATAGTTTCACCAAAATCACAAGGAAAAAAACGCAAAAACTCGTCTGTGTGGAAAAGTTTCTAAGATAACAAAATGCTGAAACTCATGAATAAAACTCTTAATCAAGAAACAGAACAACCTTACTAAATGAGTGTTTTTTTTACATTCTTAGTTACCAAAACCCCAAATTCCATGCGAAACTATCTTTATGTGGGAAAAAAATGACATTACCAGAAAAGTGTCTTTGAGTGTTTTTTAGCGTGTTAGGCAATAAAGCACTAAAAAGCAGGGCAATCATAATACATGGGAATAAAACCAACTTTTACGAAGAACTTGCCTTTTAGTGTTTTTGACACGCATTTAGTAAGGTTGTTCTGTTTCTTAATAAGAGTGTTATTCATGAGTTTCAGCATTTTGGTATTTAGTTTTTTGGTACTTCTCCATATATACGAGTTTTTGCGTTTTTTGCCTTGTGGTTTTTTTTGAATTAGAAAACATTCATTATACACTTTTCTCGCAATGTCCCTTTGTTTCCTAATGTAGAGTGCTTTGTATCAATTTTTGCGTTTTTTTTGTAGGTAACAAGCTCAAAAACACTCAAAATATACATTTTTGGTAATGTTTTTCTGCTTTTTTATATTGGTTGGTTTGCATCAGTTTTAGCGTTTTTCTACGTAAAACACTGAGAAGACACGTTTTCAGTAATTTTCTTTTGGATTCCCACATAGAGTGAGTTCCTTATTATTTATCGTTTTGGTGCATAACATGCTGAAAAACACTCAAAAGACAGATTTCTAGTAAGATCTCTAATTTCCTCATATTCGGGACCTTGCATGTCTTTTAAGTTTTTTTTGAGCGTGTTACGCAATAAAATACTAAAAGGAAGAGCAATCACATTACACTGGAATAAAACCAAATTTTACCAAGAACTTGCCTTTAAGTGTTTTTGAGCTCCTTACATACCAAAACGCTAAAACACATGCAAAATACATTTTATGGAGAACCAGAATAATATTACCAAATACATGTATTTTGAGTGTTTTTGATCATATTATCTATAACAACGCTTAAATACATGCAAAGAAACGTGTATTATGAGTGTTTTTTAAGTTCCTTCAGTACCTAAAAGCTAAAACCCACAAATAACACTCTTTATTTAGAAAAAAAATCATCAACAAAAAAATAAAAAAATGAGATTTTTTTTTGTTATTCATCCTTATAGGTACCGAGATGCCAAAATTCTGCCAAAATTCTGGGAATTTATGTGGAAAAAAGAAAATTACCAAAAAATTTAATTATAGCTTTTTTTTCGGATTGTTATGTACCAAACCCTAAAGTAAATGCAAAGACACATATATATGGAAATTAAACGATTTTAACAGAAACCTGTCTTTTCAGTGTTTTTCAGCATGTTAGGCACCAAAACGATAAATAATATGGAAGTCAGTCAATATGTGAATCCAAAACAAAATTACTGAAAAGGTGTCTTTTCAGTGTTTTACGTAGAAAAACGCTAAAGCGGATGCAAACCAACCTATATTATGAAATAGAATAACATTACCATAAAGATATATTTTGAGTGTTTTTGAGCTTGTTACTAACAAAAAAATGCAAAATGGATGTAAAGTACTCTATATTAGGAAACAAAAGGACATTACGAGAAACGTGTATAATGAGTGTTTTATAGTTTTAAAAGAACCACAAGGCATTAAACGCAAAAACTCGTGTATATAGAGAAATTTCTTACATACCGAAATGATGAAATGCATGAATAACACTTATATTCGATAAACAGAACTACCTTACCAAATTGTGTATTTTGAGTGTTTTTCACATTCTTAGTTACGAAAATGCCAAATTACATGCGAAACTACCTTCATGTGGGAAAAAAAAAAAATGACATTACCAAAAAAGTGTGTTTTTAGTGTTTTCGAACGTGATATGCAACAAAGCACTAAAAAGCAGAACAATCACATTACATGAAAATAAAACCAACTTTTACGAAGAACTTGCCTTTAAGTGTTTTTTAACTCTTTACATACCAAATCTCTAAAACGCATGCAAAACACCCTTTATGGAGAAACAGAATAATATTATCAAAAACATATATTTTCAGTGTTTTTGATCAGGTAAGCTATAAAAACGCTTAAATACATTCAAAGAACCCTATGTTTCTATAACAAGAGGACTTTACGAAAATCGTGTATTATGAGTGTTTTTAAGTTACTTAAGTACCAAAAAGCTAAAACCCTAAAATAACACTCTTTATAGAGAGAAAAAAATGTTTTTTTTTTTTTGTTATTCATCTTCATAGGTACCGAGATGCCAAACTTCTGGCAAAATTCATGGAAATTTAAAAAAAAAACATTATAAAAAAATAATTTTAGCTTTATTCCGGAGTTATGTACAAACCTTGAAGTGTATGCAAATCCACCTATATGGGGAAATTACACAACTTTACCAGAAACCTGTCTTTTCAGTGTTTTTCAGCAATTTCAACAATATTACTGAAAACGTGTCTTTTCAGTGATTTACGTAGAAAAACTTTAAAACGGATGTAAACCAACCAATATAAAGAAATAGAAAAAAACATTACCAAAAAGATATATTTTGATGTGTTTTTGAGCTTGTTACCTACAACAAATGCAAAAATGGATGGAAAGTACTTTATATTGGCAAAGAAAAGGACATTACGAGAAACGTGTATGAGTGTTTTATAGTTTGACAAGAACCACAAGGTAAAAAACTGAAAAACTCGTGTACATAAAGAAGTTTCTTACATACGAAAAAGCTGAAACTCATGAATAACACTTTTAATTTTAAAACAGAAATACCTTACCAAATGTGCGTATTAGAAAAGTTTCTTACATACCAAAATGCTGGAACTCATGAATAACACTTTTAATTAAGAAATAGAACAACCTTACTAAATGCCTGTGTTTTGAGTTTTTTTTTCACATTCTTAGTTACCAAAACACCAAATTCCATGCAAAACTAGCTTTATGTGGGAAAAAAAATGATATTACAAGAAAAGTGTCTTTTGAGTGTTTTTCAGCGTGTTAGGCAATAAAGCACTAAAAAGCAGGGTAATCACATTACATGAGAATAAAAACAACTTTTACCAAGAACTTGCCTTTAAGTGTTTTTGAGCTCATTACATACCAAAACGCTAAAACGCATGGAAAACACTTTTTATGGAGAAACAGAATAAAATTACCAAAAACATATATTTTGAGGGTTTTGATCATGTTATCTATAAAAACGCTTAAATACATGCAAAGAACCTTATGTTTGCGAAACGAAAGGACATTACGAGAAATGTGTATTATAAGTTAAAACCCACAAATAACACTCTTTATTTAGAAAAAAAAAGTAAGAAAATAAAAAAATAGGATTTTTTTTTTTTTTTGTTATTCATCTTCATAGGTACCGAGATGCCAAAATTCTCGGAAAAATTCAGGGCTATTATATGATAAAAGAAAATTATAAAAAAAGTTAATTTTAGGTTTTTTTTCGGACTGTTATATACCAAACCCTAAACTGCATCCAAAGTCTCCTATATGAGGAAATTAAACGACCTTACCAGAAATCTGTTTTTTGAGTGTTTTTCAGCATGTTAGGCGCCAAAACGATAAATAATAAGGAACTCACTCTATATGAGAATCCAAAACAAAATTGCTGAAAACGTGTCTTTTCAGTGTTTTACGTAGAAAAACGCTAAAACGGATGGAAACCAACTAATATCAAGAAATAGAAAAACATTATCAAAAAGGTATATTTTAGAGTGTTTTTGAGCTTGTTACATACAAAAAACGGGAAAATTGATGCAAAGCACTCTATATTTCATACGTTTTTGGTAATGTCTCCCGATAAAGGCTATTTATCGTTTTAGCATTTTGGAACGTAAGAAGCTCAAAAACACTCAAAAGACATCATTTTGATAATGTTGTTTTGATTTCTATATAGAGTGTCTTCCATGCTCTTTAGAGTTTTGGTGCTAACGTTGAAAAGCACCGAAATAAAATGAAATGGATGAATTTTTGCGTATTGGTACGTAATAAGCTTAAAATCATTCAAAATGCACGTTTTTGGCAATAATATTTTGTTTCTCCATGAAGTTTCTTTTCCATGCATTTTAGTGTTTTGGTACGTAAACAGCTGAAAACATTCAAAAGACACGTTTTTGTTTGTTTCTCCCGTATAGCTTACTTTGCAAGCAATTTGGCGTTTTCGAAAACACTACTAATACATGTTTTTGTACCCTATATGAGGAAAGGAAACGCGATTTCCAGAAAAGTGCCTTTTGAATATTTATTGGCGTGCTAGGCACCAAAACGCTAAAAAGCATGGAAAGCACCCTATAAAGGAAAACAAAACAACTTTACCATAAACGTGTCTTTTTATTTTTTTTACTTTCTTACGCACCGAAACGCTAAATCGCATGAAAAAAAAAAAAAACATTTAGAAATAATATCAAAAACAAATATTTCGAGTGTTTCTGAGTTAGTTAAGTAGAAAAACGCCAAAATGCATATATAATATCTTAAATGGGAAAATGAAAAGACGTTACTAAAATGTGTACTATTGGTGTTTTTTTTTTTAACATATTAGGTACGAAGTCGCTAAAATGCATGAATAACACTCTATATGAAATAACATTACCAAAAACGTAAATTTTCAGTGTTTTCACATTGTTATGAATCAAAACGCCATAATGCATGTAAAGCCCCTTATTTGGGGAAAGGAAACGAGATTTCAGAAACGTATCTAAAATGTGTTCTTCAGCGTCTTAGGCACAAAAATGCTAAAAAGCACACAAATCACCTGATATGGGAATACAAAACAACATTAAGAAAACGTTTCTTTTGAGTGTCCTACGTACCAAAACGATAAAAAAAAAAAATCCTTTATGGAGAAACAGAATAACATTACCAAAAACAAGTATTTTTATTTTTTTGTAAGATTGTTACGTAAAAAACGCCTAAATGAATGGAAAATACCCTATATGGGAAAAATGAAGTCATTACGAGAAACGTGTATTATGAGTGTTTTTGACCTTAGTATCAAAAGGATAAAACGCATGAATAACACTCTATATGGAGAAATAGATATATGAAACGACATTAAACACGCATGAAAATACCCTATATAGAGAAACAGAATACATTTACAAAAACGTGTATTTTGAGTGTCTTTGAGCGTATTATGTACAAAATCGCCTATCATCAAACAAAACACCCTGCATATGGAAATGAAAGGACATTACGAGAAACGTTTGTTATGTTATTTTTTTTTATTACTTTCTTAAGTACCAAATCAGTAAAAAGCTTCAATAGTCATCTGAAGAAAAAAGAACAACCTTACTAAAAACTTGTATTTTTTTACATTGATAATTACCAAAACGCCAACATGCATGTAAAGCAACCTATATGAAGAAACGAAACGAAATCACTAGTAACTTGTCATCTGTTATTTTATGAGCGTGTTAGGCACCAAATCAGTAAGAAGCAACGAAATCACCCTATAGGGGAATACAAAACAACTTTACTAAATGGTGTCTTAAGAGTGTTCTTTTTAGGTTCTTACGAGCTAAAATGTCAAAATACATGCAAACTCCCTGTTAGGTACCAAAGCACCAAAAAGACCCTATATGAGGAAATGAAAGGACAACAAAAAACGTGTATTATGAGTTTTTTTTTTTTTTTCTAGCTTCTTAGGTACCAAAACGCTAAAATAAATGAGTAGCACACTGTATGGAGAAAAAGAAACAAATTACCAAAATCGTGTAATTTGAATGTTTTTCACATTGTCAGGTAGCAAAACACCATAATGCTTGCTCGCTATACGAGAAAATTTAACAATAATGTAAGAAATATGTTTTTATGTGTTTTTCACATAAATGCTAAATAGCATGGAAAGCACCTTATATAGAAATGCAAAATAATAAGCATGTCTTTTCTTTTAAAGTTTTTACATACCAAAACGCTAAAACACGTGCAACAAACACGAATAACCTTACCAAATACAAAAGCCTTACCAAAAACATGTATTTTGAGTCTTTTTGAGTCTGTTACGTACATCATATTAAAAATGCATGTAAAGCACACTGTATGGGGAAACGATAGAACATTACGACAAACGTGCATTGTCATTGTTTCGAGTCTCTTAGGTACCAAGCATTAAACCACTTGAATGAAAATTGAATTATATCCTATTTTTCTTAATAGAGAAACAGAACATCACCAAAAACGTGTTTTTATTTTTATTTATATTTTTTTTTTTACCAAAACGTCAAAATACATACGAAGCATCCTATATGGAGAAATACAAAGACATTAGGAGAAAAAAGTTTTATTAGTGTTTTTGAGCTTCCTAAGTACCAAAACGCTAAAACGCATGAATAGCACCTTATATAGAGAAAAAGAACAACATTACCTGAAACCTTTATTTTGAGCGTTTCTCATATTATGTAGCAAAACATCATAATGCATGCAGATCCCTATATGAAGAAGCAAAACTATATTACAGGACACGTGTCTTTTGCGTGTTTACTTGAGTGTTAGGAATCAAAATGCTAAAAAGCATTGAAAGCACCCTATTTGGCAATATAAAATAACATTACCAAGAAAGTATCTTTAGAGTGTTTTTGACCTTCTTACGTCCGAAATCGCTGAAACGCATGCAAAACAGCCTTTACGGAGAAACAGAATAACATTACCAAAAACTTGTATTTTGATTGTTTTTGTGCTTGTTAAGTATAAAAATGCCAAATTACACGCAAAGCATCCTACATGGAGAAAAGAAAGGACATTACGAGAAAAGTGTATTATGAGAAATTTTGAGCTTTTTAGGTACCAAGACTCAAAAACACGTGATTAGCACTTTATATGGAAAAACAACTCTACCGAAAACTTTTACTTAAACTTATTTCATATTGTTAAGTACCAAAAGTCAAAATACATTGGAAGCCTCCTTTATCGGGAAACGAAACGACATTATCATCAACGTGTCTTTTCAGTGTTTTTGAACTTGTCAGACACCAAAACGCTTAAAAAAAAAAAGCATGGAAAGCGCTCTATAAAGGAATACAAAACAACATTACTAAAAACGTGTTTTATAGGTTCTTATGTACAGAAACGGTAAAACCCAAGCAAAACACCCTTTATGGAGAAGCGAAACAAATATTTCGTTGATAAATTACATTCAAGACAGTTAGGGAACATCACTTAGAGAACAATAAGATCACAGAAAAATGGTCCTAAATGGATGACTGAGGTTAAAACACTACATAGGGCGAAAGAGAAGTATATATGAGATTAAAGACAGGGGAAGTGGTTTTAAGGCCATAATATAATGAATTAGAAAAGTCAGGAGTTTAACAAGGAAAGCTAAAAATAGTTATGAATTAAAGGTAGCCAGCCAAGCAAAGATGGACCCCAAGGGATTTTATCAGGCATATAAGACGAAGAATAGAGAAACAATAGTTCCTTAAAGACAGCAGAATGGGACCTGCTTAGTTGTTGAGAGGAGATTAGTAAAATTGTGAACGAGTATTTTTTAACTGTCTTTGCCCAGGAAAACATGCAGGATTTGCAGAATAGTGACAAGATATTTAGAGTAGAAGAAAATGAGAAGCTGACAGATATTACCATAACTAAAGAGATAGTGGAACAGGAGATAGATAAGCTGAAAAGTTCATGTCACCAGGACCAGATGAAATATATTCCACAGTATTTAAGAATTGGAAAAAGGTTATAAGTAATCTGGATAAAGTCATGGCCAAGCGGCAGGCGACAGAGTGTTGTAATAAACGGCTCTAAATCCGAGTGGGGTCAAGTAATTAGTGGGGTGACAAAGGGATTATTAGTATTAGGGCCGATGTTGTTTGCAATATATGTCAATGACTTGAATAGTGGAATTAGTAGTGTTGTTAGTAAATTTGCGGATGACACGAGAGTATGTAGATTAATTAGGTCAAAATCGCATACCATCGCCTTGGAGGCAGATTTGGATAGGATGAACGAATGGACAGACAGATGGCAAGTGCAGTTTAATATCAACAAATGCAAAGCACTTAGTGTAAGTAGAAGAAACCCACACACACACACACACAATGAACAACCAAGTTCTGGTAGGTTCAGGGTTAGAAAAAGATTTGAGATTTAAAGTTAGCTCTGAACTCCGTCTAAGAAAGCAATGCAAAGAGGCCAGAAACAAAGCAAATAGTGTATTATGATTCATTTTCAGGAGTGCTAAAAGTAAAACTCCCGAAGTAATATTAAAGTTACATTTAGCGCTGGTCAGACTTCATCTAGACTACGCTGTCCTATTCTGGTCACCACATCACAGGAATGATAAAGGTCTATTAGAATCACTTCAAAGGAGAATGACTAAAAGGATACAGGGGATGAAGAGTATTCCTTACGAAGCGAGATTCAAGCTGTTAAATTTACATTCTTTAGAGAGACGTAGGTTAAGAGTGGACCTGATAGAAGTCTTTAAGTGGTATATGTGTTATAACAAGGGGAACATAATGAAAATTCTTAGAATCTGTAACCATGACAGAACAAGAAAAATAGAACATCAAGTTTTCAGGCTTGAGCCTGAAAACTTGATGTTCAAAAAGGAAACAGGAAGGAATTGGTTTTCAAATACAGAATTAGATGATTGGAACGGACTTAGTAATCAAGCTGTTAGTGCTGAGGCATTTGGCAACTGTAAGAGAAAATTACACATTTATAGATGGGGATGATAGGTAGAAATACGTAGGCATATTTCATACAAGTACTGCCACGTGTAGGCCAGATGTCTTCTTGCATATTTACTTATTTCTTATGTTCTTATGTTCTTATTACCAAAAGCGTGTATTTTCAGTGTTTTTCAGCTATTCCGTGAAAAATAAAATGCCAAAATGCATGCAAAGCACCCTAAATGAGGAAAAAAAGGGACATTACAAGAAACGTGCATTATAAGTGTTTTTGAGATTCTTAGATACAAAAACCCTGAAACTCATGAATAACACTCTTAATTGAGAAACAGAACAACCTTACCAAATGCGTGCATTTTGAGTGTTTTTCACATTCTTGGTTACCAAAAACCCAAATTGCATACGAAACTAGCTTTATGTGGAAAAAAAAAAGTTATTTCCAGAAAAGTGTCTTGTGAGTCATTTTCAGCGTGTTAGGCAATAAAGCACTAAAAAGCAGGGCAATCAGATTACATGGGAATAAAACCAACTTTTACCAAGAACTTACCTTTAAATGTTTTTGAGCTCCTAACATACCAAAACGCTAAAACGCATGCAAAACACCCTTTATGAAGAAACAGAATAACATTACCAAAAACATGTATTTTGAGTGTTTTTGATCATGTTACCTATAAAAACGCTTAAATACATGCAAAGAGCCCTATGTTTGGGAAACGGAAGGACATTAAGAAAAACGTGTATTATGAATGTTATTAAATTCCTTAAGCACCAAAAAGCTAAAATCCACAAATAACACTCTTTATAGAGAAAAAAAAAGAATTTTCGTTTTTTTTGTTATTCTTCTTCATAGGTACCGAGATGCCAAAATTCTGGCAAAATTCATGGAAATTATGTGAAAAAGAACATTATCAAACAAAGTTAATTTTTTCTTTTTTTCGGACAGTTATGTACCAAAACCTAAATTGCATGCAAAGTCACCTCTATAGGGATATTTACCAGAATCCTGTCTTTTGAGTGTTTTTCAGCATGTTAGGCACCAAAACAATAAATGATATGGAAGTCTTTCTATATGGGAATCCAAAACAAAATCACTTTACACTTGTCTTTTCAGTGTTTTACGTAGAAACACGCTAAAACGGATGCAAACAGACCAATATGAAGAAATAGAATAACACTGCCAAAAAGGTATATTTTGAGTGTTTTTGAGCCTGTTACCTACAAAAAACGCGAAAATGGATGCAAAGCACACTATATTGGGAAACAAAAGGACATTACGAGAAACCTGTATAATGAGTGTTTTATAGTTTCACAAAAACCACAAGGCAAAAGTTTCTTAGATACCAAAATGCTGAAATTCATAATTAACACTCTTGATTGAGATACAGAACAACCTTACCAAATGCGTGTATTTTGAGTTTTTTTCACATTCTTAGTTACCAAAACACGAAATTGCATGCGAAACTAGGTTTATGTGGGGAAATAATTATATTGCCAGAAAATGTCTTTTGAATGTTTATGAGCGTATCAGGCAATAAAGTACTTAAAAGAAGGGCAATCACATTACATGTGAATAAAACAAACTTTTACAAAGAACTTGCCGTTAAATATTTTTGAGCTCCTTACATACCAAAAACGCTAAAACGAATGCAAAAAATCCTTTATGGAAAAACACAATAACATTACAAAAAACATGTATTTTGAGTGTTTTTGATCATGTTACCTATAAAAACGCTTAAATACATGCAAATAATCCTATGTTTGGGAAACAAAAGGACATTACGAGAAACGTGTATTATAAGTGTTTTTAAGTTACTTAAATACCAAAAAGCTAAAACCCACATATGACACTCTTTATGAAGAAACAAAAAAATAAAAATAAAAATAAATAAATGAAATAAAAGAAAATGATATTTTTTTTTCTTTTTCATCTTCATAGAAACCGAGATGCCAAAATTCTGTTAAAATTCAGGGAAATTATGTGGATAAAAGAACATTATCGAAAAAGTTAATTTTAGCTTTTTTTTCGGACTGTTATGTACCAAACCCTAAAATGCATGCAAAGCCAGCTATATGGGGAAATTAAACGACTTTAAAAGAAAACTGTCTTTTGAGTGTTTTTCAGCATGTTAGGCACCAAAACGATAAATAATATGGAAGTCACTCTATATGGGAATCCAAAACAAAATTACTGAAAACGTGTCTTTTCAGTGTTTTACGTAAAAAACGCTAAAACGGATGCAAACAAACCAATATGAAGAAATAGAAAAACATTACCAAAAAGGTATATTTTAAGTATTTTTGAGCTTGTAACCAACAAAAAAAAAACGCGAAAATGGATGCAAAGCACTCTATATTGGGAAATAAAAAGACATTACGAGAAACGTGTATAATGAGTATTTTATAGTTTCACAAGAACCACGAAGCAAAAAACGCAAAAACTAGTGTATATGGAGAAGATTCTTAGGTACCAAAATGCTGAAACTCCTGAATAACACTCTTAATTAAGAAACAGAATAACATTACTAAATGCGTGTATTTTGAGTGTTTTTCACATTCTTTGCTACTAGAACCCCAAATTGCATGAGAAACTAGCTTTATGTGGGAAAAAAAATGACACCAGAAAAGTGTCTTCTGAGGGTTTTTGAAAGTGTTAGGCAATAAAGCACTAAAAAGGAGGGCAATCACATTACATGGGAATAAAACCAACTTTTACCAAGAACTTGCCTTTAAGTGTTTTTTTAACTCCTTATATACCAAAACGCTAAAACACATGCAAAACACCCTTTATGGAGAAACAGATTAACATTACCAAAAACATGTATTTTGAGTGTTTTTGATCATGTTACCTCTAAAAACGCTTAAATACATGCAAAGAACCCTATGTCTGGGAAACAAAAAGGACATTACGAGAAACGTGTATTATGCGTGTTTTTAAGTTCCATAAGTACCAAAAAGCTAAAACCTCTTTATAGAGAAAAAATAAAGAAATAATAAAAAAATAGGATTTTTTTTTGTTATTCTTCTTCATAGGTACTGAGATGCCAAAATTATGTGTAAAAAAAACATTATCAAAAAAGTTAATTTCAGCTTTTTTTTCGGAGTGTTATGTACCAAACCATGAAGTGCATGCAAAGCCAACTATATGGGGAAATTAAACGACTTTACGAGAAACCTGTGTTTCTAGTGTTTTGAGCATGTTAGTCACCAAAACAATAAATAATATTGAAGTCATTCTATGTGGGAATCCAAAACAAAATTAATTTAAACGTGTCTTTTTCGTGTTTTACGTAGAAAAACGCTAAAACGGATGCAAACCAACCAATATGAAGAAATAGAATAAGATTCCAAAAAGGTATAATTTGAGTGTTTTTTTAGTAGCTTTTTACTTACAAAAAACGCGAAAATGGATGCAAAGCTCTCTCTATTGGTTAACAAAAGGACATTACGAGAAACGTGTATAATGAGTGTTTTATAGATTCTCAAGAATCACAAAGCAATAAACACAAAAACTCATATATATGGAGAAGTTTCTTAGATACCAAAATGGTGAAACTCCTGAATAACACTCTAAATTGAGAAACAGAACAACATCACCAAATGTGTGTATTTTGAGTGTTTTTCACATTCTTGGTTACCAAACCTTAAATTTTTGTTGAAACTAGCTTTATGTGGGAAAAAATAACATTACCAGATAAGTGATTTTTAAGTGATTTTTTTTTTTGTTAGCATGATAAGCAATACAGCACTAAAAAGCAGGGCAATCACATTACATGGGAATAAAACTAACTTTTACTAAGAACTTGCCTTTAAGTGTATTTGAGCTCCTTATATACCAAAACGCTAAAACGAATGCAAAACACCCTTTATGGAGAAACAGAATAACATTACCAAAAACAAGTATTTTGAGTGTTTTTGATCATGTTACCTATAAAAACGCTTAAATAAATGCAAAGAACACTATTTTTGGGAAACGAAAGGAGATTACGAGAAACGAGTATTATGAGTCTTTTTAAGTTCATTAATTACCAAAAAGCTAAAAGCCACAAATAACACTCTTTATTGAGAAACAATAAATAAAAAAAAAATACAATATTTTTTTTCTTTCTCATTCATCTTCACAGGTATCGAAATGCCAAAATTCGGGCAAAATTCAGGAAATTATGTGAGATGACAACATTATCAAAAAAGTTAAATTTAGCTTTTTTTTTCGAACTGGTATGTACCAAACCCCTAAAGTGCATGCAAAGCCACCGATATGGGGAAATTAAACGTCTTTGCCAGAAAACGGTCTTATGAGTGTTTTTCAGCATGTTAGGAACCAACACGATAAATAACATGGCAGTCAATCTATATGGGAATGAAAAACAAAATTACTAATAACGTGTCTTTTCGGTGTTTTACGTAGAAAAATGCTAAAACGGATGTAAACCAACCAATATGAAAAAATAAAATAGCATTACCAAAAATGTATATTTTAAGTGTTTTTGAAATTGTTACCTACAAAAAACGCGAAAATGGATGGAAAGCACTTTATATTGGGAAGCAATATAGAGAAACGTGTATAATGAGTGTTTTATAGTTTCACAAGAACTACAAGGCAAAAAACGCAAAAATTTGTTTATATAGAGAAGTTTCTTACATTCCAAAATGCTGAAACTCTGGAACAACATTCTTAATTGAGAAACAGAACAATCTTACTAAATGCGTGTATTTTGAGTGCTTTTCACATCCTTAGTTACGAAAACCCCAAATTGCATGTGAAACCAGCTTTATGTGGGACAAAAATGACATTACCAGAAAAATGTCTATTGAGTGTTTTTTAGCGTGTTAGGCAATAAAGCACTAAAAAGCAGGGCAATCACATTACATTGGAATAAAACCAATTTTTAACAAGAACTTGCTTTTAAGTGTATTTGAGCTCCTTATATACGAAAACACTAAAATGCATGCAAAATACAATTTATAGTGAAAGCGAAATAACATTACCAAAAACATGCATTTTGAGTGTTTTTGATCATGTTACCAATAAAAACGCTTAAATACATGCAAAGAACCGTTTTTTTAACACGCATTTAGTAAGGTTGCTCGGTTTCTCAATTAAGAGTGTTATTTATGAGTTTCAGCATTTACACGAGTTTTTGCGTTTTTTTCTTGTGGTTTTTTTTAATTATAAAACAGTCATTATACATTTTTCTCGCAATGTCCCTTTGTTTCCCAGTATAGAGAGCTTTGTATCCATTTTCGCGTTTTTTTTTTTGTAGGAAACAAGCTCAAAAACACTCAAAATATACATTTTTGGTAATGTTTTTCTGCTTCTTGTTATTGGTTGGTTTGTATCAGTTTTAGCGTTTTTGTACGTAAAACACTGAGAAGACACGTTTTCAGTAATTTTCTTTTGGATTCCCACATAGAGTGAGTTCCTTATTATTTATCGTTTTGGTGCCTAACATGCTGAAAAACACTCAAAAGACAGACTTCTTATAAGGTCTTTAATTTCCTCATATGGGAGGCTTTGCATGTCTTTTCAGTGTTTTTGAGAGTGTTAAGCAATAAAGCACTAAAAGCCAGGGCAATCACATTACATGGGAATAAAACCAAACTTTACCAAGAACTTGCCTTTAAGTGTTTTGAGCTCCTTACATACCAAAACGCAAAAACACATGCAAAATACATTTTATGGAGAAACAGAATAACATTACCAAATACATGTATTTTGAGTGTTTTTCATCATGTTAACTAAAAAAAAACGCTTAAATACATGCAAAGAACCTTGTGTTTCGGAAACAAAAGAAAATTACGAGAAACGTGATTTTTAAGTTCCTTCAATACCAAAAAAGCTAAAACCCAAAAATAACACTCTTTAGAAAAAATAAATAAATAAACAAAAAAATGGGATTTTTTAAATTTTGTTATTCATCTTCATAGGTACCGAGATGCCAAAATTATTCCAAAATTCAGGGAATTTATGTGGAAAAAAGAACATTATCATAAAAGTTAATTATACTTTTTTTTTCGGATTGTTATGTACCAAACCCTAAAGTGCATGCAAAGCCACCTATATAAGGAAATTAAACGACTTTACCAGAAAACTGTCTTTTCAATGTTTTTCAGTATGTTAGGCACGAAAACGATAAATAATATGGAAGTCAGTCAATATGTGAATCCAAAAGAATATTACTGAAAACGTGTCTTTTCAGTGTTTTACGTAGAAAAACGCTAAAGCGGATACAAACCATCCTATATGAAGAAATATAATAACATTACCCAAAAAGATATATTTTGAGTGTTTTTGAGCTTGTTACCTACAAAAAATGCAAAAATGGATGTAAAGCACTCTATATTAGGAAACAAAAGGACATTACGAGAAACGTGTATAATAAATGTTTTATAGTTTTAAAAGAACCACTAGGCAATAATCGCAAAAACTCATATATATAAAGAAATTTCTTACATATCAAAATGAATAAATGCATGAATAACACTTTAAATCGATAAACATAACTACCTTACCAAATTGTGTATTTTGAGTGTTTTTCACATTCTTATTTACGAAAATGACAAATTACATGCAAAACTAGCTTCATGTGAAAAAAAA
This sequence comes from Scylla paramamosain, assembly GCF_035594125.1. NCBI lineage: Eukaryota > Metazoa > Arthropoda > Malacostraca > Decapoda > Portunidae > Scylla > Scylla paramamosain. Next base: position 16,320,767 of record NC_087166.1, read on the forward strand.
AGGTAACATTAGAAAAGTGTCTTTTGAGTGTTTTTCAGCGTGATATGCAACAAAGCACTAAAAAGCAGAACGATCACATTATATGGTAATAAAACCAAATTTTACGAAGAATTTGCCTTTAAGCGGTTTTTAACCCCTTATATACCAAAGCGCTAAAACGCATGGAAAACAAACTTTATGGAAAAACAGAATAACATTACCAAAAACAGGTATATTGAGTGTTTTTGATCATGTTATCTATAAAAACAATGTATATGCAAAGAACATTATGTTTGGGAAACAAAAGGACATTACGAGAAACGTGTATTATGAGTGTTTTTTTTTTAATTCCTTAAGTACCAAACAGCTAAAACCCACAAATAACACTCTTTTTTTAGAAAAAAATAAATAAATAAAAAAATTATTTATTTATTTTTTTTTTTTTTTGTTATTCATCTTCATAGGTACCGAGATGCCAAAATTCTGGGGAAATTCAGGGCAATTATGTGATAAAAGAATATTATCAAAACAGTTAATTTCAGATCTTTTTTTCGGACTGTTATGTACCAAACCCTAAAGTGCATGGAAAGCCTCCAATATGAGGAAATTAAACGACATTACCAGAAATCTGTGTTTTGAATGTTTTTTAGCATGTTAGGCACCAAAACGATAAATAATAAGGAACTCACTCTATATGGGAATCGAAAACAAAGTTACTGAAAACATGTCTTCTCAGTGTTTTACATAGAAAAACACTAAAACAGATGCAAAGCAACCAATATCAAGAAATAGAAAAACGTTACTAAAAAGGTATATTTTGAATGTTTTTGAACTTGTTAAATACAAAAAACGCGAAAATTGATGCAAACCACTCTATAGTGGAAAACAAAAGGACATTGCAAGAAAAGTGTATAATGAGTGTTTTATAGTTCAAAAGAACCACAAGGCAAAAAACGCAAAAGCTCGTGTATATGGAGAGGTTTTGTAGATAGTAAAATGCTAAAACTCATGTATAACACTCTTAATTGAGAAACAGAACATCCTTACTAAATGCGTGTATTTTGAGTGCTTTTAACATTATTAGTTACCAAAACCCCAAATTGCATGCGAAAACAGATTTGTGGGAAAAAAAAAATGATTTACCAGAAAAGTGTTTTTTGAGTGTTTTTGAGCGTGATAGGCAATAAAGTACTAAAAAAGAGGGCAATCACATTACATTGAGGTAAAACGAATTTTTACCAAGAACTTGCCTTTTAGTGTTTTTGAGGTCCTTATATACCAAAACACTAAAACGCATGCAAAACATACTTTATGGTGAAACAGAATAACATTACCAAAAACATGTATTTTGAGTGTTTTTGATCACGTTACCAATAAAAACGCCTAAATACATACAAAGAACACTATTTTTGGGAAACGAAAGGATATTACGAGAAACGTGTATTATGAATGTTTTTAAGTTCATTAATTACCAAAAAGCTAAAATCCACAAATAAAACTCTTTATTGAGAAAACTATAAATAAATAAAAATAAATAAGATATTTTTTTTCTTTCTTATTCACCTTCACAGGTACCGATATGCAAAAATTCGGACAAAATTCAGGAAATTATGTGAAATAAGAACATTATCAAAAAAGTTAAACTTAGCTTTTTTTTCAGACTGTTATGTACCAAACCCGTAAAGTGCATGCAAAGCCACCTATAACGGTAAATTAAACGTCTTTTCCAGAAAACAGTCTTATGAGTGTTTTTCAGCATATTTGGAACCAACACGATAAATAACATGGAACTCAATCTATATGGGAATCCAAAATAAAATTACTAAAAACGTGTCATTTCCGTGTTTTACGTAGAAAAACGCTAAAACGGATCCAAACCAACCAATATGAAGAAATAAAATAACATTACCAAAAAGGTATATTTTGAGTGTTTTTAAATTTGTTACCTACAAAAAACGCGAAAATGGATGGAAACCACTTTATATTTGGAAGCAAAAGGACATTACGAGACACGTGTATAATGAGTGTTTTAAAGTTTCAGAAGAACTACGAGTACAAGGCAAAAAACGTAAAAACTCGTGTATATAGAAAAGTTTCTTACATTCTAAAATGCTGAAACTCTGGAACAACACTCTTAATTGAGAAACAGAACAATCTTACTAAATGCGTGTATTTTGAGTGTTTTTCACATTCTTAGTTACCAAAACCCCAAATTGCATGCGAAACCAGCTTTATGTGGGTAAAAATTGACATTACTATAAAAAATATCTTTTGATTGTTTTTGAGCGTGTTAGGCAATAAAGCACTAAATAGCAGGCAAACACATTACATTGGAATAAAAACAATTTTTAACAAGAACTTGCCTTTAAGTGTTTTTGAGCTCCTTATATACCAAAACACTAAAACATATGCAAAATACACTTTATGGTGAAACAGAAGAACATTATCAAAAACATGTATTTTGAGGGTTTTTGATCATGTTACCAATAAAAACGCTTAAATACATGTAAAGAACCCTATTTTTGAGAAACAAGAGGACATTACGAGAAACGTGTATTATGATTGTTTTTAAGTTCCTTAAGTACCAAAAAAGCTAAAAACCACAAATAACACTCTTTATAGAAAAAAAAGAAAAGAATATATATATATATATATATATATATATATATATATATATATATATATATATATATATATATATATATATATATATATATATATATATATATATATATATATATATATATATATATATATATATATATATATATATATATTTTTTTTTTTTTTCATTTATCTTCATAGGTACTATGATACCAAAATTCTGGCAATATTCTTTGGGAATCGAAAACAAAATTACTGAAAACGTGTCTTTTCGGTCTTTTACGTAGAAAAACGCTAAAACAGATGAAAACCAACCAATATGAAGAAATAGAATAACATTACCAAAGAGGTATATTTTGAGTGTTTTTGAGCTTGTTACCTACAAAAAACGCGAAAATGGATGCAAAGCACTCCCTATTGGGAAAGAAAAGGACATTACGAGAAACATGTATAATGAGTGTTTTATTATTTTCGGGCAAAAGAACTTGTGGTTCACAAGAACCACATGGCAAAAACCGCAAAAACTCGTGTATATAAAGAAGTTTCTTAGATACCAAAATGCTGAAACTCATGAATAAAGATCTTAATTGAGAAACAGAACAATATTACCAAATGAGTGTATTTTGAGAGTTTTTTCATATTCTTTTCCAAAACCCTAAATAGCATGCGAAACTAGCTTTATGAGGGAAAAAATGACATTACCAGAAGTATCTTTTCAGTGTTTTTGAGCGTGTTAGGCAATAAAGCACTAAAAAGCAATCATATTACATTGGAATAAAACCAACTTTTACCAAGAACTTGTCTTGAAGTGTTTTTCAGCTTCTTACATACCAAATCGCTAAAACGCATGCAAAACACTCCTTTATGGACAAGCAGAATAACATTACGAAAAATAAGTGTTTTGAGTGTTTTTTTTTTTTATCATGTTACCTATAAAAACGCTTAAATACATGCAAAGATCCCCATATTTTGGAAACGAAAGGACATTACGAGAAATGTGTAATATGAATATTTTTATGTTCCTTAAGTACCAAAACGTTAAAACTTACAAATACAACTCTTTATAGAGAAAAAAAAATAAATAAATAGCATTTTCATTTTTTGTTATTGATGTTCATAGGTACCAAGAAGCCAAAATTCTGCCAAAAATCAGGGAAATTATGTGGAAAAACATTATCGAAAAAGTTAGTTTTACCTTTTTTTTTCGGAGTTGTGTTCCAAACCATAAAGTGTATGCAAACCCACCTATCTGATGAAATTTAACGACTTTACAAGAAATCTGTCTTTTGAGTGTTTTTCTCCATGTTAGGCAACAAAACAATAAATAATATGAAAGTCACTCTATATGGAAATCCAAAACAAAATGACTGAAAATGTCTTTTAAAAGATTTACGTAGAAAAACGCTAAAGCGGATGCAAACCAACCAATATGAAGAAATAGAATAACATTACCAAAAAAGTATATTTTGTGTGTTTTTGAGCTTGTTACATAAAAAAAAAAACGCGAAAATGGATGCAAAGCACTCTATATAAGAAAAAAAAAGGACATAACGAGAAACGTGTATAATAACTTTTATAGTTTCACCAGAATCACAAGGCAAAAAACGCAAAAACTCGACTGTATGGAGAAGTTTCTAAGATACCAAAATACTGAAACTCATGAATAACACTCTTAATCAAGAAACAGAACAACCTTACTAAATGCGTGTATTTTGAGTGTTTCTTTACATTCTTAGTTAACAAAACCCCAAATTCCACGCGAAACTAGTTTTATGTGGGAAAAAAATGACATTACCAGAAAAGTGTCTTTGAATGTTTTTGAGTGTGTTAGGCAATAAAGCACTAAAAAGCAGGGCAATCACATTACATGGGAATAAAACCAACTTTTACGAAGAACTTGCCTTTTAGTGTTTATGACACGCATTTTGTAAGGTTGCTCTGTTTCTCAATTAAGAGTGTTATTCATGAGTTTCAGCATTTTGGTATATAGAAAACTTCTCATATACAGTGAGTTCCTTATTATTTATCGTTTTCGTGCCTAACATGCTGAAAAACACTCAAAAGACAGATTTCTGGTAAGGTCTTTAATTTCCTCATAAGGGAGGCTTTGCATGTCTTTTCAGTGTTTTTGAGCGTGTTACGCAATAAAGCACTAAAAGCCAGGGCAATCACATTACATGGGAATAAAACCAAATTTTACTAAGAACATGCCTTTAAGTGTTTTTGAGCTCCTTACATACGAAAACGCTATAACGCATGCAAAGTACATTTTATGGAGAAACAGAATAACATTACCAAATACATGTATTTTGAGTGTTTTTGATCATGTTATCTATAAAAACGCTTAAATACACGAAAAGAGGATTTTATGTTTGGGAAACGAAGGGACATTACGAGAAACGTGTATTATGAGTGTTTTTTTAAGTTCCTTCAGTACGAAAAAGCTAAAACCCACAAATAACACGTTTTAGAAAAAAAAAATTATAAATAAAAAAAATAAAAAAATGGGAATTTTTTTTTCATCTTCATAGGTACCGAATTGCCAAATTTCTGCCAAAATTCAGGGAATTTATGTGAAAAAAGAACATTATCATGAAAGTTAATTATAGCTTTTTTTTTTCTGATTGTTATGTACCAAAACCTAAAGTGCATGATGGAAAGCCGCCTATATAGGAAAGTTAAACGACTTTACCAGAAACCTGTCTTTTCAGTGTTTTTCAGCATGTTATGCACCAATACGATAAATAATATAAAAATCAGACATGTGAATCCAAAACAAAATTACTGAAAACGTGTTTTTTCAGTGTTTTACGTAGAAAAACGCTAAAGCGGATGCAAACCATCCTATATGAAGGAATAGAATAACATTACTAAAAAAGATATATTTTGAGTGTTTTTGAGTTTGTTACCTACAAAAAAATGCAAAAATGGATGTAAAGCAATTTATATTAGTAAACAAAAGGACGAGAAACATGTATAATGAGTGTTTTATAGTTTTAAAAGAACCAGAAGGCAATAAACGCAAAAACTCGTGTATATAGAGAAATTTCTTACATACCAAAATGATCAAATGCATGAATAACACTTTTAATTTTAGTTACGAAAATGCCAAATTACATGCAAAACTACCTTCATGTGGGAAAAAAAAATGACATTACCAAAAAAGTGTCTTTTTAGTGTTTTTGAGCGTGATATGCAACAAAGCACTAAAAAACAGAACAATTACATTACATCGGAATAAAACCAACTTTTACGAAGAACTTGCCTTTAAGTGTTTTTTAACTCCTTACATACCAAATCGCTAAAACGCATGCAAAACACCCTTTATGGAGAAACAGAATAACATTACGAAAAAAAATGTATTTTGAGTGTCTTTGATCATGTAACCTATAAAAACGCTTAAATACATGTAAAGAACCCTATGTTTGTATAACAATAGGACATTACGAAAATCGAGTATTATGAGTGTTTTTAAGTGCCTTAAGTATCAAAAAGCTAAAACCCACAAATAACACTCTTTATAGAGAGAAATTTTTTTTTTTGTTATTCATCTTCATAGGTACCTAGATGCGAAAATTCTGGCAAAATTCATGGAAATTTTATAAAAAAAAAATCAATATAAAAAAAAATTGCTTTTTCCGGAGTTATGTACAAACCTTAAAGTGCAGGCAAATCCACCTATATGGGGAAATTACACGACTTTACCAGAAACTTGTCTTTTGAGTGTTTTTCAGCAATATCAACAATATTACTGAAAACGTGTCTTTTCAGTGATTTACATAGAAAAACGCTAAAACGGATGTAAATCAACCAATATGAAGAAATAGAATAACATTACCAAAAAGATATATTTTTATGTGTTTTTGAGCTTGTTACCTAGAAAAAAATGCAAAAATGGATGGAAAACACTTTATATTGTATTTATACGTGTATGAGTGTTTTATAGTTTGACAAGAACCACAAGGTAAAAAATTCAAAAACTCGTGTACATAAAGAAGTTTCTTACATACCAAAAAGCTGAAACTCATGAATAACACTTGTAATTTTAAAACAGAAATACCTTATGAAATGCGAGTATTAGAAAAGTTTCTTACATACCAAAATGCTGAAACTCATGAATAACACTTTTAATTAAGAAATAGAACAACCTTACTAAATGCCTGTGTTTTGAGTTTTTTAACATTCTTAGTTACCAAAATCCCAAATTCCATGCAAAACTAGCTTTATGTGGGAAAAAAAATATTACCAGAAAAGTGTCTTTTGAGTGTTTTTGAGTGAGTTAGGCAATAAAGCATTAAAAAGCAGGGCAATCACGTTACATGAAAATAAAAAATAACTTTTACCAAGAACTTGCCTTCAAGTATTTTTTAGTTCATTACATACCAAAACGCTAAAACGCATGCAAAACACCTTTTATGGAGAAACAGAATAAAATTACCAAAAACATATATTTTGAGTGTTTTTGATCATGTTATCTATAAAAACGAATAAATACATACAAAGAACCTTATGTTTGCGAAACGAAAGGACATGATCAAAAACACTCAAAATACATGTTTTTGGTAATGTTACTCTGTTTCTCCATAAAGGGTGTTTTGCATGCGTTTTAGCGTTTTGGTATGTAAGGAGTTAAAAAAAAAACACTTAAAGGCAAGTTTTTCGTAAAAGTTGTTTTTATTCCTATGTAATGTGATTGTTCTGCTTTTTAGTGCTTTGTTGCATATCACGCTCAAAAACACTCAAAAGACACTTTTTTGGTAATATCATTTTTTTTCCCACATAAAGCTAGTTTCGCATGTAATTTGGGATTTTCGTAACTAAGAATGTGAAAAACACACATTTGGTAAGGTAGTTCTGTTTCTCAATTAAAAGTGTTATTCATGCATTTCAGCATTTTTATATGTAAGAAACTTCTCTATATACACGAGTTTTTGCGTTTTTTGCCTTGTGGTTCGTTTGAAACTATGAAACACTCATTATACACGTTTCTCGTAATGTTCTTTTGTTTCCCAATAGAGAATACTTTCCATCAATTTTCGCAGTTTTTGTAGGTAACAAGCTGAGAAACACTCAAAATATATCTTTTTGGTAATGTTATTCTATTTCTTCATATTGGTTGGTTTGCATCCATTTGCATCCATTGCATCCCGTTTTTCTACATAAATAACTGAAAAGACACGTTTTCAGTAATATTGTTGAAATTGCTGAAAAAAACACTCATAAGACAGGTTTCTGGTAAAGTCGAGTAATTTCTCCATATAGGTGGCTTTGCATGCACTTCAGGGTTTGATACATAACTGCGAAAAAATGCTAAAATTATTTTTTTATAATATTTTTTTTTTTACAAAATTTCCCTGAATTTTTCCAGAATTTTGATATCTCTCTCTATAAAGTGTTATTTGTGAGTTTTAGCTTTTTGTTACTTAAGGAACTTAAAGACACTCATAATACACGATTTTCGTAATGTCCTTTTCTTATACAAACATAGGGTTCTTTACATGTATTTAAGCGTTTTTATAGGTAACATGATCAAAAACACTCAAAATACATATTTTTGGTCATTTTATTGTGTTTCTTCATAAAGTGTGTTTTACATGCGTTTTAGCGTTTTGGTATGTAAGGAGTTAAAAAACACTTAAAGGCAAGTTCGTAAAAGTTGGATTTATTCACAAGTGATGTGATTGTTCTGCTTTTTAGTGCTTTGTTGCATTTCACGCTCAAAAACACTGAAAAGACATTTTTCTGGTAATGTCATTTTTTTTTCCCCATATAAAGGTAGTTTCGCATGTAATTTGGCAATTTCCTAACTAAGAATGTGAAAAAACACTCAAAATACACAATTTGGTAGGGTAGTTCTGTTTGAAATTGATACTGGTATAGGTTTATGGTAGTTGTGTAATTTTCCCATAGAGGTGGCTTTGGATGCACTTGCATTGCTTTGCATTTGCTTTGCATGCATAATTCCTGAAAAAAGCTAAAATTATTTTTTTTTCACAATTTTTTTTCTTTACCTAATTTCCCTGAATTTTGCCAGAATTCTAGCATCTCGGTACCTATGAAGATGAATAACAAAAAAAAGAAAATTATTCATTTATTTTTATTTTTATTTTTTTTTCTATAAACAGTGTTATTTGTGTGTATTAGCTTTTTTGGTACATAAGGAACCTAAAAACTCTTATAATACATATATTTCGTAATATCCATTCGTTTCACAAACATTTGGTTCTTTACATGTATTTAAGCGTTTTTATAGGTAATATCATCAAAAACACTTAAATTCATGTTTTTAGTGATGTTATTTTTTTTGTCCATAAAGCGTGTTTTCCATGCGTTTTAGCGTTTTCTTATGAAAGGAGTTAAAGGAGTTAAAAACACTTAAAGGCATGTTTTTGGTAAAAGTTGGTTTTATTCCCATGTAATGTGATTGTTCTGCTTTTTAGTGCTTTGTTGCATATCACGCTCTAAAACACTCAAAAGACACTTTTCTGGTAATGTTATTTTTTCCCACATAAAACTAGTTTCGCTTGTAAATTCGGATTTTCGTAACAAAGAATGTGAAAAACACTAAAAATACTCACATTTGGTAAGATACTTCTGTTTCTCAATTAAAAGTCTAATTCATGAGTTTCAGCATTTTGGAATGTAAGAAACTTCTTTATATACACAAGTTTTTTGCGGTTTTTTCCTTGTGTTTTTTTGAAACTATAAAACACTCGTTATACTCGTTTCTCGTAATGTCCATTTGCTTCCCAATATAGAGTGCTTTCCATACATTTTCGCGTTTTATTTTATAGGTAACAATTTCAAAAACATTCAAAATATACCTTTTTGGTAATGTTATTTTATTTCGTCATATTGGTTGGTTTGCATCCGTTTTAGCGTATTTTTACGTAAAACACCGAAAAGACACGTTTTTAGTAATTTTGTTTTGGATTCCCATATAGATTGACTTCCATGTTATTTATCGTGTTGGTTCCTAACATGCTGAAAAACACTCATAAGACAGTTTTCTGGCAAAGACGTTTAATTTCCCCATATAGGTGGCTTTGCATGCAGTTTAGGGGTTTGGTACATATCAGTCCGAAAAAAAAAAACTAAATTTAACTTTTTTGATAATTATCTTATTTCACATAATTTCCTCAATTTTGCCCAAATTTTGGCATTTCGGTACATGTGAATATGAATTCGAAAGAAAAAAAATATTGTATTTTTTTTTATTTATTTATTGTTTCTCAATAAAGAGTGTTATTTGTGGCTTTTACCATTTTGGTAATTAATGAACTTAAAAACACACATAATACACGTTTCTCGTAATCTCGTTTCATTTCCCAAAAAAAGTGTTCTTTGCATGTATTCAAGCGTTTTTATTGGTAACATGATCAAAAACACTCAAAATACATGTTTTTGGTAATGTTATTCTGTTTAACCATAAAGAGTGTTTTGCATGCGTTTTAGTGTTGTGGTATATAAGGAACTCAAAAATACTTAAAGGCAAGTTCTTGGTAAAAATTCGTTTTTCTCCAATGAAATGTGATTGCCCTCCTTTTTAGTGCTTTATTGCCTATCACGCTCAAAAACACTCACAAGACATTTTTCTGGTAAAGTCTTTTTTTTTTTTTCCCACAAATCTATTTTCGCATGCAATTTCGATTTTGGTAATTAAGAATGTGAAAAGCACTCAAAATACACGCATTTATTAAGGTTGTTCTGTTTCTCAATTAAGAGTGTTAGTTTTAGCATTTTTTTTATCTAGGAAACCTTTCCATATACACGAGATTTTGCGTTTTTTGCCTTGTGGTTCTTTTGAACTATAAAACACTCATTATACACTTTTCTTGTAATGTTCTTTTGTTTCCCAATATAGAGTGCTTTGCATCAATTTTCGCGTATTTTGCAGGTAACAAGCTGAAAAAAACTCACAAAATATACCTTTTTAGTAACGTTTTTCAGTTTCTTGATATTGGTTGCTTTGCATCCGTTTTAGCGTTTTTCTACGTAAAACACTGAGAAGACACGTTTTCAGTAACTTTGTTTTGGATTCCAATATAGAGTGAGTTCCTTATTATTTATCGTTTTGGTGCCTAACATACTAAAAAAAAAACACTCAAAACACATATTTCTGGTAAGGTCGTTTAATTTCCTCATGTAGGAGGCTTTGCATGCACTTTAAGGTTTGGTACATAACAGTCCGAAAAAAAAAGCTGAAATTAACTTTTTTGATAATATTCTTTTATTGCCAGAATTTTGGCATCTCGGTACCTATGAATATGAATAACAAAAAAAAAAAAATATTTTCTAAATAAAGAGTTTTATTTGTGGGTTTTAGCTTTTTGGTACTTAAGGAAATAAAAAAAAAACACTCATTATACAAGTTTCTCGTAATGTCCTTTTATTTCCCAAACATAATGTTCTTTGCATGTATTTAAGCGTTTTTATAGATAACCTGATCAAAAACATTCAAAATTCATGTTTTTGGTAATGTTATTCTGTTTCTCCATAAAGTTTGTTTTGCATGCGTTTTAGCGGTTTGGTATATAAGGAGCTCAAAAACACTTAAACGCAAGTTTTTTGGTATAAATTTGTGTTATTCCAATGTAATATAATTGCCCTGCTTTTTACTGCTGTATTGCCTATTACGCTCAAAAACACTTAAAAGACACTTTTATGGTTATGTCATTTTTTTCTCACATAAAGGTTGTTTAGCATGCAATTTGGTGTTTTGGTAACTAAGAATGTGAAAAGCACTCAAAATACACACATTTAGTAAGGTTGTTCTGTTTCTCAAGTAAGAGTGTTATTCATGAGTTTCAGCATTTTGGTATCTAGGAACCTTCTCCATATACACGAGTTTTTGTGTTTTTTGCCTTTTGGTTCTTTTGAAATATAAAAAAAAACTCATTATATACTTTTCTTGCAAAGTCCTTTTGTTTTCTAATATAGAGTGCTTTGCATCAATTTTCGCGTTTATTGTAGGTAACAAGCTCAAAAACACTCAAAATATACCTTTTTGGTAATGTTTTTCTATTTCTTGATATTGGTTGGTTTCCATCTGTTTTAGCGTTTTTCTACGTAAAACACATAAAAAACACGTTTTCAGCAATTTTGTTTTGTATTTTCATATGGAGTGAGTTCCTTATTATTTATCGTTTTGGTGCCTAACATGCTGAAAAACACTCAAAAAAACAGATTTCTGTTAAGGTCGTTTAATTTCCTCATATAGAAGTCTTTGGATGCACTTTAGGGTTTGGTACATAACAGTCCGAAAAAAAGCTAAAATTAACTTTTTTGATAATTTTCTTTTATCATATAATAGTCCTGAATTTTCCCAGAATTTTGGCATCTCGGTACATATGAAGATGAATAAAAAAAAAATCCTATTTTTTCATTTTCTTAATTTTTTTTTCTAAATAAAGAGTCTTATTTGTGGGTTTTACCTTTTTGGTACGTAAAGAACTTAAAAACACCTATAATACATATTTCTCGTAGTGTACTTTCGTTTCGCAAACATAAGGTTCTTTGCATGTATTTGACGTTTTTATAGATAACATGATAAAAAACACTCAAAATATATGTTTTTGGTAATCTTATTTTGTTTCTCCATAAAAGGTGTTTTGCATGCGTTTTAGCGTTTGGTATGTAATGAGCTCAAAAACATTTAAAGGCAAGTTCTTGGTAAAAGTTATTTTTATTCCCATGTAATGTGATTGCCCTGCTTTTTAGTGCTTTATTGCCTAACACTCTCAAAAACACTCAAAAGACACTTTTCTGGTAATATCATTTGTTTTCCCACATAAAGCTAGTTTTGCATGGAATTTGGGGTTTTGGTAACTAAGAATGTGAAAAAAAAACTCAAAACACAGTCATTTAGTAAGGTTGTTCTATTTCTTAATTAAAAGTGTTATTCATGATTTTCAGCAATTTGGTATGTAAGAAACTTTTCTAATACACACATTTGGTAAGGTATTTCTGTTTCAAAATTAAAAGTGTTATTCATGAGTTTCAACTTTTTGGTATGTCAGAAACTTCTTTATGTACACGAGTTTTTGAGTTTTTTACCTTGTGATTCTTCTTAAACTATAAAACACTCATACACGTTTCTGGTAATGTCCTTTTCTTTGCCAATATAAAGTGCTTTCCATCAATTTTTGCATTTTTTGTAGGTAACAAGCTCAAAAACACATAAAAAAATATCTTTTTGGTAGTTATTCTATTTCTTCATATTGGTTGGTTTACATCCGTTTTAGTGTTTTTCTTCGTAAATCACTGAAAGACACGTTTTCAGTAATATTTTTGAAATTGCTGGAAAATACTCAAAAGACAGGTTTCTGTTAAACTCGTGTAATTTCCCCATATACGAGGATTTTCCTGCACTTCAAGGTTTGTACATAACTCCGGAAAAAAGCTAAAATAATTTTTTATGATGATTTTTTTTATAAAATTTCCATGAATTTTCCAGAATTTTGGCATCTCGGCACCTATGAAGATGAATAACAAAAATTTCTCTCTATAAAGAGATTTATTTGTGGGTTTTAGCTTTTTGGTACTTAAGGAACTTAAAAAAACTCATAATACACGATTTTCGTAATGTCCTTTTGTTATACAAACATAGGGTTCTTTACATGTATTTAAGCGTTTTTATAGATTACATGATCAAAAACACTCAAAATACATGTTTTTCGTAATGTTATTCTGTTTCTCCATAAAGGGTGTTTTGCATGCGTTTTAGCGATTTGGTATGTAAGGAGTTAAAAAACACTTAAAGGCAAGTTCTTCGTAAAAGTTGGTTTTATTCCCATGTAATGTGATTGTTCTGCTTTTTAGTGCTTTGTTGCATATCACGCTCAAAAACACTAAAAAGACACTTTTTTGGTAGTAATTTTTTTTTTTTCCCACATGAAGGTAGTTTCGCATGTAATTTGGCATTTTCGTAACTAAGAATGTGAAAAACACTCAAAATACACAATTTAAAAAACACTCAAAATATACCTTTTTGGTAATGTTATTCTATTTCTGTTACCTGTGAAGATGAATAAGAATGAAAAAAAATATCGTATTTTTTTTATTTATTCATTTATTTTTTCTCAATAAAGAGTGTAATTTGTGGCTGTTACCTTTTTCGTACTTAATGATCTTACGTTTCTCGTAATGTCCTTTCATTTCCCAAAAATAAGGTTAGTTTCTCGTAATGTCCTTTTGTTTCCCAAACATAATGTTCTTTGCATGTATTTAAGTGTTTTTATTGGTAATATGATCAAAAATACATATTTTTGGTAATGTTATTCTGTTTCACCATAAAGTGTATTTTACATGCATTTTAGTGTTTTGGTATATAAGAAGCTGAAATACACTTAAAGGCAAGTTCTTGTTAAAAATTGGTTTTATTCCAATGTAATGTGATTGCCCTGCTTTTTAGAGATTTATTGCCTAACACGCTCAAAAACATTCAAAAGACATTTTTCTGGTAATGTCATTTTTTCCCACATAAAGCTGGTTTCGCATGTAATTTGGGGTTTTGGTAACTAAGAATGTAAAAAACACTCAAAATACTCACATTTGGTAAAATAGTTCTGTTTCTCAATTAAAATTCTTATTCATGAGTTTCAGAATTTTGGAATGTAAGAAACTTCTTTATATACACGAGTTTTTCCGGTTTTTGACTTCTGGTTCTTGTGAAACTACAAAACACTCATTATACTCATTTCTCGTAATGTCCATTTGCTTCCCAATATAGAGTGCTTTCCATCCATTTTCGCGTTTTTTTGTAAGTAACAATATCAAAAACTCAGAATATACCTTTTTGGTAATGTTATTCTATTTCTTCATTTTGGTTGGTTTGCATCCGTTTTAGCGTTTTCTACGTAAAACACCGAAAAGACACCTTTTCAGTAATTTTGTTTTGGATTCCCATATAGATTGACTTTCTAGGGTTTTATCGTGTTGGTTCCTAACATGCTGAAAATAACACATAAGACAGTTTTCTGGCAAAGACGTTTAATTTCCCCATATAGGTGGCTTTGCATGCACTTTAGGGGTTTGGTACATAACAGTCCGAAAAAAAAAGCTAAATTTAACTTTTTTGATAATGTTCTTATTTCATATAATTTCCTGAACTTTTCCCGAATTTTGGCATCTCGTTACCTGTGAAGATGAATAACAATGAAAAAAAAATATCGTATTTATTTATTTATTTACTTATTTATTTTTTCTCAATAAAGAGTGTAATTTGTGGCTATTAGCTTTTCGTACTGAATGAACTTAAAAACACTCATAATACACGTTTCTCGTAATGTCCTTTCATTTCCCAAAAATAGGGTTCTTTGCATGTATTTAAGCGTTTTTATTGGTTACATGATCAAAAACACTGAAAATACATGTTTTTGGTAATGTTATTCTGTTTCACCATAAAGTGTATTTTGCATGCGTTTTAGTGTTTTGGTATATAAGGAGCTCAAAAACACTTAAAGGCAAGTTCTTATTAAAAATTGGTTTTATTCCAATGTAATGTGATTGCCTTTCTTTTCAGTGCTTTATTGCCTAACACTCTTAAAAACACTCAAAAGACATTTTTCTGGTAATGTTATTTTTTTCCCACATAAAGCTGGTTTCGCATGCAATTTGGGGTTTTGGTAACTAAGAATGTGAAAAGCTCTCAAAATACACACATTTAGTAAGATTTTTCTGTTTCTCAATTAAGAGTGTTGTTCATGAGTTTCAGCATTTTGGTATCTACGAAACTTCATATACACTAGTTTTTGTATTTTTTGCCTTGTGGTTCTTTTTAACTATAAAACACTCATTAGACACTTTTCTTGCAATGTCCTTTTTTTTTCCATTATAGAGTGCTTTGCATCAATTTTCGTGTTTTTTTTTTTTAATGATAGAACAAGAAAAATAGAACAAGACTGAAAACTTGATGTTCAAAAAGGAAACAGGAAGGAAGTGGTTTTCAAATACAATAGTAGATGATTGGAACGGACTTAGTAATCAAGCTGTTAGTGTTGAAGCATTTGGCAACTGTAACAGAAAATTACACATTTATAGATGGGGATGATAGTGGAAATACGTAGGCATATTTCATACAAGTACTACCACGTGTAGGCCTGATGCCTTCTTGCATATTTACTTATTTCTTATGTTCTTGTGTTCTTATTACCAAAAGCGTGTATTTTCAGTGTTTTTCAGCTAATCCGTGAAAAATAAAATGCCAAAATGCATGCAAAGCAGCCTAAATGAGAAAAAAAAAGGGACATTACGAGAAACGTGCATCAGAAGTGTTTTTGAGATTCTTAGATACCAAAACCCTGAAACTCATGAATAACAATCTTAATTGAGAAACAGAACAACCTTAACAAATGCGTGTATTTTGAGTGTTTTTCACGTTCTTGGTTACCAGAAACCCAAATTGCATACGAAACTAGCTTCATGTAGAGAAAAAAAAAAGACATTTCCAGAAAAGTGTCTTTTGAGTGTTTTTGAGCGTGTTAGGCAATAAAGCACTAAAAAGCAGAGCAATCACATTACATGGGAATAAAACCAACTTTAAGCAAGAACTTGCCTTTAAGTGTTTTTGAGCTCCTAACATACCAAAACACTATTATGCATGTAAAACACCCTTTATGAAGAAACAGAATAAGATTATCAAAAACATGTATTTTGAGTGTTTTTGATCATGTTACCTATAAAAACGCTTAAATACATGCAAAGAACCCTATGTTTGGGAAACGAAAGGATATTACGAGAAACGTGTATTATGAATGTTATTGAATTCCTTAAGCACCAAAAAGCTAAAATCCACAAATAACAGTCTTTATAGAGAGAAAAAGAAAAACAGGAATTTTCCTTTTTTTTTTGTTATTCTTCTTCATAGGTACCGAGATGCCAAAAATCTGGCAAAATTCAGGGAAATTATGTGGAAAAAAGAACATTATCAAAAAAAGTTAATTTTAGCTTTTTTTCGGACAATTATGTACTACCTAAATTGCATGCAAAGACACCTCTATAGGAAAATTGAACGACTTTACCAGAAACCTGTCTTTTGAGTGTTTTTCATCATGTTAGGCACCAAAACAATAATTAATATGGAAGTCACTCTATATGGGAATCCAAAACAAAATCACTTAACACTTGTCTTTTCAGTGTTTTACGTAGAAACACGCTAAAACGGATGCAAACAAACCAATATATAGAAATAAAATAACACTGCCTAAAAGGTATATTTTGAGTGTTTTTGAGATTGTTGCCTACAAAAAAACGGGAAAATGGATGCAAAGCACACTATATTGGGAAACAAAAGGACATTACGAGAAACCTGTATAATGAGTGTTTTATAGATTCACAACAACCACAAGGCAAAAGTTTCTTAGATACCAAAATGCTGAAACTCATGAATAACAATCTTAATTCAGAAACAGAACAACCTTATCAAATGCGTGTATTTTGAGTGTTTTTCACATTCTTAGTTACCAAAACACGAAATTGCATGCAAAACTAGGTTTATGTGGGGAAAAAATTATATTGCCAGAAAATGTCTTTTGAGTGTTTATGAGCGTGTTAGGCAATAAAGTACTTAAAAGAAGGGCAATCACATTACATGTGAATAAAACAAACTTTTACCAAGAACTTGCCGTTAAATTTTTTTGAGCTCCTTACATACCAAAATGCTAACACGAGTGCAAAAAATCCTTTATGGAGAAACACAACATTACAAAAAATATGTATTTTGAGTGTTTTTGATCATGTTACCTATAAAAACGCTTAAAAACATGCATTTGGGAAACGAAAGGACATTACGAGAAACGTGTATTATAAGTGTTTTTAAGTTACTTAAATACCAAAAAGCTAAAACCCACAAATGACACTCTTTATGAAGAAAAAATAAATAAAAATAAAAATAAATAAATGAAATAAAAGAAAATAATAATAATTTTTTTTTTTTTGTTATTCATCTTCATAGCTACCGAGAAGCCAAAATTCTGTTAAAATTCAGGGAAATTATGTGGATAAAAGAACATTATCGAAAAAGTTAATTTTAGCTTTTTTTTCGGACTGTTATGTACCAAACCCTAAAATAATATGGAAGTCACTCTATATGGGAATCCAAAACAAAATTACTGAAAACGTGTCTTTTCAGTGTTTTACGTAAAAAAAAAACGCTAAAACGGATGGAAACAGACCAATGTGAAGAAATAGAATAACATTAACAAAAAGGTATATTTTAAGTATTTTTGAGCTTGTAACCAACAAAAAAAAAAAACGCGAAAATGGATGCAAAGCACTCTATATCGGGAAATAAAAAGACATTACGAGAAATGTGTATAATGAGTATTTTATAGTTTCACAAGAACCACGAAGCAAAAAACGCAAAAACTAGTGTATATGGAGAAGTTTCTTAGATACCAAAATGCTGAAACTCCTGAATAACACTCTTAATTAAGAAACAGAATAACATTACTAAATGCGTGTATTTTGAGTGTTTTTTCACATTCTTAGTTACTAGAACCCCAAATTGCATTAGAAACTAGCTTTATGTGGGAAAAAAATGACATTACCAGAAAAGTGTCTTTTGAGGGTTTTTGAGAGTGTTAGGCAATAAAGCACTAAAAAGGAGGGCAATGACATCACATGGGAATAAAACAAACTTTTACCAAGAACCTGCCTTTAAGTGTTTCTTAGCTCCTTATATACCAAAACGCTAAAACACATGCAAAACACCCTTTATGGAGAAACAGATTAACATTTCCAAAAACATGTATTTTGAGTGTTTTTCATCATGTTACCTCTAAAAACGCTTAAATACATGCAAAGAACCCTATGTCTGGGAAACGAAAGGACATTAGGAGAAACGTGTATTATGCATTCCATAAGTTCCATAAGTACCAAAAAGCTAAAACCTCTTTATAGAGAAAAAATAAAATAAAGAAATAATTAAAAAATACGATTTTTTTTTTATTCTTCTTCATAGGTACTGAGATGCCAAAACTCTGCCAAAATTCAGGGAAATTATGTGTAAAAAAAACATTATCAAAAAAGTTAATTTCAGCTTTTTTTTTCGGATTGTTTTGTACCAAACCATGAAGTGAATGCAAAGCCAAATTTATGGGGAAATTAAACGACTTCACGAGAAACCTGTGTTTCTAGTGTTTTTGAGCATGTTAGTCACCAAAACAATAAATAATATTGAAGTCATTCTATGTGGGAATCCAAAACAAAATTACTTTAAACCTGTCTTTTTCGTGTTTTACGTAGAAAAACGCAGTATTTTGCTGATTTTCCTTGGAATGACTACTGCTTCCGTGTCAGAGACCCGTCTTTGTGTGCTGAGCACATAACAGAGGTGATAGTGTCTGGCATGGAGGCGTACATTCCTCACTCTTTTTCTCGTCCTAAATCTTCTAAACCTTGGTTTAACACAGCTTGGTCTCGTGCTATACATGATAGAGAGGTGGCCCACAAAAGGTACTTAAGCCTTCCTTCACCAGAATCTCATGCACTTTATATTTCTGCCCGGAACCATGCCAAGTCTGTTCTCCAACTAGCCAAAAACTCCTTCATTAACAGAAAATGTCAAAACCTTTCAAGATCTAACTCCCCTCGTGATTTCTGGCATCTAGCCAAAAATATCTCCAATAACTTTGCTTCTTCTTCTTTCCCTCCTCTACTTCAACCAGATGGCACCACTGCTATCACATCTATTTCTAAAGCTGAACTCTTTGCTCAAACCTTTGCTAAAAACTCTACCTTGGACGATTCTGGGCTTGTTCCTCCCTCTCCTCCACCCTCTGACT
Organism: Scylla paramamosain; assembly: GCF_035594125.1. Lineage (NCBI taxonomy): Eukaryota > Metazoa > Arthropoda > Malacostraca > Decapoda > Portunidae > Scylla > Scylla paramamosain. Next base: position 16,340,134 of record NC_087166.1, read on the forward strand.
ACTTCATGCCTCGTATTAAAATTCTTCGTAATGATGTTTTCCATGCCCTCGCTGGCCTAAACCCTCAGAAGGCTTATGGACCTGATGGGGTCCCTCCTATTGTTCTCCGAAACTGTGCCTCCGTGCTTGCACCTTGCCTAGTCAAACTCTTTCAGCTCTGTCTGTCAACATCTACCTTTCCTTCTTGCTGGAAGTTTGCCTACATTCAACCTGTTCCTAAAAAGGGTGACCGCTCTAATCCCTCAAACTACCGTCCTATTGCTTTAATTTCCTGCTTATCTAAAGTTTTTGAATCTATCCTCAACAGGAAGATTCTTAAACATCTATCACTTCACAACCTTCTATCTGATCGCCAGTATGGGTTCCGTCAAGGCCGCTCTACTGGTGATCTTCTGGCTTTCCTTACTGAGTTTTGGTCATCCTCTTTTAGAGACTTTGGTGAAACTTTTGCTGTTGCCTTGGACATATCAAAAGCCTTTGATAGAGTCTGGCACAAAGCTTTGATTTCCAAACTACCCTCCTACGGTTTCTATCCTTCTCTCTGTAACTTCATCTCAAGTTTCCTTTCTGACCGTTCTATTGCTGCTGTGGTAGACGGTCACTGTTCTTCTCCTAAATCTATTAACAGTGGTGTTCCTCAGGGTTCTGTCCTGTCACCCACTCTCTTCTTATTTTAGAGACTTTGGTGAAACTTTTGCTGTTGCCTTGGACATATCAAAAGCCTTTGATAGAGTCTGGCACAAAGCTTTGATTTCCAAACTACCCTCCTACGGTTTCTATCCTTCTCTCTGTAACTTCATCTCAAGTTTCCTTTCTGACCGTTCTATTGCTGCTGTGGTAGACGGTCACTGTTCTTCTCCTAAATCTATTAACAGTGGTGTTCCTCAGGGTTCTGTCCTGTCACCCACTCTCTTCTTATTATTCATTAATGATCTTCTAAACCAAACTTCTTGTCCTATCCACTCCTATGCTGATGATACCACCCTGCACTTTTCCACGTCTTTTCATAGACGTCCAACCCTTCAGGAGGTAAACATATCACGCAGGGAAGCCACAGAACGCCTGACTTCTGATCTTTCTAAAATTTCTGATTGGGGCAGAGCAAACTTGGTATTGTTCAATGCCTCAAAAACTCAATTCCTCCATCTATCAACTCGACACAATCTTCCAGACAACTATCCCCTCTTCTTCAATGACACTCAACTGTCCCCCTCTTCTACACTGAACATCCTCGGTCTGTCCTTTACTTATAATCTGAACTGGAAACTTCACATCTCATCTCTAGCTAAAACAGCTTCTATGAAGTTAGGTGTTCTGAGACGTCTCCGCCAGTTTTTCTCACCCCCCCAGCTGCTAACTCTGTACAAGGGCCTTATCTGTCCATGTATGGAGTATGCTTCACATGTCTGGGGGGGTTCCACTCATACTACTGTTCTAGACAGGGTGGAATCAAAAGCTTTTCGTCTCATCAACTCCTCTCCTCTAACTGACTGTCTTCAGCCTCTCTCTCACCGCCGCAATGTTGCATCTCTAGCTGTCTTCTACCGCTATTTTCATGCTAACTGCTCTTCTGATCTTGCTAACTGCATGCCTCCCCTCCTTCCGCGGCCTCGCTGCACAAGACTTTCTTCTTTCTCTCACTCCTATTCTGTCCACCTCTCTAACGCAAGAGTTAACCAGTATTCTCAATCATTCATCCCTTTCTCTGGTAAACTCTGGAATTCCTTGCCTGCTTCTGTATTTCCACCTTCCTATGACTTGAATTCCTTCGAGAGGGAGGTTTCAAGACACTTATCCACCAATTTTTGACCACTGCTTTGACCCTTTTAAGGGACTGGCATTTCAGTGGGCATTTTTTTTTTTATTAGATTTTTGTTGCCCTTGGCCAGTATCCTTCCTACATAAGAAAAAAAAAAAAAAAAAAAAAAAGGTATAATTTGAGTGTTTTTTTTTGCTTTTTATTTACAAAAACGCGAAAATGGATGCAAAGCTCTCTTTGTTGGTTAACAAACGTGTGTAATGAGTGCTTTATAGATTCTCAAGAATCACAAGGCAAAAAACGAAAAAACTCATATATATGGAGAAGTTTCTTAGATACCAAAATGCTGAAACTCCTGAATAACACTCTAAATTGAGAAACAGAACAACCTTACCAAATGCGTGTATTTTGAATGTTTTTCACATTCTAAGTTACCAAAACCCCAAATTTTTTGTAAAAGTAGCTTTATGTGGGAAAAAAAATTACATTACCAGAAAAGTGTCTTTTAAGTGTTTTTTTTTTTTTTTAACATAATAGGCAATAAAGCACTAAAAAGCAGGGCAATCACATTACATGGGAATAATATCAAATTTTACCAAGTGTTTTTTCTAAGTGTTTTTCAGCTCCTTATATACCAAAACGTTAAAACGCATGCAAAACACCCTTTATTTAGAAACAGAATAACATTACCAAAAATATGGATTTTGAGTGTTTTTGATCATGTTACCTATAAAAACGCTTAAATACATGAAAAGAATCTTATGTTTGGGAAACGAAAGGACATTTCGAGAAACGTGTATTATGAGTGATTTTAAGTTCTTTAAGTACCAAAAAGCTAAAACCCACAAATAACACTCTTTATAGAGAAAAAAATAAAAATAAATAAAAAAAATAGTATTTTTTTTTTTTATTCATCTTCATAGGTATCGAGATGCTAAAATTCTGCCAAAATTCAGGGAAATTATGTGAAAAAAGAACATTATGAAAAAGAGTTAATTTTAGCTTTCTTTTCGGACTGTTATGTACCAAACCCTAAAGTGCATCCAAAGCCACCTACATGTATATGGGGAAATTAAACGACCTTACCAGAAACCTGTCTTTTGTGTTTTTTTTCAGCATGTTAGGCACCAAAATGATAAATAATATGGACGTCACTAAATGTTGGAATCCATCACAAAATTACTGAAAAAGTGTCTTTTCAGTGTTTTACGTAAAAAATCGCTAAATCGGATGCAAACCAATGAATATGGGGAAATAGAATAACATTACCAAAAAAGGTATATTTTGAGTGTTTTTGAACTTCTTACCTTCAAAAAACGCGAAAATGGATGGAAAGCACTCTATATTGTGATACAAAAGGACATTACGAGAAACGTGTATAATGAGTGTTTTATAGTTTCACAGCAGCCACAAGGCAAAAATCGCAAAACTCGGTGTACTCGTATATGGAGAAGTTTCTTAGATACCAAAATGCTGAAACTCAGAAATAACACTCTTAATTAAGAATACAGAACAACCTTACCAAATGCATGTATTTTGAGTGCTTCTCACATTCTTAGTTACCAAAACCCCAAATTGCATGCGAAACTACCTTTATGTGGGAAAAAAATGACATTATCAAAAAAGTGTCTTTTGAGTGTTTTTGAGCGTGATACGCACTAAAGCACTATAAAGGAGGGCAATCACATTATATGGGAATAAAACCAACTTTTACCAAGAACCTGCCTTTACGTGTTTTTGAGCTTCTTACATACCAAAACAAAAACGCTTGCAAAACACCCTTTATGGAGAAACACAATAACATTACCAGAAACATGTATTTTGACTGTTTTTGATCATGTTACCTATAAAAATGCCTAAATACATGCAAAGAACCCTATGTTTAAAAAATGAAAGGACATTACGAAAATCGTGTATTGTGAGTGTTTTTAAGTTCCAAAAAGTACCAAAAACCTAAACCCCACAATTAACTTTTTATAGAGAGAAAAAAAAAAATTTGTTATTCATCTTCATAGGTACCGAGATGCCAAAATTCTGGCAAAATTCATGGAAATTTTGTAGAAAAAAATCATTATAAAGAAATAATTTTAGCTTTTTTCCGGAGTTATGTACAAACTCTGAAGTGCATTGAAATCCACCTATATGCGGAAATTACACGACTTTACCAGAAACCTGATTTTTGAGTGTTTTTCAGCAATCTGAACAATATTACTAAAAACGAGTCTTTTCAGTGATTTACGTAGAAAAACGCTAAAAAGGATGCAAACCAACCAATATGAAGAAATAGAATAACATTACCAAAAAAATATATTTTAATGTGTTTTTGAGCTTGTTACCTAGAAAAAATGCAAAAATGGATGGAAAGCACTTTATATTGGCAAAGAAGAGGACATTACGAGAAACGTGCATGAGTGTTTTATAGTTTGACAAGAACCACAAGGTAAAATACTGAAAAACTCGTGTACATACCAAAAAGCTGAAACTCATCAATAACACTTTAAATTTTGAAACAGAAATACCTCATCAAATGTGTGTATTAGAAAACTTTCTTACATACCAAAATGCTGAAACTCATGAATAACACTTTTAATTAAGAAATAGAGCAACCTTACTAAATGCCTGTGTTTTGAGCTTTTTTCACATTTTTAGTTACCAACACCCCAAATTCCATGCAAAACTAGCTTTATGTGGGAAAAAACAATGATATTACCAGAAAAGTGTCTTTTGAGTGTTTTTGAGCGTGTTAGGCAATAAAGCACTTAAAAGCAGAGGAATCACATTACATGGGAATAATAACAACTTTTACCAAGAACTTGCCATTAAGTGTTTTTAAGCTAATTACATACGAAAACGCTAAAACGCATGCAAAACATCTTATATGGAGAAAGAAAATAAAATTGCCAAAAACATATATGTTGAGTGTTTTTGATCATGTTATCTATAAAAACGCTTAAATACAGGCAAAAAACCTAATGTTTAAGAAACGAAAGGACATTACGAGAAACAGAACAACCTTACTAAATGCGTGTATTTTGAGTGCTTTTCACATTCTTTGTTACCAAAACCCCAAATTGCATGCGAAACCACCTTTATGCGAGAAAAAAATGACATTACCAGAAAAGTGTCTTTTAAGTGTTTTTGAGCGTGAAAGGCAATAAAGCACTAAAAAGCAGGGCAATCATATTACATTGGAATAACACCAATTTGTACCAAAAACTTGGCTTTAAGTGTTTTTGAGGTTCTTATATACCAAAACACTAAAATGCATGCAAAATACACTTAATGGTGAAATAGAATAACATTACCAAAAACATGTATTTTGAGTGTTTTTGATCATGTTACCAATAAAAACGCTTAAATATAAGCAAAGAACACTATTTTTAGGAAACGAAAAGAGATTAGGAGAAACGAGTATTATGAGTGTTTTTAAGTTCATTAATTACCAAAAAGCTAAAAGCCACAAATAACACTCTTTACTGAGAAACAATAAATAAATTTTTTTCATCTTCACCGGTACGGAAATGCCAAAATTCGGGCAAATTTTAGGAAATTATGTGAAATAAGAACATTATCAAAAAAGTTAAATTTAGCTTTTTTTTTCGAACTGTTGTGTACCAAACCCCTAAAGTGCATGCAAAGCCACCTATATGGGGAAATTAAACGTCTTTGCCAGAAAACGGTCATATGAGTATTTTTCAGCATGTTAGGAACCAACACGATAAATAACATGGAAATCAATCTATATGGGAATCCAAAACAAAATTACTAAAAACGTGTCTTTTCGGTGTTTTACGTAGAAAAACGCTAAAACGGATGTAAACAAACCAATATGAAGAAATAAAAAACATTACCAAAAAGGTATATTTTAAGTGCTTTTGAAATTGTTACCTACAAAAAACGCGAAAATGTATGGAAAGCACTCTATATTGGGAAGCAAAAGGACATTACGAGAAATATGTATAATGAGTGTTTTATAGTTTCACAAGAACTACAAGGCAAAAAACGCAAAAACTAGTGTATATTGAGAAGTTTCTTACATTCCAAAATGCTGAAACTCTGGAACAACACTCTTAATTAAGAAACAGAACAATCTTACTAAATGCGTGTATTTTGAGTGCTTTTCACATCCTTAGTTACCAAAACCCCAAATTTCATGCGAAACCAGATTTTTGTGGGAAAAAAATGACATTACCAGAAAAATGTCTTTTGAGTGTTTTTGGGCGTGTTAGGCAATAAAGCACTAAAAAGCAGAGCAATCACATTACATTGGAATAAAACCAATTTTTAACAAGAACTTGCCTTTAAGTGTATTTGAGCTCCTTATATACCAAAACACTAAAATGCATGCAAAATACACTTAATAGTGAAATAGAATAACATTACCAAAAACATGTATTTTGAGTGTTTTTGATCATGTTACCAATAAAAACGCTTAAATATGTGCAAAGAACCGTATTTTTTGGGAAATGAAAGGACATTATGAGAAACGTGTATTATGAGTGTTTTTAAGTTCATTAAGCACGAAAAAGCTAAAAGCCACAAATTACACACTTTATTGAGAAAAATAAAAATAAATGAATAAATACGATTTTTTTTTTCATTCTTATTCATCTTCACAGGTAACGAGGTGCCAAAATTCGGGCAAAGTTCAGGAAATTATATGAAATAAGAACATTATAAAAAAAGTTAAATTTAGCTTTTTTTTCGGATTATTATGTACCAAACCTCTAAAGTGCATGCAAAGCCACCTATATGGGGAAATTAAACGTCTTTGCCAGAAAACTGTCTTATGAGTGTTTTCCAGCATGTTAGGAACCAACATGATAAAACCCAAGGAAGTCAATCTATATAGGAATCCAAAACAAAATTACTGCAAACGTGTCTTTTCGATGTTTTACGTACAAAACGCTAAAACGGATGCAAACTAACCAATATGAAGAAATAGAATAACATTACCAAAAAGGTATATTTTGAGTGTTTTTGAAATTGTTACCTACAAAAAACGCGAAAATGGATGGAAAGCACTCTATATTGGGAAGCAAAAGGCACCAAAAAGCATGTTAGTCACCAAAACGATAAATAATATGAGTCACTCCATATTTTTTTATTTTATTTATTTATTTATTTATTTATTTTTTTTCTAAAGAGTGTTATTTGTGGGTTTTAGCTTTTTTGGTACTGATGGAACTTAAAAATCACTCATAATACACGTTTCTCGTAATGTTCTTTCGTTTCCCAAACATAAGGTTCTTTGCATGTATTTAAGCGTTTTTTTTTTTGATAACATGATCAAAAACACTCAAAATACATGTACGAGTATTTGGCAATGTTATTCTGTTTCTCCATAAAATGTATTTTTCATGCGTTTTAGCGTTTTGGTATGTAAGGAGCTCAAAAACACTTAAAGGCCAGTTCTTGGTAAAATTTGGTTTTATTCCCATGTAATGTGATTGCCCTGGATTTTAGTGCTTTATTGCGTAACACGCTCAAAAACACTGAAAAGACATGCAAAGCCTCCCATATGAGGAAATTAAAGACGTTACCAGAAATCTGTCTTTTGAGTGTTTTTCAGCATGTTAGGCACTAAAACGATAAATAATAAGGAACTCACTCTATGTGGGAATCCAAAAGAAAATTACTGAAAACGTGTCTTCTCAGTGTTTTACGTAGAAAACATTGCGAGAAAAATGTATAATGAATGTTTTATAATTCAAAAAATCCACAAGGCAAAAAACGCAAAAACTCGTGGAAATGCTGAAACTCATGAATAACACTCTTAATTGAGAAACAGAGCAAACTTACTAAATGCGTGTCAAAAACACTAAAAGGCAAGTTCTTCGTAAAAGTTGGTTTTATTCCCATGTAATGTGATTGCCCTGCTTTTTAGTGCTTTATTGCCTAACACGCTCAAAAACACTCAAAGACACTTTTCTGATAATGTTATTTTTTTCCCACATAAACCTAGTTTCGCATGGAATTTGGGGTTTTGGTAACTAAGAATGTAAAAAAAACACTCAAAATACACGCATTTAGTAAGGTTGTTCTGTTTCTTGATTAAGAGTGTTTTTAATGAGTTTCAGTATTTTGGTATCTTAGAAACTTCTTCATACAGTCGAGTTTGTGCGTTTTTTGCCTTGTGATTCTGGTGAACTATAAAACACTCATTATACACGTTTCTCATTATGTCCTTTTTTTTTTCCTTATATAGAGTGCTTTGCATCCATTTTCGAGTTTCTTTTTGTCACAAGCTCAAAAACACACAAAATATACTTTTTTGGTAATGTTATTCTATTCCTTCATATTGGTTGGTTTGCCTTCGTTTTAGCGTTTTTTCTACGTAAATCTTTTAAAAGACACGTTTCCAGTAATTTTGTTTTGGATTTCCATATAGAGTGACTTTCATATTATTTAACGTTTTGTTGCCTAACATGCGTTTTGGTGCCTTTTGCTTCCCAATATAGAGTGCTTTCCATCCATTTTCGCGTTTTTTTGTAGGTAACAATTTCAAAAACACTCAAAATATACCTTTTTGGTAATGTTATTCTATTTCTTCATTTTGGTTAGTTTGCATCCGTTTTAGCGTTTTGTACGTAAAACACCGAAAAGACACTTTTTCAGTAATTTTATTTTGGATTCCCATATAGATTGACTTCCTTGGGTTTTATCATGTTGGTTCCTAACATGCTGAAAAACACTCATAAGACAGTTTTCTGGCAAACACGTTTAATTTCCCCATATAGGTGGCTTTGCATGCACTTTACGGGTTTGGTACATAACAGTCCGAAAAAAAGCTAAATTTAACTTTTTTGATAAGGTTCTTATTTCATATAATTTCCTGAACTTTGCCCGAATTTTGGCACCTCGATACCTGTGAATATGAATAAGAATGAAAAAAAAAATCGTATTTTTTTTATTTATTTACTTTTTTCTCAATAAAAAGTGTAATTTATAGCTTTTAGCTTTTTCGTACCTAGTGAACTTAAAAACACTCATAATACACGTTTCTCGTAGTGTCCTTTCATTTCCCAAAAATACGGTTCTTTGCATATATTTAAGCGTTTTTATTGGTAACATGATCAAAAACACTCAAAATACATGTTTTTGGTAATGTTATTCTGTTTCACCATCAAGTGTATTTTGAATGCATTTTAGTGTTTTGGTATAATATAAGAAGCTCAAATACACTTAAAGGCAAGTTCTTGTTAAAAATTGGTTTTATTCCAATGTAATGTGATTGCCTAGCTTTTTTAGTGCTTTATTGCTTAACACGATCAAAAACACTCAAAAGACATTTTTCTGGTAATATCATTTTTTTCCCACAAAAAGCTGGTTTTGCATGCAATTTTGGGTTTTGGTAACTAAGGATGTGAAAAGCACTCAAAATACACGCAATTAGTAAGATTGTTCTGTTTCTCAATTAAGAGTGTTTGGAATGTAAGAAACTTCTCAATATACACGAGTTTTTGCGTGTTTTGCCTTGTAGTTCTTGTGAAACTATAAAACACTCATTATACACGTTTCTCGTAATGTCCTTTTGCTTCCCAATATAGAGTGCTTTCCATCCATTTTCGCGTTTTTTGTAGGTAACAATTTCAAAAACACTTAAAATATACCTTTTTCGTAATGTAATTTTATTTCTTCATATTGGTTGGTTTACATCCGTTTTAGCGTTTTTCTACGTAAAACACCGAAAAGACACGTTTTAAGTAATTTTGTTTTGGATTCCCATATAGATTGATTTCCATGTTATTTATCGTGTTGGTTCCTAACATGCTGAAGAACACTCATATAACCGTTTTCTTACAAAGACGTTTAATTTCCCCATATAGGTGGCTTTGCATGCACTTTAGGGGTTTGGTACATAACAGTTCGAAAAAAAAGCTAAATTTAATTTTTTTGATAATGTTCTTATTTCGCATAATTTCCTGAAATTTGCCCGAATTTTGGCATCTCGGTACCTGTGAAGATGAATAAGAAAGAAAAAAATATTGTATATATTTTTTTTTATTTATTTATTGTTTCTCAATAAAGAGTGTTATTTGTGGCTTTTAGCTTTTTGGTATTTAATGAACTTAAAAACACTTATAATACTCGTTTCTCGTAATCTCTTTTCGTTTCCCAAAAATAGTGTTCTTTGCATTTATTTAAGCGTTTTTATTGGTAACATGATCAAAAACACTCAAAATACATGTTTTTGGTAATGTTATTCTGTTTCACCATAAAGAGTGTTTTGCATGCGTTTTAGTGTTTTGCTATATAAGGAGCTCAAAAACACATAAATGCAAGTTCTTGCTAAAAATTCGTTTTCCTCCAATGTAATGTGATTGCCCTCCTTTATAGTGATTCATTTTCTATCACGCTCAATAACACTCAAAAAACACTTTTCTGGTAAAGTTTTTTTTTTTCCCACAAATCTATTTTTTGCATGCAATTTGGGGTTTTGCTAAGAATGTGAAAAGCACTCAAAATACACGCATTTATTAAGGCTGTTCTGTTTCTCAATTAGGAGTGTTATACATGAGTTTTAGCATTTCTGTATCTAGGAAACCTCTCCATATACACGAGATTTTGCGTTTTTTGCCTTGCGGTTCTTTTGAACTATAAAACACTCATTATACACTTTTCTTGTAATGTCCTTTTCTTTCCCAATATAGAGTGCTTTGCATCAATTTTCGCGTTTTTTGTAGGTAACATGCTCAAAAACACTCAAAATATAGCTTTTTAGTAACGTTTTTCTATTTCTTCATATTGGTTTTAGCGTTTTTCTACGTAAAACACTGAGAAGACACGTTATCAGTAGCTTTTTTATGGATTCCCACATAGAGTGAGTTCCTTATTATTTATCGTTTTGGTGCCTAACATGCTAAAAAAAAACACTCAAAACACATATTTCTGGTAATGCCGTTTAATTTCTTCTTATAGGAGTCTTTGCATGCACTTTAAGGTTTCGTACATAACAGTCCCAAAAAAATACCGGAAATTAACTTTTTTTAAAATACTCTTTTATCATATGATTGCCCTGAATTTTCCTAGAATTTTGGCATCTCGGTACCTATGAATATGAATAACAAAAAAAAAAAAAAAAATCCTATTTTTTATATTTTTATTTTTTTATTTTCTAAATAGTGTTATTAGTGGGTTTTAGCTTTTTGGTACTTAAGGAACTTAAAAAACACTCATAATACACGTTTCTCGTAATATCCTTTTGTTTCCCAAACATAATGTTCTTTGCATGTAATTAAGCGTTTTTATAGATAACATGATCAAAAACACTCAAAATACATGTTTTTGGTAATGTTGTTCTGTTTCTCCATAAAGCTTGCTTTTGTATGCGTTTTAGCTTTTTGGTATATAAGGACCTCAAAAACACTTAAAGGCAAGTTCTTGGTATAAATTGGTGTTATTCCAATGTAATATGATTGCCCTGCTTTTTAGTGCTTTATAGCCTATCACACTCAAAAACACTTAAAAGACACTTTTCTGGTAATGTCATTTTTTTCTCACATAAAGGTGGTTTCGCATGCAATTTGGGGTTTTGGTAACAAAGAATGTGAAAAGCACTGAAAATACACGCATTTAGTAAGGTTGTTCTGTTTCTCAATTAAGAGTGTTATTCATAAGTTTCAGCATTTTTGTATCTAGGAACCTTCTCCCTATACACGAGTTTTTTTGTGTTTTTTGCCTTTTGGTTCTTTTGAACTATAAGAAAACTCATTATACACTTTTCTTCCAGAGTCCTTTTGTTTTCTAATATAGAGTGCTTTGCATCAATTTTCGCGTTTTTTGTAGGTAACAAGCTCTAAAACACTCAAAATATACCTTTTTGGTAATGTTTTTCTATTTCTTGTACCTATGTACCTTTTTCTATTTCGTACCTTGTACCTTGTACCTTTTTCTATTTCGGTACCTATGAAGATGAATAACAAAAAAAAAAATCCTATTTTTTTATTTTCTTACTTTTATTTGTGGGTTTTAGCTTTTTGGTACTTAAGGAACTTAAAAACACTTATAATACACATTTCTCGTAATGACCTTTCGTTTCTTAAATATAAGGTTTTTTGCCTGTATTTAAGCGTTTTTATAGATAACATGATCAAAAACACTCAAAATATATGTTTTTGGTAATTTTATTCTCTTTCTCCATAAAAGGTGTTTTGCATGCGTTTTAGCGTTTTTGGTATGTAATTAGCTCAAAAACACTTAAAGGCAAGTTCTTGGTAAAAGTTGTTATTTTTCCCATGTACTGTGATTAACATGCTTTTTAGTGCTTTATTGCCTAACACGCTCAAAAACACTCAAAAGACTCTTTTCTGGTAATATCATTTTTTTCACCACATAAAGCTAGTTTTGCATGGAATTTGGGGTTTTGGTAACTAAGAATGTGAAAAAAAAACTCAAAACATTTAGTAAGGTTGTTCTATTTCTTAATTAAAAGTGTTATTCATGAGTTTCAGCATTTTGGTTTGTAAAAAACTTTTCTAATACACATTTGGTAAGGTATTTCTGTTTCAAAATTAAAAGTGTTATTGATGAGTTTCAGCTTTTTGGTATGTAAGAAACTTCTTTATGTACACGAGTTTTTGAGTATTTTACCTTGTGGTTCTTGTCAAACTATAAAACACTCATACACGTTTCTCGTAATGTCCTCTTGTTTGCCAATATAAAGTGCTTTCCATCCATTTTTGCATTTTTTGTAGGTAACAAGCTCAAAAAAAAATCAAAATATATCTTTTTGGTAATGTTATTCTATTTTTTGATATTGGTTGGTTTGCATCCGTTTTATCGTTTTTCTACGTAAATCACTGAAAAGACACGTTTTAAGTAATATTGTTGAGATTGCTGAAACACACTCAAAAGACAGGTTTCTGTTAAAGTCGTGTAATTTCCCCATATAGGTGGATTTGCATACACTTCAGAGTTTGTACATAACATCGGAAAAAAGCTAAAATTATTTTTTTTATAATGATTTTTTTTACAAAATTTCCATGAATTTTGCCAGAATTTTGGCATCTCGGTACCTATGAAGATAAATAACAATTTTTTTTTCTCTCTATAAAGAGTTATTTGTGGGTTTTAGCTTTTTGGTACTTAAGGAACATAAAAACACTCATAATACACGATTTTCGTAATGTCCTTTCATTTTCCAAACATAGGGTTCTTTGCATGTATTTAGGCATTTTTATATGTAACATGATCAAAAACACTCAAAATACATGATTATGGTAATGTTATTGTGTTTCTCCATAAAGGGTGTTTTGCAACCGTTTTAGCGTTTTGGTATGTAAGAAGCTCAAAAACACGTAAAGGCAGGTTCTTGGTAAAAGTTGGTTTTATTCCCTTATAATGTGATTGCCCTCCTTTTTAGTGCTTTAGTGCCTATCTTGCTCAAAAACACTCAAAAGACACTTTTTTGGTAATGTCATTTTTTTCCAACATAAAGCTAGTTTCGCATGCAATTTGGGGTTTTGGTAACTAAGAATGTGAAAAACAGTCAAAATACACGCATATCGTAAGGTTGTTCTGTATTCTCAATTAAGAGCGTTATTGCTCAGTTTCAGCATTTTGGTATCTAAGAAACTTATCCATATACACGAGTTTTTTCGTTTTTTGCCTTGTGGTTCTTGTGAAACTATAAAACACTCATTATGCAAGTTTCTCGTAATGTCCTTTTGTATCTCAATATAGAGTGCTTTCTATCCATTTTCGCGTTTTTTGTAGATAAGAAGCTCAAAAACACAGAAAATACACCTTTTTTGGTAATGTTATTCTATTTTTTCATATTCGTTGGTTTGCATACGTTTTAGCGTTTTTCTACGTAAAACACTGAAAAGACACTTTTTCAGTAATTTTGTGATGGATTCCCATATTGAGTGACTTCCATATTATATATCGTTTTGGTGCGTAACATACTGAAAAACACTCAAAAGACAGGTTTCTCGTAAAGTCGTTTAATTTCCTCATATAGGTGGCTTTGCATGCACTTTAGGGTTTGGTACATAACAGTCCGAAAAAAAGCTAAAATTAAATTTTTTTCATAATTTTCTTTTTTCACATATTTTTCCTAAATTTTGCCAGAATTTTGGCATCTTGGTACCTATAAAGATCAATAACAAAAAAAAAAAAATAAATTCCTATCTTTTATTCATTTATTTATTTATTTTTTCTATAAACAGTGTTATTTATGGGTTTTAGCTAAATGGTACTTAAAGAACTTAAAAATACTTGTAATACATGTTTCTCGAAATGCCCTTCAATTTCCCAAACATAAGGTTCTTTGCATGTATTTAAGAGTTTTTATAGGTAACATGATCAAAAACTCTCAAAATACATGTTTTTGGTAATGTTATTCTCTTTCTCCATAAAGGGTGTTTTGCATTCGTTTTAGCGTTTTGGAATAGAAGGAGCTCAAAAACACTTAAAAGCAAATTATTAGTAAAAGTTTTATTCCCATGTAATGTGATTGCCCTACTTTTTAGTGCTTTATTGCCTATCATGCTAAAAAAAAACACTTAAAAGACACTTTTCTGGTAATGTCATTTTATTTCCCACATAAAGCTACTTTCACATAAAATTTGGGGTTTTGGTAACTAAGAATGTGAAAAACACTCAAAATACACGCATTTGGTAAGGTTGTTCTGTTTCTCAATTTAGATTGTTATTCAGGAGTTTCAGCATTTTGGTATCTAAGAAAACTTCTCCATATATATGAGTTTTTGCGTTTTTTGCCTTGTGATTCTTGAAAATCTATAAAACACTCATTATACACGTTTCTCGTAATGTCCTTTTGTTAACCAATAGAGATGAAGAAAAAAACACAAAAGACAGGTTTCTCGTAAAATCGTTTAATTTCCCCATATAGTTGGCTTTGCATGCACTTCATGGTTTGGTACATAACAGTCCGAATAAAAAAGCTAAAATTAACATTTTTGATAATGTTCTTTTTGCACATAATTTCCCTGAATTTTGCCAGAATTTTGGCATCTCAGTACCTATGAAGAAGAATAACAAAAAAAAAAAAAAATCCTATTTTTTAATTATTTCTTTATTTTTTCTCTATAAAGAGGTTTTAGCTTTTTGGTACTTATGGAACTTAAAAACACACATAATACACGTTTCTCACAATGTCCTTTCGTTTCCCAGACATAGGGTTCTTAGCATGCATTTAAGCGTTTTTAGAGGTAACATGATCAAAAACACTCAAAATAAATGTTTTTGGTAATGTTAATCTGTTTCTCCATAAAGGGTGTTTTGCATGTGTTTTAGCGTTTTGGTATATAAGGAGTTAAAAAACACTTAAAAGTTGGTTTTATTCCGATGTAATGTGATTCCCCTCCTTTTTAGTGCTTTATTGCCTAACTCTCTCAAAAACCCTTAAAAGACACTTTTCTGGTTATATCATTTTTTTTTCTCACATAAAGCTAGATTCGCATGCAATTTGGGGTTCTAGTAACTAAGAATGTGAAAAACACTCAAAATACACGCATTTAGTAATGTTATTCTGTTTCTTAATTAAGAGTGTTATTCAGGAGTTTCAGCATTTTGGTATCTAAGAAACTTCTTCATATACACTAGTTTTTGCGTTTTTTGCTTCGTGGTTCTTGTGAAACTATAAAATACTCATTATACACGTATCTCGTAATGTCTTTTTATTTCCCATTATAGAGTGTTTTGCATCCATTTTCACGTTTTTTTTTTTTGTTGGTTACAAGCTCAAAAATACTTAAAATATACCTTTTTGATAATGTTATTCTATTTCTTCATATTGGTCTGTTTGCATCCGTTTTAGCGTTTTTTACGTAAAACACTGAAAAGACACGTTTTCAGTAATTTTGTTTTGGATTCCCATATAGAGTGACTGCCATATTATTTATCGTTTTGGTGCCTAATATGCTGAAAAACACTCAAAAAAACAGTTTTCTTGTAAAGTCGTTTAATATCCTCATATAGATGGCTTTGCATGCACTTTAGGGTTCGGTACATAACAGTACGAAAAAAAAAGCTAAAATTAACTTTTTCGATAATGTTCTTTTATCCACATAATTTCCCTGAATTTCAACAGAATTTTGGCATCTCGGTACCTATGAAGATGAATAACAATAAAAAAAAATATATTATTTTCTTTTATTTCATTTATTTTTATTTATTTATTTATTTTTTTTTTTTTTTTTGTTTCCTCATAAAAAGTGTTATTTGTGGGTTTTAGCTTTTTGGTATTTAAGTAACTGAAAAACACTTATAATACACGTTTCTCGTAATGTCCTTTCGTTTCCCAAACATAGGATTCTTTGCATGTATTTAAGCGTTCTTATTAATGTAACGCTGTAAATGTAATAATGTAATGTGAATAACACTCTTAATTGAGAAACAGAACAACCTTACCAAATGGGTGTATTTGGAATCTTTTTAACATTCTTACCAAAACCCCAAATTCCATGCGAAAATAGCTTTATGTGTGAAAAAAAAAATATTACCAGAAAAGTGTCTTGAGTTTTTTTGAGCGTGTTAGGCAATAAAGCACTAAAAAGCAGGGTAATCACATTACATGGGAATAGAACCAACTTTTGCAAATAACTTGTCTTTACGTGTTTTTAAGCTCCTTACATACGAAAACGCTAAAACGCATACAAAACAAGTATTTTGAGTCTTTAGGAAGATTGTTACGTAAAAAAACGCCTAAATGAATCGGAAATATCCTATATGGGAAAAATTAAAAGACATTACGAGAAACGTGTATTATGAGGATTTTTGATTTTCTTGGTATCAAAAGGGTAAAACGCATGAAAAACAATCTATATGGAGAAACAGAACAATACTGCATAAAAAAAAAAAAATGTGCATTTTGAGTGTTATGACATTGTTAGTTACCAAAAAGCCAAAATTCATGCAAAGACCCATATATAGATATATGAAACGACTTTAAAAACGTATGAAAATAACATATATAGAGAAACAGAATACACTAACCAAAAACGTGTATTTTGTGTTTTTTTTTTTTTTTTAGTTTATTATGTACAAAATCTCCTGTCATCAAACAAATCACCATGCATATGGAAATAAAAAGGACATTACGAGAAACGTTTGTTGTGTGTTTTTTTTTTTTATTACTTTCTTAAGTACCAAATCAGACATGACAAAAAACGTGTATTATGAGTTTTTTTTTTTTTTTTTTTAGCTTCTCAGGTACCAAAACGCAAAAATGGAGAAAGAAAAAACTTTACCAAAATCGTGTAATTTGAATGTTTTTCACATTGTCAGGTAGCAAAACACCATAATTCTTGCTCGCTATACGAGATAATTAAACAACAATGTAAAAAATGTGTTTTTATGTGTTTTTCAGCGTGTTAGGCACGAAAACGCTAAATAGCATGAAAAGCACCTTATATAGAAATGCAAAATAATAAGTATGTCTTTTAAGTGTTTTAAACTTTTTACGTTCCAAAATGCTAAAACGCGTGCAACAAACACGAATAATCTTACCAAACAGAAAAAAACCTTACCAAAAACGTGTATTTTGAGTCTTTTTGAGTCTGTTACGTACATCATCTTAAAAATGCATTTAAAGCACCCTGTATGAGGAAACGATAGGAGATTACGAGAAACGTGCATTATCAGAGTTTTGAGTCTCTTAGGTACCAAACACTAAACCGCCTGAATGAAAATTAAATATATTCTATATCTCTTAATAGAGAAACAGAACATCACCAAAAACGTGTTTTTCTGTTTTTTTTTTCCTTTTTATGTACCAAAACGTCAAAATACATACAAAGCAATC
Source organism: Scylla paramamosain (assembly GCF_035594125.1). Lineage (NCBI taxonomy): Eukaryota > Metazoa > Arthropoda > Malacostraca > Decapoda > Portunidae > Scylla > Scylla paramamosain. The sequence goes on from NC_087166.1 coordinate 16,357,665, forward strand.
TTTATGGGGAAATGGAAAGACGTTTGGAGAAACAAGATTTATTTGTGTTTTTGAGCTTCCTAAGTAAGCTTCCTAAGTACCAAAACGCTAAAAAGGATGAATAGCACCCTATATAGAGAAAAAGAACATTACCTAAAATCTTTATTTTGAGCGTTTTTCACATTATGTAGCAAAACATCATAATGCATGCAGATCCCTATATGAAGAAGCAAAGCGATATTACAGGAAACGTGTCTTTTGAGTGTTTACTTGAGTGTTAGGAATCAAAATGCTAAAAAGCATTGAAAGCACCCTATTTGGCAATATAAAATAACATTACCAAGAAAGAATCTTTAGAGTGTTTTTCACCTTCTTACATCCGAAATCGCTGAAAAGCATGCAAAACAACCTTTACGGAGAAACAAATTAGCATTGCCAAAAACTTGTATTTTGATTGTTTTTGTGCTTGTTAAGTATAAAAGTGCCAAATTACACGCAAAGCATCTTTCATGGAGAAAAGAAAGGACATTACGAGAAAAGTGTATTATGAAAGATTTTGAGCTTTTTAGGTACCCAGACTCAAAAACACATGATTAGAACTTTATATGGAAAAATAACTCAACCGAAAACTTTTACTTAAACTTTTTTTTTCATATTGTTAAGTACCAAAAGACTAAATGCATTAGAAGCCCCCTTTATTGGGAAACGAAATGACATTATCATCAACGTGTCTTTTGAGTGTTTTTCAACGTGTTAGACACCAAAACGTTGAAAAGCATGGAAAGCGCTCCATAAAGGAATACAAAATAACATTACTAAAAACGTGTTTTAAAGGTTCTTATGTACAGAAACGCTAAAACTCAAGCAAAACACCCTTTATAGAGAAGCGAAATAAATATTTCGTTGATAAATTACATTCAGGACAGTTAGGGAATATCCCTTACAGAAGAATAAGATCGCAGAAAAATGATTACAAATGGATGACAGAGGTTAAAACATTACATAGGGCGAAAGAGAAGTATATATGAGATTAAAGACAGGGGAAGTGGTTTTAAGGATATAATAATTATAATAATTAGAAAAGTCAGGAGTTTAACAAGGAAAGCTAAAAATAGTTATGAATTAAAGGTAGCCAGCCAAGCGAAGATGGACCCCAAGGGATTTTATCAGGCATATAAGACAAAAAATAAAGAAACAATAGTTCCTTAAAGACAGCAGAATGGGACCTGCTTAGTTGTTGGGAGGAGATTAGTAAAATTGTGAACGAGTATTTTTTAACTGTCTTTGCCCAGGAAAACATACAGGATTTGCCGAATAGTGACAAGATATTTAGAGTAGAAGAAAATGAGAAGCTGACAGATATTACCATAACTAAAGAGATAGTGGAACAGGAGATAGATAAGCTGAAAAGTTCAAGTCACCAGGACCAGATGAAATATATTCCACAGTATTTAAGGATTGGAAAAAGGTTATAAGTAATCTGGATAACGTCATGGCCAAGCGGCAGGCGACAGAGTGTTGTAATAAACGGCTCTAAATCCGAGTGGGGTCAAGTAATTAGTGGGGTGACAAAGGGATTATTAGTATTAGGGCCGATGTTGTTTGTAATGTATGTCAATGACATGGATAGTGGAATTAGTAGTGTTGTTAGTAAATTTAGGGTGCATGCAAAGCACCATAAATGAGGAAGAAAAGGGACATTGCGAGAAACGTGCATTATAAGTGTTTTTGAGATTCTTAGATACCAAAACCCTGAAACTCATGAATAACACTCTTAATTGAGAAACAGAACCTTACCACAATCCTTACTAAAATGCCTTACAAAATGCGTGTATTTTGAGTGTTTTCACATTCTTGGTTACCAAAACCCCAAATTGCATACGAAACTAGCTTTATGTGGAAAGAAAAAAAAAAGACATTTCCAGAAAAATGTCTTTTGAGTGTTTTTGAGCGTGTTAGGCAATAAAGCACTAAAATGCAAGGCAATCACATATTATGAGAATAAAACCAACTTTTACCAAGAACTTGCCTTTAAGTGTTTTTGAGCTCCTAACATACCAACACACTAAAACGCATGCAAAACACCCTTTATGAAGAAACAGAATAACATTACCAAAAACATGTATTTTGAGTTTTTTTGAACATGTTACCTATAAAAACGCTTAAATACATGGAAAGAACCCTATGTTTGGGAAACGAAAGGACATTACGAGAAACGTGTATTATGAATATTATTAAATTCCTTAAGCACCAAAAAGCTAAAATCCACAAATAACACTCTTTATAGAGAAAAAAAAGAATTTTCCTTTTTTTTTTTTGTTATTCGTCTTCATAGGTACCGAGATGCCAAAATTCTGGCAAAATTCAGGGAAATTATATGGGAAAAAGAACATTATATATAAAAAAAAGTTAATTTAGCTTTTTTTCGGACAGTTATGTACCAAAACCTAAATTGCATGCAAAGCCACCTCTATAGGAAATTAAACGACTTTACCAGAAACCTGTCTTTTGAGTGTTTTTCAGCATGTTAGGCACCAAAACAATAAATAATATGGAAGTCACTCTATATGGGAATCCAAAACAAAATCACTTAACACTTGTCTTTTCAGTGTTTTACGTAGAAACACGCTAAAACGGATGCAAACAAGCAAATATGAAGAAATAGAATAACATTGCCAAAAAGGTATATTTTGAGTGTTTTTGAGCCTGTTACCTACAAAAAACGCGAAAAAGGATGCAAAGCACTCTATATTGGGAAACAAAAGGACATTACGAGAAACCTGTATAATGAGTGTTTTATAGTTTCACAACAACCACAAGGCAAAAGTTTCTTAGATACCAAAATGCTGAAACTTATGAATAACACTCTTGATTGAGAAACGGAACAACCTTACCAAATGTGTGTATTTTGAGTGTTTTTCACATTCTTAGTTACCAAAACACGAAATTGCATGCGAAACTAGGTTTATGTGGGGAAAAAATTATATTGCCAGAAAAAAATTTTTCAGTGTTTATGAGCGTGTTAGGCAATAAAAGAAGGGCAATCACATTACATGTGAATAAAAAAAAATTTTACCAAGAACTTGCCGTTAAATATTTTTGAGCTCCTTACATACCAAAACGCTAAAACGAATGCAAAAAATTCTTTATGGAGAAAAACAACAACATTACAAAAAACATGTATTTTCAGTGTTTTTCATCATGTTACCTATAAAAACGCTTAAATACATGCAAAGAATCCTATGTTTGGGAAACGAAAGGACATTACGAGAAACGTGTATTATAAGTGTTTTTAAGTTACTTAAATACCAAAAAGCTAAAACTAACAAATAACACTCTTTACGAAGAAACAAAATAAATAAATAAATAAATAAAAATAAATAAATAAAATAAAAGAAAATAATAGTTTTTTTTTTGTTAATCATCTTCATAGGTAGCGAGATGCCAAAATTCTGTTAAAACACTCAAAATACTTATTTTCTTAATGTCATTAATAATATTTTGCATGCGTTTCAAAGTTTTGGTACATAAGTTGCTCAAAAACAGTGGAAAAAAAACGTTTCTGGTAATGTGTTGTTTTCCCATACAGGGTGTTTTTTTGTTTTTTTTTTTTTCGTTTTGGTGTCTAACACGCTCATTAACAATCAAAAGACACTTTTCTTGAAATCTCGTTTTCTTTCACCATATAGGGTGTTTTGTTTGCATTTTGGAGTTTTGGTACCTGACAATGTGAAATACACACAAAATACATGTTTTTGGAAATATTGTTCAGTTTTTTTTTTTTCTTTTTTCTATAGAGTGCTAATTATTGCCTTTTAGCGGTTTGTAACCTAAGAGGTAAAAAAAAAAACACCTTTCTCATAATATTTTTTTTTTTCCATTTAACCAAATAGGGTACTTGGAATGTATTTTGACGTTTTTCACGTAACAGCCTCAAAAACAATAAAAAAAAACTTGTTTTTGGTAATGTTATTCTGTTTTGCATGCGTTTTAGCGTTCTGATACCTAAGTTGCTCAAAAATACTGAAAAGAGACATTTTTGTTAATGTTTTGTTTTCCATTACAGTGTGATTTCCATGATTTTCATCGTTTTGGAGGTAGAACGCTCATAAATACTCAAAAGACACCTTTCTGGAAAACTCGTCTCCTTTCGCATGCTTTACATGTGTACCTAACAATGGGAAATACACTCCAATTACAAGTTTTTGGTAATGTTATTATGTTTCTCCATGAAGATTTTTTTTTTTTTTTTTTTGCATGCGGCTTAGGTTTTTTGTATGTAATAAGCTCAAAAACAATTAAAAGACCCGTTTTCCTTAGTGTTGTTTTGTTGTTCAAATCAAGTGATTTCCAAACTTTATATCGGTTTAGTGTCCAAACACTCAAAAAACACGTTTCTGGAAACATCGTTTCATTTCCTCATAAAGGTTACTTTGCATGCATTTTTGCGTTTTCTACGTAACAAGCTCATAAACACATAAAATTCTTGTTTTTGGGAATTTCATTCTGTTTCTCCATAAAGAGTGTTTTGCAAACGTATTAGCGTTTTGGTACGTAAGAAGCTCAAGAAGATTGAAAAGACATGTTTTTGATAATGTTTTTTATTCCCATATGGTGATCTTTCCATGCTTTTTAGCATTCTGGTACCTAGCAGATTCATAAACATTCAAAAGACACGTTTCATTAAATTTAGTTTTGTTTGTTACTTAGTGGGCTTCCATACATTTTGGCGTTTTGGCACCTAACAATGTGAAAAAAACACTCAAAATACACGTTTTTGGTAATGTTGTCATGTTTATTCATACAGAGTGCTATTCATACGTTTTCACATTTTGCTACCTAAGAAGCTCAAACCTACTCATAATACACGTTTCTCGTAATGTCTTTTTCTTTCTTCATATAGAATACTTTGCATACATTATGGCGTTTTTCTTCCTAACAAGCTCAAAAACTCTCAAATGATTTATTTTTGGTGATATTATTAAGTTTTTCCATAAAGGGTGTTTCTCATGCATTTTACCTTCTTGGTACGTAAGAAGCTGAAAAAAAAAAAACTCAAAAGACACGTTTTTGGCAAAGTAGTTTTTTTTTTATTTACATGTATATGTGTATATAAACTTGTTAACTACAAAACAGTAAAAAGCATGAAAACTTCCCTATACTGGAAAAGCAAAAACAACATTCCCCAAAAAACGTATTTTTGGGGGTATTTTTCAGCAAACTAACGTACAAAAACGCTAAAATGCTTGCAAAAATCCCTTCATGGAAAAAAACAAATAACCTTACCAGAAACTAGTATTTCATTTTATTTTTTAAGCTTGTCACGTACAAAAGCGCCAAATTGCATGCAAAGTACACTAAATATGGATACGAAAGTGCATTACGAGAAACGTGCAGTATGAGTGTTTTCAAATTATTAGGTACCAAAACGATAAAGCGAATGAATAGCACTCTATTATGGAGAAACAAAAACGCTAAAATGCATGCAAAGCATCATATATGAGGGAAAATACGACATTTCTAGAAACGTGTCTTTTCAGTGTTTGTAAGCGAATTAGGTACCAAAACGCTAAAAAGCAAGGAAAGAACCATACATGGGAAAACAAAATATTACAAAAAAGTCTTTTCATTGTTTTGAGCTACTTACATACTAAAACGCAAAGGCGCATGCAAAACACCTTTTATGGAGAAACAGCAAAACGTGTATTTTTAATGTTTTAAGATAATTACGTAAAAAAGTTTCAAAATTCATGTAAAGTTCACAATATGGTAAAACGAATAGACATTACGAGAAACGTATATTATAAATATATGTTTTACACCTTATTAGGTTGAAAAATATGAAAATGCATGAATACCAATCTATATGGAGTAACAAAGCAACATTACTAAAAACGTGTATTTTGTTTGTTTTAACAATGTTATGTACCAAAACGTCGAAATTCATGCAAAGTGCAATCTATGGGAGAAACGAAACGAAATTTCCAGAAACGTGAATTTTGAGTGTTTATGAGCGTGTTAGGCACCAAAACTCTAAAAAAATAAAAATGGAAACCATTCCATACCATATAAATACAAAACAAAATTACAAAAAAAAAAGTATTTTTTTAATGTTTTTGAGCTACTTCTATATCAAAACGCTTCAACAGACGCAAAACACGCTTTATGGAGAAACAAAATAACAATACAAAAAAAAAAAAACTATATTTTTTAGTGTTTTTGAGGTAAGTAGAATAACGCCGAAATGTATGCAAAGTTCCCTATGCCGGGAAACGAAGACATTTCGAGAAACGTGTATTATGAGAGCTTTTGAGCTTTTTAGGTACCAAACACAAAGGCACTTTAATAGTATTCTATATGGAGAAACAAAACAACACGAAAGAAAATATATATTTTGAGTGGTTTTCATATTATTAGGTACCAAAGCGCAAAAATACATGCAAAGACCTCTAAAAGACGACGCAAAACGAAATTAAAAGAAACATATCTTTTGAGAGTGTTTCTACGTGTTAGGCACCAAAACAATAAGAAGTATGAAAAGAACACTATGTTGGAAGGGAAAAAGAAATAACCAACAAAGTGACTTTTCACGTGTTTGGAAGTTTTTAAATTTATAATGTACCAAAACGATAAAACATGCAAAACACGCTTCCTGCAGAAACATAAAAAAACATTACCAAAAATGAGCATTTTGAGCAATTTTTCAGCTTGTTATGTGCAAAAGCGTCAAAATGCATATAAAGTACCCTATATAAGAAAACGAAAAAACATTAAGAGAAACCAGTATTATGAGTTTTTTTTTTTTTAGCTTATTAGGTACTGAAACGATAAAACGCACGATTTGCCTTCTGTATGGAGAAAACGTGTATTTTAAGTGTATTTAGCTTTGTTAGGTATCAAAACGCTAAAATGCATGCAAAGCACCCGATATGAAGAAAATAAACGACATTTCCAGAAACATGTCTTTTGAGAGTTTATGAGTGTGTTAGGCACAAAAAGCTCTTAAAAAGCATAGAAAGTATCGTAAATGGGAAAACATTAAGTGTTTTGAGGTACTTACATACCAAACCGCTAAAACGGTTGCAAAACACACTTTATGGAGAAACTCAACAGCTTTACCAAAAACATGCATTTTGAGAAATTTTGCGCCTGTTACGTACAAAAACGATAAAATACATGCAAATAACCCTAAAAGGGGAAAAGAAAACATTAAAAGAAACGTATATTTTGAGTGGTATTGAGCTTCATAGGTACCAGAACACTAAAACGTATGAATAATACTCTATATGGAAAACCGAACAAGATTAACCAACCCTTGTGTTTTAAGGCTTTTTTCACGTTATTAGGTACCGCAACGCAAAAATGCATGCAAAGCATATTATATGGGGAAAGGAAACATTTCCAGAAACATGTCCTTTCAGTGTTTATGAGCGTGTTAGGTACCAAGAAGCTAAAAACCAAGGAAAGCACCCTATAGGAGAAAACAAAAGATTACAAAAACTTTTCATTTCAGTGCTTATGAACTACTTACATAAAAAAAAAACACTTAAACGCATCCAAAACGCCTTTTTTTTTTTTGGAAAAAACTGAATAACATTACCAAAAAAGCGTGTATTTTCAATGATTTGAGCTTGTTACGCAAAAAAATATATACAGAGCGTTTTTGAGCTCTCTGGTACCAAAACGCGAAAATGCATAAATAATACTCTCTTTATAGAAACACATCAATATTAGATACCAAAACGCTAAAAAGCAACGAAAGCTCCCTATTTGGAAAAGCAAAACATTACCAAAAGCGTGTCTTTTGACAGTTTTTACAGCTACTTACGTACCAAAACGCTAAAATGCATGCAAAGCACATTTTATGGAGAAACAGAATAACATTACCAGAAACGTGAATTTTGAGTTTTTTTTTTTTATCTTACGTATAAAAAAAAGCAAAAATGCATGCAAAGTATCCTAAATGGCGATACGAAAACAAAAAAAAAAGACACTTAATTTATCAGTGTTTTTGAGATTCTTACCAAATGCACAAACGCATGTATAACATTATATATGAAGAAACAGAAGAACATTACCGAAAACGTATATTTTGAGTGATTTTTTCACATTGTTACGTAACAAAAACGCCAAACTGCATGGAAATCACCCAATATGAATAAAATAAAGGACATTACGAGAAAGATGCCATTAGTAGTATATTTCCAGAAACATGTCTTTTGAGTGTCGATTGTTGTTGTTAGGTACCAAAGTTATAAAAAGCATGGAAAGCTACCTATATGAAAGAACAAGTCAACCAAAAATTTATCTTTTGGGTATTTTCAGCTACTTACGTACCATAACGCTGAGCTGTATGCAAAACACCCTTTATTACCATAAACAATTTTTTTTCTTTTTACATATAAAAAGAAACATAAATGCATGCAAAATACTTTGCATGAGGAAACGAAAAGACATTAGAAGAAACTTTTATAATAAGTGTTTTTTTTTTTATTTCTTAGGTACCAAGACCTATTTGACGCATTGAAGAACACTCTACATGGAGAAAAGAACAAGATTACCAAAAATGTGCTTTTTGAGTGTTTTTCACATTGTTAGGTACAAAAATACTCTATAAAGAGTGTTATTTGTGGCTTTTAGCTTTTTCATACTTAACGAACTTAAAAAAACTCATAATACACATTTCTCGTAATGTTCTTTCATTTTCCAAACATAGGGTTCTTTCAATGTATTTTAGCTTTTTTTTATAGGTAACATGATGAAAAACACTCAAAATACATGTTTTTTGGTAATGTTATTCTGTTTCTCCATAAAGGGTGTTTTGCATGCGTTTTAGCGTTTTGGTATGTAAGGAGCTCAAAAACACTTAAAGGCTAGTTCTTGGTAAAAGTTCGTTTTATACCCATGTAATGTGATTGCCGTGCTTTTTATTGCTTTATTGCCTATCACGCTCAAAAACTTTTTGGTAATGTCATTTTTTTCCCACATAAAGCTAGTTTCGCATGCAATTTGGGGTTTTGGTAACTAAGAATGTGAAAAGCACTCAAAATACACGCATTTGGTAAAGTTGTTCTGTATTCTTAATTAAGAGTCTTATTCCTGAGTTTCAGCATTTTGGTATCTAAGAAAATTCTTTATATACACGAGTTTTTGCGTTTTTTGCCTTCTGGTTCTTGTGAAACTATAAAACACTCATTATACACATTTCTCGTAATGACCTTTTGTATCCCAATATAGAGTGCTTTCCATCCATTTTCACATTTTTTCAAGGTAAGAAGCTCAAAAACACTTAAAATATACCTTTTTGGTAATATTATTCTATTTCTTCATATTCGTTGGTTTCCATCCGGTTTAGCGTTTTTCTACGTAAAACACTTAAAAGACAGTTTTTTCAGTAATTTTGTGATGGATTCCCATTTTGAGTGACTTCCATATTATTTATCGTTTTGGTGCCTGACATGCAGAAAAACACTCAAAATACAGGTTTCTGGTAAAATCGTTTAATTTCCCAATATAGGAGGCTTTGGATGCACTTTAGGGTTTGGTAAATAACAGTCTGATAAAAAAGATAAAATTAACTTTTTTTCATAATATTCTTTTTTCACATAATTTCCCTGAATTTTTCCAGAATTTTGGCATCTCGTTACCTATGAAGATGAATAACAAAAAAAAAAATTCCTATTTTTTTATTTATTTATTTTTTTCTCTATAAAGATTGTTATTTGTGGATTTTAGTTTTTTGGTACTTAAAGAACTTAAAAACACTCATAATACACGTTTCTCGAAATGTTCTTTCGTTTCTCAAACATAAGGTTCTTTGCATGTACTTAAGCGCTTTTGTAAGTAATATGATCAAAAAACACTCAAAATACATGTTTTTGGTAATGTTATGATGTTTCTCCATATAGGGTGTTTTGCATGCTTTTTTTTTTTTAGCATTTTGGTATATAAGGAGCTCAAAAACACTTAAAGGCAAGTTCTTGGTAAAAGTTGGTTTTATTGCCATGCAATGTGATTGCCATGCTTTTTATTGCTTTATTGCCTATCATGCAAAAAAAAAAAAAACACTTAAAAGACACTATTCTGGTTTCCCACATAAAGCTAGTTTCACATGCAATTTGGGGTTTTGGTAACTAAGAATGTAAAAAAAACTCTAAATACACGCATTTGGTAAGGTTGATCTGTTTTTCAATTAAGAGTGTTATTCAGGAGTTTCAGCATTTTGGTATCTAAGAAACATCTCCATATACGAGTATACGAGTTTTTTGCGATTTTTGCCTTGTGGTTCTTCAGAATCTATAAAACACTCATTATACACATTTCTCGTAATGTCCTTTTGTTAACCAATATAGAGAGCTTTGCATCCATTTTCGCGTTTTTTGTAAGTAAAGAGCTCAAAAACACTCAAAATGTACCTTTTTGGTAATGTTATTCTATTTCTTCATATTGGTTGGTTTGCATCCGTTATAGCGTTTTTCTACGTAAAACACGGAAAAGACACGTTTTCAGTAATTTTGTTTTGGATTCCCACATACAATGACTTCCATATTATTTATTGTTTTGGTGACTAACATGCTGAAAAACACTCACAACACAGGTTTCTCGTAAAGTCGTTTAATTTCCTCATATAGTTAGCTTTCCATGCACTTTATGGTTTGGTACATAAGAGTCCGAAAAAAAACCTAAAATTAACTTTTTGATAATGTTCTTTTTTCACATAATTTCCCTGAATTTTGCCAGAATTGTAGCATCTCGGTACCTATGAAGAAGAACAACAAAAAAAAAAATCCTATTTTTTTATTGATTTATTTTATTTTATTTATTTTTTTCTCTCTATAAAGAGGTTTTAGCTTTTTGGTACTTATGGAACTTAAAAACACCCTTAATATGATTGCCCAACTTTTTAGTGCTTTATTGCCTAACACGCTCAAAAACACTCAAAAGACACTTTTCTGGTAATGTCATTTTTTTTTTCCACATAAAGCTAGTATCGCATGCAATTTGGGGTTTTGGTAACTAAGAATGTGAAAAACACTCAAAATACACGCATTTAGTAAGGTTGTTCTGTTTCTCAATTAAGAGTGTTATTCAGGAGTTTCAGAATTTTGGTACCTAAAAAACTTTTCCATATACGAGTACACAAGTTTTTGCGTTTTTTGCCTTGTGGTTCTTGTGAAACTATAAAACACTCATTATACACGTTTCTCGTAATGTCTTTTTGTTTCCTTATATAGAGTGCTTTGCACCCATTTTCGCATTTTTTTTTTTTTGGTAACTAGCTGAAAAACACTTAAAATATACATTTTTGGTAATGTTATTCTATTTCTTCATATTGGTTGGTTTGCATCCGTTTTAGCGTTTTTCTACGTAAAACACTGAAAAAACACGTTTTCAGTAATTTTTTTTTTTGATTCCCATATAGAGTGACTTCCATATTATTTATCGTTTTGGTGCCTAACATGCTGAAAAAAACATTCAAAAGACAGGTTTCTGGTAAAGTCGTTTAATTTCCTCATATAGGTGGCTTTGCATGCTTTTTAGGGTTTGGTACATAACAGTCCGAGAAAGAAAAGCTAAAATAAACTTTTTTTAATAATGTTTTTTTCACATAATTTACGTGAATTTTGCCAGAATTTTGGCATATCGGTATCTATGAAGATGAATAACAAAAAAAAAAATCCTATTTTTTTTATTTATTTATTTTTTCTCTATAAAGAGTGTTATTTGTGGGTTTTAGCTTTTTGGTACTTAAAGAACTTAAAAACACTCATAATACATGTTTCTAGAAATATCCTTTTGTTTCCCAAACATAAGGTTCTTTGCATGTACTTAAGCGCTTTTATAGGTAACATGATCAAAAACACTCAAAATAAGTGTTTTTGGTAATGTTATTTTGTTTCTCCATAAAGGGTGTTTTGCATGCGTTTTAGCGTTTTTGGTATAAAAGGAGCTCAAAAACACTTAAAGGCAAATTCTTGGTAAAAGTTGGTTTTATTCCGATGTTATGTGTTTGCCCTGGTTTTTAGTGCATTATTGCCTATCATGCTAAAAAAAAAAAAAAAAACACTTAAAAGACACTCTTCTGGTAATGTCAATTTTTTCCCACATAAAGCTACTTTCACATGCAATTTGGGGTTTTGGTAACTAAGAATGTGAAAAACACATAAAATAAACGCATTTGGTAAGGTTGTTCTGTTTCTCAATTAATAATTTCAGCAGGAGTATCAGCATTTTGGTATCTCCATATATACGTGTTTTTGCGTTTTTTTGCCTTGTGGTTCTTGAGAATCTATAAAACATTCATTATATACGTTTTTTCGTAATGTCCTTTTGTTAACCAATATAGAGAGGTTTGCATCCATTTTCGCGTTTTTTTTGTAAGTAAAAAGCTCAAAAACACTAAAAATATACCTTTTTGGTAATCTTATTCTATTTCTTCATATTGGTTGGTTTGCATCCGTTTTAGCGTTTTTCTACGTAAAACAAGGAAAAGACATTATGTTGGAAAAATTACAGAGAAATTATGTGAAAAAAGAACATTATCAAAAAGTTAATTTTAGCTTTTTTTTTCGGACTGTTATGTACCAAACCCTAAAGTGCATGCAAAGCCACCTATATGAAGAAATTAAACGACTTGACAAGAAAACTATCTTTTGAGTGTTTTTCAGCATGCTAGACACCAAAACGATAAATAATATGGAAGTCACTGTGTATGGGAATTGAAAACAAAATTACTGAAAACGTGTCTTTTCAGTGTTTTACGTAGAAAAACGCTAAAACGGATGCAAACCAACCAATATGAAGAAATAAAATAACATTACCAAAAAGGTATATTTTAAGTTTTTTTGAGGTTGATACCAACAAAAAAAAAAAAAAAACGCGAAAATGGATGCAAAGCACTCTATATTGGGAAACAAAAAGACATTACGAGAAACATGTATAATGAGTGTTTTATGAATTCACAAGAACCACAAGGCAAAAAACGCAAAAACTCTTGTATATGGAGAAGTTTCTTAGATACAAAAATGCTGAAACTCCTGAATAACACTCTTAATTGAGAAACATAATAACCTTACTAAATGCGTGTATTTTGAGTTTTTTTCACATTCTTAGTTACCAAAACCCCAAATTGCATGCGAAACTTGCTTTATGTGGAAAAAAAAAAGTGACATTACCAGAATAGTGTCTTTTCAGTGTTTTTGAGCGTGTTAGGCAATAAATCACTAAAACTGAGAGCAATCACATTACATGGGAATAAAACCAACTTTTACCAAGAACTTGCCTTTAAGTGTTTTTGAGCTCCTTATATACCAAAACGCTAAAACACATGCAAAACACATCTTATAGAGAAACAGAATAACATTACCAAAAACATGTATTTTGAGTGTTTTTGATTATGTTACCTATAAAAACGCTAATTAAATACATGCAAAAAACCTTATGTTTGGGAAACGAAGGAACATTTCGAGAAACGTGTATTATGAGTGTTTTTAATTTTTTTTTTAAGTACCAAAAAGCTAAAACCCAAAAATAACACTCTTTAGAGAGAAAAAATAAATAAAAAAATTGGAATTTTTTTTTTTGTTATTCATCTTCATAGGTACCGAGATGCCAAAATTGTGGCACAATTCAGGAAAATTATGTGAAAACAGAATATTATGAAAAAAAGTTAATTTTAGCTTTTTTTCGGACTGTTTGGTACCAAACCCTAAAGTGCATGCAAAGCCACCTATATTGGGAAATTAAACGACTTTACCAGAAACCTGTCTTTTGACTGTTTTTGAGCATGTTAGGCACCAAAACGATAAATAATATAGAAGTCACTCAAAATGGGAATCCATCACAAAATTACTGACAAAGTTTCTTTTCAGTGTTTTACGTAGAAAAACGCTAAAACGGATGCAAACCAACGAATATGAAGAAATAGAATAATATTACGAAAAGGTATATTATGAATGTTTGTTGCTTCTTACCTACAAAAAAAGTGAAAATGGATGGAAAGCACTCTATATTGGTATGCAAAAAAACATTACGAGAAACGTGTATAATGAGTGTTTTATAGTTTCACAAGAACCACAAGGCAAAAAAAGCAAAAACTCGTGTATATAAAGAATTTTCTTAGATACCAAAATGCTGAAACTCAGGAATAACGCTCTTAATTAAGAATACAGAACAACCTTACCAAATGCTTGTATTTTGAGTGCTTTTCACATTCTTAGTTACCAAAACCCCAAACTGCATGCGAAACTAGCTTTATGTGGGAAAAAATGACATTACCAGAAAAGTGTCTTTTGAGTGTTTTTGAGCGTGATAGGCATTAAAGCACTAAAAAGCAGTGTTATCACATGACATGGGAATAAAACCAACTTTTGCCAAGAACTTGCCTTTAAGTGTTTCTGAGCTCCTTACATATCAAAACGCTAAAACGCATGCAGAACACCCTTTATATAGAAACAGAATAATATTACCAAAAACATGTATTTTGAGTGTTTTTGATCATGTTATCTATAAAAAAGCTTAAATACACGCAAAGAACCCTATGTTTGGAAAATGAAAGGACTTTACGAGAAACGTGTATTATGAGTTTTTTTTTTAAAGTTCGTTAAGTATGAAAAAGGTAAAACCCACAAATAACAATCTTTATAAAGTGTTTTCGTACCTAACAATGTGAAAAACACTCAAAAAGCACATTTTTGGTAAATTTGTTCTTTTCTCCATATAGAGTGCTCTTCAATGCGTCAAATAGGTCTTGGTACCTAAGAAATAAAAAAAAAAAAAACACTCATTATAAAAGTTTCTCCTAATGTCTTTTCGTTTCCTCATGCAAAGGGTGTTTTGTATACATCTCAGCGTTATGGTACGTAAGTAGCTGAAAATACCCAAAAGAAAAATTTTTGGTTGTCTTGTTCTTTCATATAGGTAGCTTTCAATGTTTTTTTTTTCATAACTTTGGTACCTAACACGTTCATCAACACTCAAAAGACATGTTTCTGGAAATGTCGTTTCATCTCCCCATATATGGTGCTCTGGAGGCATTTTGAAGTTTTGGTACATAAAATTGTGAAAAACACTCAAAATAAACGTTTTTGGTAATGTTCTGTTTCTCCATATACAGTGGTACTAAATAGTTTTTGCGTTTGGTACCTAAGACGCTCAAAGACACTAATAATACATCTTTCTCGTAATGTCCATTATTTTATCCATATTTGGTGATTTCCATGCATTTTGGCGTTTTTGTTACGTAACAATGTGAAAAATACTCAAAATATACGTTTTCGGTAATGTTCTTCTGTTTCTTCATATATAATGTTATACATGCGTTTGTGCATTTTGCTACCTAAGAATCTCAAAACACTGATAAATGAAGTGTCTTTTTAATTGTTTTCTTATCGCCATTTAGGAAACTTTGCATGCATTTTTGCTTTTTTTTTTATAAGATAAAAAAAAATCCCTCAAAATACACGTTTCTGGTAATGTTATTCTGTTTCTCCATAAAATGTGCTTTGCATGCATTTTAGCGTTTTGGTACGTAAGTAGCTCTAAAAACTCTCAAAAGACACGCTTTTGGTAATGTTTTGTTTTTCCAAATAGAGAGTTTTCGTTGCTTTTTAGCGTTTTGGTATCTAATATTGTTGTGTTTCTCCAAAGAGAGTATTATTCATGCATTTTCGCGTTTTGGTACCTGAGAAGCTCAAAAACGCTCTTAATATAAGTTTCTCATAATGCCTTTGGTTACTTTTTATGTTTTTTTTTTTTTTGGTTAAGAAGTTCAAAACATTGAAAATACACTTCTTTTGGTAATGTTATTCAGTTTTTCCAAAAAAAGACGTTTTGGATGCGTTTAAGTGTTTTTGTATGTAAGTAGCTCATAAGCACTGAAATGAAAAGTTTTTGTAATCTTTTGTTTTCTCCTATGGGGTGCTTTCCTTGGTTTTTAGCTTCTTGGTACCTAACACGCTCATAAACATTGAAAGGACATGTTTCTGGAAATGTTTCCTTTCCCCATATAGTATTCTTTGCATGCATTTTCGCGTTGCAGTACCTAATAACATGAAAAAAGCCTTAAAACACAAGTTTTGGTTAATCTTGCTCTGTTTCTCCATATAGAGTATTATTCATACGTTTTAGTGTTTTGGTACCTATGAAGCTCAATACCACTCAAAATATACGTTTCTTTTAATGTTTTCTTTTCCCCTTTTAGGGTTATTTGCATGTATTTTGTCGTTTTTGTACGTAACAGGCGCAAAATTTCTCAAAATGCATGTTTTTGGTAAAGCTGTTGAGTTTCTCCATAAAGTGTGTTTTGCAACCGTTTTAGCGGTTTGGTACGTAAGTAGCTCAAAACAATGTTTTCCCATTTACGGTACTTTCCATGCTTTTTAAGATTTTTTTTGTGCCTAACACACTCATAAACTCTCAAAAGACATGTTTTTGGAAATGTCGTTTATTTTCCCCATATCGGGTGCTTTGGCGTTTTGATACCTACCAACACTAAATACATTTAAAATACACGTTTTCTCCATACAGAATGCAAATCATACGTTTTATTATTTTGGTACCTAATAAGCTAAAAAGAAAAAAAAAATCATTTGTACATAACAAGCTAAAAAATCGGTGAAAATGCTCGTTTTTGGTAATGTTTTATGTTTCTGCAGGAAGGGTGTTTTGCTTGTTTTATCATTGTGGTACATCATAAATTTAAAAACTTCCAAACACGTGAAAAGTCACTTTGTTGGTTATTTCCTTTTCCCTTCCAACATAGTGCTCTTTTCATGCTTCTCAGTATTTTGGTGCCTAACACGTAGAAACACTCTCAAAACATAGGTTTCTTGTAATGTCGTTTTGTGTCGTCTTTTAGAGGTCTTTGTATGTATTTTTGCGTTTTGGTACCTAATAATATGAAAACCACTCAAAATATATATTTTCATTCGTGTTGTTTTGTTTCTCCATATAGAATACTATTAAGGTGCCTTTGTGTTTGGTACCTAAAAAGCTGAAAAGCTCTCATAATACACGTTTCTCGAAATGTCTTCGTTTCCCGGCATAGGGAATTTTGCATACATTTCGGCATTATTCTACTTACATACCTCAAAAACACTGAAAAAATTTTTTTTTGTATTGTTATTTTGTTTCTCCATAGAGCGTGTTTTGCGTCTGTTCAAACGTTTTGATATAGAAGTAGCTCAAAAACACACAAAAAAAAAATACTATTTTTTTGGTAATTTTGTTTTGTAT
The DNA here is from genome assembly GCF_035594125.1 of Scylla paramamosain. Classification (NCBI taxonomy): domain Eukaryota; kingdom Metazoa; phylum Arthropoda; class Malacostraca; order Decapoda; family Portunidae; genus Scylla; species Scylla paramamosain. The sequence goes on from NC_087166.1 coordinate 16,374,879, forward strand.
TCCCATATAGGATGCTTTCCATTTTTATTTTTTTAGAGTTTTGGTGCCTGAGACGCTCATAAACACTCAAAATTCACGTTTTTGGAAATTTCGTTTCGTTTCTCCCATAGATTGCTCTTTGCATGAATTTCGACGTTTTGGTACATAACATTGTGAAAACAAACAAAATGCACGTTTTTATTAATGTTGCTCTATTACTCCATATAGAGTGGTATTCTTGCATTTTCGTATTTTTTTACCTAATAAGGTGTAAAACACTTGTAATATACGTTTCTCGTAATGTCTTTTCGTTTCCCCATATTGGGAACTTTACATGAATTTTGAATTATTTTACGTAATTAGCTTAAAACATTAAAAATACACGTTTTCCCGTTTCTCCATTAAAGGTGTTTTGCATGCGCCTTTGCGTTTTAGCATGTAAGTAGTTCAAAACAATGAAAAGACTTTTTTGTAATGTTTTGTTTTCCCATGTATGGTTCTTTCCTTGCTTTTTAGCATTTTGGTACCTAATACGCTTACAAACACTGAAAAGACACGTTTCTAGAAATGTCGTATTTTCCCTCATATATCATGCTTTGCATGCATTTTAGCGTTTTTGTTTCTCCTTATAGAGTGCTATTCACTCGCATTAGCGTTTTGGTACCTAATAAGTTGAAAACACTTATACTGCACGTTTCTCGTAATGTACTTTCGTATCCATATATAGTGCACTTTGCATGCATTTTGGCACTTTTGTACGTGACAAGCTTAAGAAATAAAAAGAAATACTAGTTTCTGGTAAGGTTATTTGTATTTTCCATGAAGGGTATTTTGCAAGCATTTCAGCGTTTTTGTACGTAATACCCCCCAAAATACATTTTTTGGGGAATGTTGTTTTTTGCTTTTCCAGTATAGGGAAGTTTTCCTGCTTTTTACAGTTTTGTGGTTAATAAGTTCATATACACATATACATGGAAAAAAAAAAAACTACTTTGCTAAAAACGTGTCTTTTGAGTTTTTTTTCAGCTTCTTACGTACCAAGAAGTTAAAATGCATGAAAAACACCCTTTATGGAAAAACAGAATAATATCACCAAAAATAAATAATTTGAGAGTTTTTGAGCTTGTTAGGAAGAAAAACGCCATAATGTATGCAAAGTATTCTATATGAAGAAAGAAAAAAAACATTACGAGAAACGTGTATTATGAGTAAATTTGAGCTTCTTAGGTAGCAAAATGTGAAAACGCATGAATAGCACTCTGTATGGATAAAAATAACAACATTACCAAAAACGTGTATTTTGAGTGTTTTTTTTTTTTATATTGTTTAGGTGCCAAAACGCCAAAATGTATGGACGCCTAAATTTAATGAAACGTGTCTTTTGAATGTTTATGAATCTGCTATGTACCAGAATGCTAAAAAGCATGGAAAGATCACCATATGGGAATAAAAAACATTATCAAAAACAAGTCTTCAATCTTTTTGAGCTTCTTAGGTACCAAAACGATAATACGTTTCCAAATCACTTCTTATGGAGAAAGAATAAAATTGCCAAAAACAAGTATTTTGTGTGTTTATGAGCTTGTTACATAGAAAACGCAAAAATGCATGCAAAGTAACATTTATGAGGAAATGAAACGATGTTTCCAGAAACGTGTCTTTGGAGTGTTTAGACACTAAATCGATATAAAGCTTGGAAATCACTTGATTTGAACAACAAAAGAACACTAAGGAAAACGTGTCTTTTAAGAGTTTTTGCGCTTATTACATACCAAAAACCTAAGCCGGATGCAAAAAAAAAAAAAAAAATCTTCATGGAAACATAATAACATTACGAAAAACTTGTAATTGCATTACCAAAAAACTTGTACCAAAACATTACCAAAGACTTGTAATTCTCATTGTTAAGTACACATGCAAAACATGCGAAAGGAAACTAGTTTTCTAGAAAATTGTCTTTTGAGTGTTTATCAGTGTTCTAGCTCCAAAACGATGAAAAGCATGGAAATTACACTGTAATGGAAAACAAAACATTAACAAAAATGTCTTTTTCCAGTATTTTTGAGCAACTTAGGTATCAGAACGCTAAAACGCATGCAAAACACCCTTGATGGAGAAACAGAATAACATTACAAAAAACAAGTTTTTTTTTATTGTTTTTGAGGCTGTTACGTGAAAAAACGTCAAAATACATTCCATGTACCCTATTTGGTTAAATGGAAAAAATATATATATTACGAGAAAGGTTTTTTTTTTTTACTTATTAGGTAACAAACCGCAAAAAGGCATCCATTTTCGCGTTTTTGTAAGTAAAAAACTCAAAAACATTCAAAATATACCTTTTTGGTAATCTTATTCTATTTCTACATATTGGTTGGTTTGCATCCGTTTTAGCGTTCTTCTACGTAAAACACGGAAAAGACGCGTTTTCAGTAATTTTGTTTTGGATTCTCATATAGAACGACTTCCATATTATTTATTGTTTTGGTGACTAACATGCTGAAAAACACTCAAAACACAGGTTTCTAGTAAAGTCGTTTAATTTTCCCATATAGGTGACATTGCCTGCACTTTAAGGTTTGGTACATAACAGTCCGAAAAATAAGCTAAAATTAACTTTTTTGATAATGTTCTTTTTTCACATAATTTCCCTGAATTTTTCCAGAATTTTGGCATCTCGGTACCTATGAAGAAGAATATCCTTAAAAAAAAAAATTTTCCAATTTTTGTATTTTATTTTACTTTTCTTTATGAAGAGGTTTTAGCCTTTTCGGTACATATGGAACTTAAAAACACTCATAATACACGTTTCTCGTAATGTCCTTTCGTTTCCCAGACATAGGGTTCTTTGCATGTATTTAAGCGTTTTTAGAGATAACATGAGCAAAAACATTCAAAATGCATGTTTTTGGTAATGCTAATCTGTTTCTCCATAAAGCTCCATAAGGAGCTCAAAAACACTTAAAGGCAAGTTCTTGGTAAAAGTTGGTTTTATTCCCATGTAATATGATTGCCCTCCTTTTTAGTGCTTTATTGCCTAACACGCTAATAAACACTCAAAAGACACTTTTCTGGTAATGTCATTTTTCTTCCCACATAAAGCTAGTTTCCCATGCATTTTGGGGTTTTGGTAACTAAGAATGTGAAAAAACACTCAAAATACACGCATTTAGTAAGGTTATTATGTTTTTTTTAATTAAAAGTGTTATTCAGGAATTTCAGCATTTTGGTATCTAAGAAACTTCTCCATATACACGAGTTTTTGTGTTTTTTGCCTTGTGGTTCTTGTGAAACTATAAAACACTCATTATACACGTTTCTCGTAATGTCTTTTTGTTTCCCAATATAGAGTGTTTTGCATCCATTTTCGTGTTTTTTTTTTTTTTTTTTGTTGGTAACAAGCTCAATAACACTTAAAATATACCTTTTTGGTAATGTTATTCTTTTTCTTCATATTGGTTGGTTTGCATCCGTTTTAGCGTTTTTCTACGTAAAACACTGAAAAGACACGTTTTCAGTAATTTTGTTTTGGATTCCCATATAGATTGACTTCCATATTATTAATCGTTTTGGTGCCTAACATACTGAAAAACACTCAAAAGACAGTTTTCTTGTCAAGTCGTTTAATTTCTTCATATAGGTGGCTTTGCATGTACTTTAGGGTTTGGTACATAACACTCCGAAAAAAAAGCTAAAATTAACTTTTTCGATAATGTTCTTTTATCCACCTAATTTCCCAGAATTTTAACAGAATTTTCGCGGCATCTCGGTACCTATGAAGATGAATAACAAAAAAAAAAAAAAAAAAAAAATGCTATCTTTTTATTTATTTTTTCTATTTATTTATTTTTTTGGGGGTTTCTTTATAAAGAGTGTTATTTGTGGGTTTTAGATCTTTGGTACTTAAGTAACTTAAAAACACTTATAATACACGTTTCTCGTAATGTCCTTTCGTTTCCCAAACATAGGGTTCTTTGCATGTATTTAAGCGTTTTTATAGGTAACATGATCAAAGGCACTAGAAATATGTGTTTTGGTAATGTTATTTTGTTTCTCCATCAAGCGTGTTTTGCTTGCGTTTTAGCTCAAAAACACTTAAAGGCAAATTCTTGGTAAAAGTTGGTTTTATTCCCATGTAATGTGATTACCGTGCTTTTTAGTGTTTTATTGCTTAACACGCTCAAAAACACTCAAAAGACACTTTTCTGGTAATGTCATTTTTTTTTCCCACATAAAGCTAGTTTCGCATGCAATTTGGGGTTCTGGTAACTAAGAATGTGAAAAACACTCAAAATACACCCATTTGGTAAGGTTGTTCTGTTTCTGAATTCAGAATGTTATTCATGAGTTTCAGCATTTTGGTATCTAAGAAACTTCTCCACATACACGAGTTTTTGCGTTTTTTGTCTTGTCGTTCTTGTGAAACTATAAAATGCTCATTATACACGTTTCTCGTAATCTCCTTTTGTTTCCAAATATAGAGTGGATTGCATGCATTTTCGTGTTTTTTGTAGGTAACAAGCTCAAAAACACTCAAAATATACCTTTTTGGTAATGTTATTCTATTTCTTCATATTGGTTGATTTGCATCCGTTTTAGCATTTTTCTACGTAAAACACTGATAAGACACGTTTTCAGTAATTTTGTTTTGCATTCCCATATTCCATATTATTTATCGTTTTGGTGCAGTCAAAAGACAGGTTTCCGGTAACGTCGTTTAATTTCCATATATAGGTGGCTTTTGCATGCATGTGGCTTTGGTACACAATAGTCTGAAAAAAAGGTAAAATTAACGTTTTTGATAATGTTCTTTTTTCCACATAATTACCCTGAATTTTCCCAGAATTTTGGCATCTCGATACCTATGAAGATGAACAAAAAAAAAAAAGCTATTTTCTTTATTTATTTATCTCTTTTTTCTCTATAAAGAGTGTTATTTGTGGGTTTTAACTTTTTGGTACTTAAAGAACTTACAAACACTCATAATACACGTTTCTCGTAATATCCTTTCGTTTCCCAAACATAGGGTTCTTTGCATGTATTTAAGCGTTTTTATAGGTAATATGATCAAAAACACTCAAAATACAATTTTTTGGTAATGTTATTGTGTTTCTCAATAAAGGGTGCTTTGCATTCGTTTTAGCGTTTGGTATGTAAGGATCTCAAAAACATTTAACGGCAAGTTCTTGGTAAAAGTTGGTTTTTATTAACATGTAATGTGGTTGTTCTTCTTTTTAGTAATTTATTGCTTAACACGCTCAAAAACACTCAAAAGACACTTCTCTGGTAATATAATTTTTTCCCCACATATTGCTAGTTTCGCATGTAATTTCGGGTTTTGGTAACTAAGAATGTGAAAAAAACCCTCAAAATACACGCATTTGGTTAGGTTGTTGTGTGTCTCAATCAAGAGTGTTATTCATGAGTTTCAGCATTTTGGTATCTAAGAAACTTTTGACTTGTGGTTCATCTGAAACTATAAAACTCTAATTATTCACGTTTCTCGTAATGTCCTTTTGTTTTCCAATATAGAGTGCTTTGCATCCATTTTCGCGTTTTTTATAGGTAACAGGCTCAAAAACACTCAAAATATACCATTTTGGTAATGTTATTCTATTTCTTGATATTGGTTTGTTTGCATCCGTTTTAGTTTTTTTCTACGTAAAACACTGAAAAGACAAGTTTTTAGTAATGTTGTTTTCGATTCCCATATAGAGTGACTTCCATATTATTTATTGTTTTGATGCCTAACATGCTGAATAACACTCAAACGACAGGTTTCTGGTAAAGTCGTTTAATTTCCTCATATAGGTGGCTTTGCATGCAATTTAGGGTTTTTTTACATAACAGTCCGAAAACTTTTTTGATAATGTTCTTTTTTCTACATAATTTCCCTAAATTTTGCCAGAATTTTGGCATCTCGGTACCTATGAAGATGACTAACAGAAAAAAAATACTTTTTTTTTTTTGTTTCTCTATAAACAGTGTTGTTATTTGTGGGTTTTAGCTTTTTGGTACTTAAAGAACTTAATAACACTCATAATACACGTTTCTCGTAATGTCTTTTCGTTACCCAAACATAGGGTTCTTTGCATGTATTTAGGCGATTTTATAGGTAACATGATCAAAAATAGTCAAAATACATGTTTTTGGTAATGTTATTCTGTTCTCCATAAAGGATGTTTTTGTATGCGTTTTAGCGTTTTTGTATGTAAGGAGGTCAAAAACACTTAAAGGCAAGTTCTTGGTTAAAGTTGGTTTTATTCCTATGTAATGTGATTGCCCTGCTTTTTAGTGCTTTATTGCTTAACACGTTCAAAAACCCTTAAAAGACACTTTTCTGGAAATGTTTTTTTTTCACATAAAGCTAGTTTCACTTGCAATTTGGGGTTTTGGTAACCAAGAATGTGAAAAACACTCAAAATACACGCATTTGGTAAGGTTGTTTTGTTTCTCAATTAAGAATTTTATTCGTGAGTTTCAGCGTCTTGGTATCTAAGAATCTGAAAAACACTCATAATGCACGTTTCTCGTAATGTCCCTTTTTTTTACTCATTTAGGGTGCTTTGCATGCATTTTGGCATTTTTTTCACGTAATAGCTGAAAAACACTGAAAATACACGCTTTTGGTAATTAGAATATAAGAACATAAGAAATAAGTAAATCTGCAAGAAGGCATCAGGCCTACACATAGGAGTACTTGTATGAAATATGCCTACCTATTCCCACCTATCATCCCCATCCATAAATGTCTAATTTTCTCTTACAGTTCCCAAATGCCTCAGCACTAACAGCTTGATTACTACGTCCGTTCCAATCATCTACTACTTTATTTGAGAACCAATTCCTTCTTGTCTCCTTTTTAAACATCAAGTTTTCAGGCTTGAACCCATTTTTCTTGTTCTATCATGGTTACAGATTCTTAGAATTTTCCTTATGTTCCCCTTGTTATAACCCATATACCACTTAAAGACTTCTATCAGGTCCACTCTTAACCTACGTCTCTTTAAAGAATGTAAATTTAATAGCTTGAATCTCGCTTCGTAAGGAATACTCCTCATCCCCTGTATCCTTTTAGTCTTTCTCCTTTGTACTGATTCTAACAGACCATTATCCTTCCTGTGATGTGGTGACCAGAATTGGACAGCGTAGTCTATATGAAGTCTGACCAGCGCCAAATGTAACTTTAATATTACTTCGGGAGTTCTCCTTTTAGCACTCCTGAAAATGAATCATAATACACTATTTGCTTTGTTTCTGGCCTCTTTGCATTGCTTTTTTAGACGGAGTTCAGAGCTAACTTTAAATATCAAATCTTTTTCTTACCCTGAACCTACCAGAACTTGGTTGTTCATTGTGTAACTAATGTGTGGGTTTCTTCCACTTACGCTAAGTGCTTTCAATTTGTTGATATTAAACTGCATTTGCCATCTGTCTGTCCATTCGTTCATCCTATCCAAATCTTTCTGCAAGGCGATGGTATGCGATTCAGACCTAATTAATCTACATACTCTCGTGTCATCCGCAAATTTACTAACAACACTACTAATTCCACTATCCAAGTCATTGACATATATAACAAACAACATCGGCCCTAATACTAATAATTCCTTTGTCACCCCACTAATTACTTGACCCCACTCGGATTTAGAGCCGTTTATTACAACACTCTTTCTCCTGCCGCTTAGTCATGACCTTATCCAATCTAAACACCTCATCTCTCTCGTGCGCCCTAACCTTTCTCAGTAGCCTCTGATTGGGTACCTTGTCAAATGCTTTACTAAAGTCCTGATATAGGATGCCATAACTATCACCATTATCTGCCTCCACATTACCGATACCTCACGTGACTAAAGTGATTTCCTAAGGACAGAAACTAACAGATTACTTATAACCTTTTTCCATTCCTTAAATACTCTGGAATATATTTCATCTGGTCCTGGTGACTTGAACTTTTCAGCTTATCTATCTCCTGTTCCACTATCTCTTTAGTTATAGTAATATCTGTCAGCTTCTCATTCTCTTCTATTCTAAATATCTTCTCACTATTCGGCAAATCCTGTATGTTTTCCTGGGCAAAGACAGTTAAAAAATACTCGTTCACAATTTTACTAATCTCCTCCCAACAACTAAACAGGTCCCATTCTGCTTTCTTTAAGGAACTATTGTTTCTCTATTCTTCGTCTTATATATCTGATAAAATCCCTTGGGGGTCCATCTTCGCTTGGCTGGCTACCTTTAATGCATAACTATTTTTAGCTTTCTTTGTTAAACTCCTGACTTTTATAATTCATTATATTATGGCCTTAAAACCACTTCCCCTGTCTTTAATCACATATATACTTCTCTTTCGCCCTATGTAGTGTTTTATCCTCAGTCATCCATTTAGGACCATTCTTCTGCGATCTTATTCTTCTGTAAGGGATGTTCCCTAACTGTCCTGAATGTAATTTATCAACGAAATGTTTATTTCATTTTTCCATAAAGGGTGTTTTGCTTGGGTTTTAGCGTTTGTGTACATAAGAACCTATAAAATACGTTTTTAGTAATGTTGTTTTGTATTCCTTTTTTTGTTTTTTTGGGTAAATAAAAAGCTCAAAAATACTCATAATACACTTTTCTCGTAATGTCTTTTTGTTTTCATACAGGGTAATTTCATGATCTTGGCATTTTTCTACGTATGAAACTCAAAAACACTCAATATAAACGATTTTTTTAAGGGGGTAAATTTATATATTTTTTTTATTATATACGTTTTAGCGTTTTAGTACGTAACTTTATAAACATTGAAAAGACACGTTTTTGGTAATGTTGTTTTAATTCCATAAACACTAAAAAGACGTTTCTTAAGATATCGTTACCTTTGCCAAATATAGGGTGCTTTAAATGCATTTTGGCGTTTTGTCACTTCAAAATATGAAATGCACTTAAAATACACGTTTTTTATCATGTTGTTCTGTTTCTCTCTATATAGAGTCCTACTCATGCAAATCTGAAAAAAAAAACACTCAATACATGTTTCTCGTTATGCCTTTTCCATTCCCTATTGCATTGTACATTGCCTGCATATTGACCTAATATGCTGAAAAGACTAGAATTTTTTTTTTTTTTTTTGGTAATGGTAATCTGTTTCTAGTTTTTTTTTCATGCGTTTTATCATTTTGTTACCTAAAAAGCTGAAAAAAAACTCAAAATGTACAATATAAGTAATGTTGTTTCGTTTTCCCATATAAGGTGTATTCCATTCTTTTTAGCATTTTCGTGCCTAACATGCACAAAAACACACAAAAATACATTTCTTGTAATGTTGCTTCGTTCCTGAATATAAAGAGTTTTGCATCCATTTTGTCGTTTTGATATCGTACAGTACGAAAAACACTTAAAAACACTCAAAATACATGATTTCTCTATTTCGAAAAACAAAACATTACATTAATCGTGCCATTTGAGTCTTTTCATCTATTTACGTACCGAAACGCTAAAACGCATGCAAAAAACTTTAATGTAGAAACAATAATATTATCAATATCATAATTTTTTTTATTTTATTTTTTTTTATAGCTTGTTACGTAGAAAAAGCGAAAATGCATGCAAAGTACCCTATATAGGGAAACAAAAAGACTTCATGAGAAACTTGTATTATGAGTATTTTGAGGTTCTTAGGTACCAAAATGTTAAAGTGCATGAATAACACTCTATATGGAGAAACAGAAAAGCATTATCGAAAACATGTATCTCGACTGTATTTCATATTGTTAGGCAACAAATCACCAAAAGCATGCAAAGCGATATTTCCAGAAACGTGTCTTTTTGAGTGTTTATGAGCGTGCTAAGCACCAAAACCCAAAATGTATGGAAACCATCCTGTATGAGTAAACAAAATAATATAACTACATACATCTCTTTTCTGTGTTTTTTGAGGTATGTACCAAAACGCCAAAATGCATGCAAAAAAAAAAAAAAAGTATGGAGGAATAGTAAAAAATTACAAAAGAAACGTGTTTTTAGTGCTTTTCAACTCAATACGTAGAAAACGCCAAAATGTATGTATATTACCCTATATCTCGTAACGAAAACATATTACAAGAAACGTGTATTTTTTTGTGTTTTTGAGCTTCTTTGGTACCAAAACGAGAAAAAGTATGCATAGCACCCTATATATAGAAACATAATAAGATAACCAAAAATTGGTATTTATAGTGATTTTTCAAATTGTTAGATACCAAAACGCCAAAATGTATGGAAAGTACCTTATATCGGGATAGGAAACAAGATTTCAAGAAACGGGTCTTTTGTGTGTTTGTGAGCGTGCTAGGCACAAAAATGCTAAAAAAAAAAAAAAAAAACGTAAAACAAACATTAATAAAACATCTTCTGAGAGTTTTTGAGCTACTTACGTCGTAAAATGATAAAATGCATGCAAATGCTTTATGGAAAAACAAAATAACTTTAGCAAAAAACGTGTATTTTTTTCAGCTTTTTACGTACAAAAACGCTGAATTGCACGGAAAATAGTTTATAAGGGGAAACGAAAGAACTTTACGACGTGTATTATGATTGTTTTTGAGCTTTTTAGGTACCAAACCAGAAAACAATATGTATGAATATCACACTATATAAAAGAAACATAAATTATTATCAAAAAACTTGTATTTTGAATGTTTTTTTAACATTGTTAGGTATCAAAACGGCGAAGTGCATGGAAATATCCCTATAAGGGGAAACAGAACTACATTTCCAGAATCATATATTTTCAGTGTTTTTAACGTATTAGCAAGGAAAATGGTTAAAAAAAAACATGAATTATATACTTACGGAAAATAAATAACGAGTGTTTTTGAGTTTTTTTTTTTACGTCGAAAACACCAAAATGCATACAAACTATCCTATATGGGGAACCGAAACGACATTACAAAAAACGTTTATTATCATTATTTGTTTTTTTAGCTTCTTAGGTACCAAAACGTTAAAACACATGAATAGCGCTTTATTTGGAGAAAAAGAAGATCAATACCAAAAACGTGTATTGTATTTCACATTATTAGGAGATATAACAGCGAAATGCATGCAAAGCACTCTATATTGAGAAACGAAAAGTCTTTACGAGAAATCTGTTTTTTAAGCTTCTTAAGTACCAAAACTCTAAAACGCATGAAAAGCACTCTATATGAAAAAAAAAAAAAAAACAGAACAATAGTACCAAAAAAACGTGTCTTTTTGAGTGTTTTTTTTCAGTATCTTACGTACAGTATCAGTACCAAAAACGCAAAAAAATGCATGTAAAACACAATTTATGGAGAAAAAGAATAATATTACCAAAAACAAGTTTTTTGAGTGTTTTGTGAGCTTAGGTGGAAAAACGCCAAAATACATCCTTCTTAGGTACGAAAATTTTATATGGAGAAACGAAAAGGCATTACAAGAAACGTGTGTTATGAATGTTTTTGAGCTTCTTAGGTACCAAAACGCAATAAACCATGAATAACATTATATATGAAGATACAAAACATTACCAAATACGTGTGTTTTGAGTGTTTTTTTTTTCACATTCATAGATACCAAAACACCAAAATGCATCCAACGATCCCTATATAGGGAAAAGAAATAAAATTTCTAGTAACGTGGTTTTTATGAGTTTATTAGCGTGTTATGTACCAAAACGAAAAAATAAATAAATAAACAAATAAAAAAAAAAAAACACCTTATATGGATAACAAAACGTCACCGAAACCGTCTCTTTTCAGTGTTTTTCAGGTAATTACGTATCATAATGGTAAAACGCATGCAAAAAAAAAACATTTATGGCGAGACATTATATATTTGCGAAAAAAAAAAATGTTTTTGAGTTTGTTACAAAAACGACAGTATGCACACAAAGTAGACTATGGGAAACGAAAGGGCATTACCTGAAACGTGTATTATTAGTGCTTTTGAGCTTCTTAGGTACCAAAATGTTAAAAGGCATTAATAGCACTCTCTATAAAAAAAAAAAAAAGCATTACCAAAAACTTGTGTTTTACGTGTATTACACATTATTAGGTGCCAAAAAAGACAAAAAATAAAAAACAAGAAAAATAGGCTATAGTTGGGAAAAAAAATTATATATCGTGAAACGTGTCTGTTGAGTGTTTATGATCGTGTTAGGCACCAAAATGTTTTTGAGCTACTTACGTACCAAAACGCTAAAACGCACGTGAAACATGATTTATGGAGAAACAATAAAATTACGAAAAAGAAGTATGTTAAGGGTTTTCAGTTTGTTACCTACGAAAACGCCAAAATGTATGCAAAGTACCTAATATTAGGAAACGAAGAGACATTACAAGAAAAGTGCATTATCAGTGTTTTTAAGTTTTTGGTACCAAAACGTTTAAAGACATAAATAGTATTACTCTATATGGAAAAAAATAAATAAATAAAAGAAAATTACCAAAAACGTGATTTTTGAGTTTTTTTTCACATTGTAAGATAGCAAAAACGCCAAAATGCATGCAAAGTGCCCTCTCTAGGGAAATGAAACGACATTTCCAGAAACATGTATTTTTTTTTTTTTTTTAGTGTTTATGAGCGTGTTAGGCACAAAAACGCTAAAAGGCATGGAAAAGTTCCTCTATGGGGAAAGCAAAACAACATTTCTAAAAACGTGTGTTTGGTGTATTTTTGAGCTATTTATGTACAAAAACTATAAAACGAATGGAAAACACCCTTTTAAATAGAAAGAGAATAACCTTAACAAAAACAAGTATTTAAATGCTTTTGAGTTTACGTACAAAATCGCCAAAATGCATGCAAAGAATGAGGAAATGAAGACATTGCGAGAGACGTGTGTTATGAGTGTTTTTGAGTTTCCTGTCTACGAAAACGCGAAAACCCTGTAATAACACTCTAAATGGAGAAACAGAACAACATCAAAAGAAAAAAACAAACGTGTTTTGTGTATTCTTTTACACTGTTAAGTAATTAAATGCATAAATACATGTAAGGTACCCTATATTAGGAAAAAAAAAAAAGACATTTCCAGGAACATGTTTTTTGAGTGATTATGATCTTGTTAGGTACCAAAACGCAAAAAAATGTATGCAAACACTCTTCATGCAGAAAACATCATATTACTGAAACCAATTATTTCGAGAGTTTTTGAGCTTATTACGTAGAAAAATGCCAAAATGCTTGATTACGCGATCTGAGGAAACAAAAACACATTACGAGAAACTTGTGTTATGAGTATTTTTTTTCAGTTTCTTAGGTACTAAAACGCTAAAACGCCTAAATATATGGAGACAATTAACATTATAAAAAACTTGCATTTTGAGTGTATTTCACATGGTTAGGTACCAAAACGCCAAAATGTACGCAAAGCACACTTTATAGGAAAAGGAAACGATATTTCCAGAAATTCTTTTTTTTGAGTGTTTATGAGCGTGTTCGGCACCAAAACGGTTAAAAAAGCATGAAAAGTACCCAATATGGAAAAAAAAAACATTACCAAAAACGTTTCTCTTTGGTCTTTTTCAACGACTTACGAATGGGGAAACAAAAAAGGCATTAGAAGAAAAGTGTATTATAAGTGTTTTTGAGCTTCCCAGGTACCGAAATGCGAAAACGCATTAATACCACCTTATACAAAGAAACAGAACAACATTACCAAAAACCGCGTAATTTGTGCGTTTTTTTTTTTTTCCACATTGATAAGTACCAATATATTTGGAAACGATGAAATGTGTGTTTTTTTTTAGTGTTTCTTTGTATGTTTGTCACCAAAACGCTAAAATGCAATGGTAAACACCATAAATGGGAATAGAAAACAACTTTACCAAAAAACGTGTTTTTCAGCCTCTTACGTACCAAAACCCTAAAAAAGCATGCAAAACACCTTATATGTAGAAGAATATCATTACCAAAAATAAGTATTTTGAGAGTTTTTTTGAGCTTCTTGCATACAAAAACATTAAAATGGATGCAAAAATACTCTTAATAGGTAGACGTAATGACATTACGAAAACATGTATTATATATTTTTTTTTTTACATTTTAGGTATTAAAACGCTAAACCTATAAACAATACTCTATTAAGAAACAGAACTACATTAACAAAAACGTGTGTTTTGAGCATATTTCACATTATTAGGTACCGAAACGCCAAAATGCATGGAAAGCCCTTGATATGGGGAAATGAAATTGTTACTAGAAAGCATCTTTCGAAACGAAAAGACTTTACGAGAAACGTTTATTATGAATGTTTTTGGTTCTTAGGTACAAAAACGCTAAAACGCATGAATAGCACTTTATATGAAGACACATCACATTATTAATAATATATATTTTGAGTCTATTTCAAATTGTTAGGCTTTTTTGTTACCTAACCATGTGAAAAGCAATAAAAATACTCGCTTTTGTTAATGTTGTGTTCCTATATAAAGATTATTTACACCTGTTTTAGCGTTTTCGTGATGTCCTTTCGTTTTTGCATGAATTTTGCATTTTTCTACGAAACAAGCTGAAAAAGCACTCAAAACACAATTTTATTACATATACTGTTTCTCCATAAAAGTTGTTTTGCATGCTTCTTATCGTTAATGCCTATCATGCTAAAAAAATTAAAAGACACTTTTCTGGTAATGTCATTTTTTTTTCCCACATAAAGCTACTTTCACATAAAATTTGGGGTTTTGGTAACTAAGAATGTGAAAAACATTCAAAATACACGCATTTGGTAAGGTTGTTCTGTTTCTCAATTCAGAGTGTTTTGCCTTGTGATTCTTGAGAATCTATAAAACACTCATTATACACGTTTCTCGTAATGTCCTTTTGTTAACCAATAGAGAGAGCTTTGCATCCATTTTCGCGTTTTTTGTAAGTAAAAAGCTCAAAAAACACTCAAATTATACCTTTTTGGTAATCTTATTCTATTTCTTCATATTGGTTAGTTTGCATCCGTTTTAGCGTTTTTCTACGTAAAACACGAAAAAGACCAAAGTTATAAAAAGCATGGAAAGCTACCTATATGAAAGAACAAGTCAACCAGAATTTTGGCATCTCCGTATCTATGAAGATAAAAAAAAAAAAAAATGGTATTTTTTCTTTATTTTACTTTTTTTTGGGGGGAGGGGTTTCTTTATAAAGAGTGTTATTTGTGGGTTCTTGCTTTTTGGTTCTTAAGGAACTTAAAAACACTCATAATACACGTTTCTCGTAATGTCCTTTCGTTTCCCAAACATAGGGTTCTTTGCATGTATTTAAGCGTTTTTATAGGTAACATGATCAAAAACACTCAAAATACATGTTTTTGGTAATGTTTTTCTGTTTCTCCATAAAGGATGTTTTACATGCGTTTTAGCAGTTTGGTATGTAAAGAGCTCAAAAACACTTAAAGGCAAGTTCTTGGTAAAAGTTGGTTTTATTCACATGTAATGTGATTGCCCTTCTTTTTAGTGCTTTATTGCCTAACACGCTCAAAAACACTCAAAAGACATTTTTATGGTAATGTCATTTTTTTTCCAATATAAAGCTATTTTCGCATTAAATTTGGGGTTTTGGTAACCAAGAATGTGAAAAACACTCAAAATACACGCATTTGATAAGGTTGTTCTGTTTCTGAATTAAGAGTGTTATTCAAGAGTTTTAGCGTTTTGGTATCTAAGAATCTTAAAAAATCATAATGCACGTTTCTCGTAATGTTCCTTTTTTTACTCATATGGGTTGCTTTGCATGCATTTTGGCATTTTTTTTTCACGTAATAGCTGAAAACACTGAAAATACACGCT
The DNA here is from genome assembly GCF_035594125.1 of Scylla paramamosain. Lineage (NCBI taxonomy): Eukaryota > Metazoa > Arthropoda > Malacostraca > Decapoda > Portunidae > Scylla > Scylla paramamosain. Next base: position 16,390,622 of record NC_087166.1, read on the forward strand.
TTTGGTAATACGAATATAAAAACATAAGAAATAAGTAAATCTGCAAGAAGGCATCAGGCCTACACATGGCAGTACTTGTATGAAATATGCCTACCTATTTCCACCTATCATCCCCATCCATAAATGTCTAATTTTCTCTTACAGTTCCCAAATGCCTCAGCACTAACAGATTGATTACTACGTCCGTTCCAATCATCTACTACTTTATTTGAGAACCAATTCCTTCTTGTCTCCTTTTTGAACATCAAGTTTTCAGGCTTGAACCCACTTTTCTTGTTTTATCATGGTTACAGATTCTAAGAATTTTCCTTATGTTCCCCTTGTTATAACCCATATACCACTTAAAGACTTCTATCAGGTCCACTCTTAACCTACGTCTCTCTAAAGAATGTAAATTTAACAGCTTGAATCTCGCTTCGTAAGGAATACTCCTCATCCCCTGTATCCTTTTAGTCATTCTCCTTTGAAGTGATTCTAATAGACCTTTATCCTTCCTGTGATGTGGTGACCAGAATAGGACAGCGTAGTCTAGATGAAGTCTGACCAGCGCTAAATGTAACTTTAATATTACTTCGGGAGTTTTACTTTTAGCACTCCTGAAAATTAATCATAATACACTATTTGCTTTGTTTCTGGCCTCTTTGCATTGCTTTCTTAGACGGAGTTCAGAGCTAACTTTAAATCTCAAATCTTTTTCTTACCCTGAACCTACCAGAACTTGGTTGTTCATTGTGTAACTACTGTGTGGGTTTCTTCTACTTACGCTAAGTGCTTTGCATTTGTTGATATTAAACTGCATTTGCCATCTGTCTGTCCATTCGGTCATCCTACCCAAATCTGCCTGCATGGCGATGGTATGCGATTCTGACCTAATTAATCTACATACTCTCGTGTCATCCGCAAATCTACTAACAGCACTACTAATTCCACTATCCAAGTCACTGACGTATATTACAAAGAACATCGACCCTAATACTAATAATCCCTTTGTCACCCCAGTAATTACTTGACCCCACTCGGATTTAGAGCCGTTTATTACAACACTCTGTCGACTGCCGCTTGGCGATGACCTTATCCAGATTACTTATAACATTTTTCCAATTCTTAAATACTCTGGAATATATTTCATCTGGTCCTGGTGACTTGAACTTTTCAGCTTACCTATCTCCTGTTCCACTATCTCTTTAGTTATGGTAATATCTGTCAGCTTCTAATTCTCTTCTACTCTAAATATCTTCTCACTATTCCGCAAATTCTGCATGTTTTCCTGGGCAAAGACAGTTAAAAAATACTCGTTCACAATTTTACTAATGTCCTCTCAACAACTAAGCAGGTCCCATTCTGTTGTCTTTAAGGAACTATTGTTTCTCTATTCTTCGTCTTATATATCTGATAAAATCCCTTGGGATCCATCTTCGCTTGGCTGGCTACCTTTAATTCATAACTATTTTTAGCTTTCCTTGTTAAACTCCTGACTTTTCTAATTCATTATATTATGGCCTTAAAACCACTTCCCCTGTCTTTAATCTCATATATACTTCTCTTTCGCCCTATGTAGTGTTTTAACCTCAGTCATCCATTTAGGACCATTTTTCTGTGATCTTATTCTTCTGTAAGTGATGTTCCCTAACTGTCCTGAATGTAATTTAACAACGAAATATTTATTTCGCTTCTCCATAAAGGGTGTTTTGCTTGGGTTTTAGCGTTTCTGTACATAAGAACCTATAAAACACGTTTTTAGTAATGTTGTTTTGTATTCCTTTATAGAGCGCTTTCCATGCTTTTTTAGCGTTTTGGTGTCTAACACGTTCAAAAACACTCAAAAGACACGTTGATGATAATGTCGTTTCGTTTCCCGATAAAGGGGGCTTCCAATGTGTTTTGACTTTTGGTACTTAACAATATGAATAAAGTTTAAGTAAAAGTTTTCGGTAGAGTTGTTTTTCCATATAAAATGCTAATCACGTGTTTTTTGAGTCTTGGTACCTAAAAAGCTCAAAATCTCTCATAATACACTTTTCTCGTAATGTCCTTTCTTTTTCTCCATATAGGATGCTTTGCGCGTAATTTGGCATTTTTATACTTAACAAGCATAAAAACAATCAAAATACAAGTTTTTGGTAATGTTATTCTGTTTCTCCGTAAAGGTTGTTTTGCATGCGTTTCAGCGATTTCGGACGTAAGAAGGTCAAAAACACTCTAAAGATACTTTCTTGGTAATGTTATTTTATATTGCCAAATAGGGTGCTTTCAATGCTTTTTAGCATTTTGATTCCTAACACTCAAGTAAACACTCAAAAGACACGTTTCCTGTAATATAGTTTTGCTTCTTCATATAGGGATCTGCATGCATTATGATGTTTTGCTACATAATATGAGAAACGCTCAAAATAAAGGTTTCAGGTAATGTTGTTCTTTTCTCTATATAGGGTGCTATTCATGCGTTTTAGCGTTTTGGTACTTAGGAAGCTCAAAAACACTAATAAAACTTTTTTCTCCTAATGTCTTTCTATTTCCCCATATAGGATGCTTCGTATGTATTTTGACGTTTTGGTACATAACAAGGTAAAAAAAAAATAAATAAATAAAAACACGTTTTTGGTGATGTTCTGTTTCTCTATTAAGAAATATAGGATATATTCAATTTTCATTCAAGCGGTTTAGTGTTTGGTACCTAAGAGACTCAAAACAATGACAATGCACGTTTCTCGTAATGTTCTATCGTTTCCCCATACAGGGTGCTTTACATGCATTTTTAATATGATGTACGTAACAGACTCAAAAAGACTCAAAATACACGTTTTTGGTAAGGCTTTTGTATTTTGTAAGGTTATTCGTGTTTGTTGCACGTGTTCTAGCGTTTTTGTACGTAAAAAGTTTAAAACACTTAAAAGACATGCTTATTATTTTGCATTTCTATATAAAGTGCTTTCTATGCTATTTTGCATTTATGTGAAAAACACATAAAAACACATTTCTTACATTATTGTTAAATTTTCTCGTATAGCGAGGAAGCATTATGGTGTTTTGCTACCTGACAATGTGAAAAACATTCAAATTACACGATTTTGGTAATTTGTTTCTCTTTCTCCATACAGTGTGCTACTCATTTATTTTAGCGTTTTGGTACCTAAGAAGCTAGAAAAAAAAAACTCATAATACGCGTTTTTTGTTGTCCTTTCATTTCCTCATATAGGGTCTTTTTGGTGCTTTGGTACCCAACTGGGTGTTTGCATGTATTTTGACATTTTAGTTCGTAAGAACCTAAAAAGAACACTCTAAAGACACGTTTTAGTAAAGTTGTTTTGTATTCCCCTATAGGGTGATTTCGTTGCTTCTTACTGATTTGGTGCCTAACACGCTCAAAAAATAACAAAAGACAAGTTTCTAGTGATATCGTTTCCTTTCTTCATATAGGTTGCTTTACATGCATGTTGGCGTTTTGGTAATTATCAATGTAAAAAAATACACGTTTTTGGTAAGGTTGTTTTTTTTCTTCAGAGGACTATTGAAGCTTTTTACTGATTTGGTACTTAAGAAAGTAATAAAAAAAATAACATAACAAACGTTTCTCGTAATGTCCTTTCATTTCCATATGCAGGGTGTTTTGTTTGATGATAGGCGATTTTGTACATAATACGCTCAAAGACACTCAAAATACACGTTTTTGGTAAATGTATTCTGTTTCTCTATATAGGGTATTTTCATGCGTTTTTAATATCGTTTCATATAACTATTTCTCCATATAGGGTGTTATTCATGCGTTTTACCCTTTTGATACTAAGAAGGTCAAAAACACTCATAATACACGTTTCTCATAATGACTTCATTTTTCCCATATAGAGTATTTTCGATTCATTTAGGCGTTTTTTACGTAACAATCTTACTCAAAATATTTGTTTTTGGTAATGTTATTCTGTTTTTCCATAAAGGATGTTTTCTATGTTTTTTTTTTTTATCGTTTTGGTACGTAGGACACTCAAAAGAAACGTTTTCTTAATGTTGTTTTGTATTCCCATATCAGGTGATTTGTATGCTTTTTAGCATTTTTGTGCCTAACACGCTGAAGAACACATTTTAGATATGTTTCTGAAATCTCGTTTCCTTTCCCCAAATAGGGGGCTTTACATGCATTATGGCGTTTTGATTCATAACAATGTGAAAACACTGAAAATTTACGTTTTGTTATTTCATATAGAGTGTTATTCATGCATTTTAGCGACTTCGTATCTAATAAGTAAAAAAAAAAAAAAACACCAATAGTACACATTTTAATAACGTCTTTTCATTTTCCCATTTAAGATATTATATATGCATTTTGGCGTTTTTCTATTTAACTAACTCAGAAACACTCGAAATATTTGTCTTTTATATTATTTCTCCATGTTCTTTTTTTTACATGCGATTTAGCGTTTCGGTACGTAAGAAAGTAAAAAATAATGAAAACACATGTTTATGGTAAAGTTGTTTTGTTTTCCTTTATAGGGTGCTTTCCATGCTTTTTAGCGTTTTGGTGCCTAGCACGCCAATAAACATTCCAAAGGCACTTTTCTGGAAATCGCGTTTCCTTTCCTCATATAGGGTACAAAAACATGTATTAGTAGTGTTTTCGAAAACGCCAAAGTGCATGCAAAGTAAGCTATACGGGAGAAAAAAAACGTGTCTTTTGAATGTTTTCAGCTGTTTACGTACCAAAGCACTAAAATGCAGGGAAAAGAAACTTCATGGAGAAACAAAATATTTTTGCCAAAAACGTGTATTTTGAATGTTTTTAAGCTTATTACGTACCAACACGCAAAAATTCATCCATTTCATTTGATTTCGGTGCTTTTCAACGTTAACACCAAAACTCTAAAGAGCATGGAAGACACTCTATATAGAAATCAAAACAACATTATCAAAATGGTGTCTTTTGAGTGTTTTTGAGCTTCTTACGTTCCAAAATGCTAAAACGATAAATAGCCTTTATCGGGAGACATTACCAAAAACGTATGATTTAAGCGTTTTCCAGCTTTTTAGAAACTAAAACGCCTTAATATATGTACTAATCACGTGTTTTAGTATTTTATTACCTAAGAAGCTCAAAAACACTTATAATATACGTTTTTGGTAATGTTTTTCTGTTTTTTCATATATGGTATTCTGTGTAGATTGTCGTACCTAACATGAGGAAAACACCCATTTTTTTGGTTAATGCTTTTTTCTCCATATAGAGTGATATTCACGTGTTTTAGTGTTTTCGTACATAAGAAGTTAAAAAACACTCAAAATAATATTTTTTCTTAATAACTTTTAGTTTGTCAATGTCCGTTAATTTGTGTGCATTTTGGCGTTTTCGTACCCAACAAGCTCAAAAAGACTCAAAACACACATTTTTGGTAATGTTCTATTTCACCATAAAGGATGTTTTGCACGCTTTTTAGAAATTTGGTACGTCAGAAGCTCAAAAACATTCAAAAGACACGTTTTCGATGTTATATATGCATATATTTTTTTGTTGGGGTTGGTTTCTATTATGCTCATAACACTGAAATGTCACGTTTCCGGTAATATAATTTCTTTACATCAAATAGTGTGCTGTCTGCATTTTGGCGTTTTGGTAGCTAATGATCGGGAAAACTCTCAAAAAACACGTTTATAGTAATGTCCTCTTTCTCCATAAAGGGTGTTTTTCATGCGTTTTAGAGTTTTAGTACGTAAAAAACTGAAAAACACTCAAAAGACAAGTTTTTGTTAATATTGATTGCTTTTCCTATACAGGTTGTCTTGCATGCACTTTGGTGTTTTTGTATCTAACAAGCTCAAAAACACTCAGCATACAAGTTTTTCGTAATGTTGGTCTGTTTCTTTATGTATGGTGTTCACTATGCTTTTAGGCGTTTTGGTACCTATCATGGGGAAAAAACTCATAAAGTACGCTTTTGGTAATGTTGTTATGTTTCTGCAAATATAGTATTATTTACGTGTTTTAGACTTTTGGTATCTATGAAGCTGAAAAAGACATAATACACCTTTATGTTAATATCGTTTCATTTACCTATATAGGGTAATTTGCATACATTTTGGCGTTTTGTTACCTAACAAGCTAAAAAAATTTCAGAACATACGTTTTTGCTAATATTGTTTCGGACATCTTTTATCGTTTTGTTACGTAAGAAGCTCAAAAACACTCGATTTTGTTAAGGTTATCTCGTTTTCCCATATAGGGTGTTTTCCTTGCTTTTTAAGCGTTTTGCTGCCTAATATGCTCAAAACACCTAAATGACAAGTTTCTGGTGATGTTTTGCTACTGGTTTTGTTAATGTTTTTTTTTTCCCTCATATAGAGTAATATTCATATGTTTTAGTGTTTTGGTACATAAAAAAATAAATAAATAAAAACACTCATAATACACGTTTCTGTTAATATCGTTTCGTTTCCTCAAATAGGGTCCTTTGCATGCAATATCGGGTTTATGGGGCAATATGGGTACCTAACAAGTTAAAAGACTGAGATAAGAATTTTTTGCTAAAGTTTCCCATAAATGTTTCTTTGCTCACATTTTAGTATTTTGTACTCTCAAAAACACTAAAAAGAAACGTTTTTGACAATGTTGTTTTCTTTTATCATATAGAGCTATTTCCATGCTTTTTAGCTTTTTGTTGCCTAATTTGCTCGAAAATTACCAAATGGCACGTTGCAGGTACTATCTTTTAGTTACTCCAGACAAGGTATTCTACATGCATTCTGTCGTTTTGGTACCTAACTTAAAAACACTTAAAACACACGTTTTTTTTAATGTTCTATTTCTCAGTAAAGTGCGTTTTCAATCCCTTGTAGAGTTTCGGTACGTACGAAGCTGAAAAACACCAGAAAGATATGTTTTTGGTAATATTTTTTTTTTCTTTTTCTATAGGGTGCTTTGCATGTACTTTGGCGTTTTGATAACTAACAAACTCAAAAATATTCATAATACATGTTTTTGATCATGTCGTTCTGTTTCTTCACATAGAGTGCTTTATATGTATTTTGGCGTTTTGGTCCCTAACATGGGGAAAAGCACCCATAAAACATGTTTTTCGTAATGATGTTCTGTTTCTTCATATAGAATGCTATTTACGTGTTTTAGCGTTTCGTTACATAAGAAGCTGAAAAACAGCGTTAATATCTTTTCTTTTCCCCATATCTGAAACTTTGCATGCATTTTGGCGATTACTTATCTAACAAGCTCAAAAACACTCAAACACAAGTTTTTGTTTAGTTTAGTTATTGTTTTATTTGTGGGTTTTAGCTTTTTGGTACTTAAGGAACTGAAAAACACTCATAATGTCATAACATTAAGTCTCATAACACTCGTAATGTCCTTTCGTTTCCCAAACATAAGGTTCTTTTCATGTATTTAAGCGTTTTTATAGATAACATGATCAAAAACACTCAAAATACATGTTTTTGGTAATGTTAAACTGCTTGTCCATAAAATGTGTTTTGCATGCGTTTTAGCGTTTTGGTATGTAATTAGCTCAAAAACACCTAAAGGCAAGTTCTTGGTAAAAGTCGGTTTTATTCCCATGTAATGTGATTACCCTGCTTTTTAGTGGTTTATTGCCTAACACGCTCAAAAACACTCGAAAAACATTTTCTGGTAATATAATTTTTTCCCACATAAAGCTAGTTTCGCATGGAATTTGGGGTTTTGGTAACTAAGAATGTGAAAAACACTCAAAATACAGGCATTTAGTAAGGTTGTTCAGTTTCTTAATTAAAAGTGTTATTCATGAGTTTCAGCATTTTGGTATGTAAGAAACTTCTCTAATACACACATTTGGTAAGGTAGTTCTGTTTCTCAATTAAAAGTGTTATTCATGAGTTTCAGCATTTTGGTATATAAGAAACTTCTTGATGTACACGAGTTTTTGAGTTTTTTGCCTTGCGGTTCTTCTGAAACTATAAAACACTCATTATACACGTTTCTCGTAATGTCCTTTTCTTTCCTAATATAGAGTGCGTTTCATCCATTTTCGCATATTTTTGTAGGTAACAAGCTCAAAAACACATCAAAATATATCTTTTTGGTCATGTTATTCTATTTCTTCATATTGGTTTATCATTATATTGGTTTATTTCTTCATATCGTTTATCTACGTAAATCACTGAAAAGACACGTTTTCAGTTATATTGTTGAAATTGCTGAAAAAAAACACTCAAAAGACAGGTTTCTGGTAAAGTCGAGTAATTTCTCCATATAAGTGGCTTTGCATGCACTTCAGGGTTTGGTAAATAACTCCGGAGAAAAGCTAAAATTATTTTTTTATAATGATTTTTTTTTACAAAATTTCCCTGAATTTTTCCAGAATTTTGGTATCTCGGTACCTATGAAGATGAATAACAATATTTTTTTTCTCTATAAAGTGTTATTTGTGAGTTTTAGCTTTTTGGTACTTAAGGAACTTAAAAACACTCATAATACACGACTTTCGTAATGTCCTTTTCTTATACAAACATAGGGTTCTTTACATGTATTTAAGCGTTTTTATAGGTAACATGATCAAAAACACTCAAAATACATATTTTTGGTAATGTTATTCTGTTTCTCCATAAAGGGTGTTTTTCATGCGTTTTAACGTTTTGGTATGTAAGGAGTTAAAAAAACACTTAAAGGCAAGTTCTTCGTAAAAGTTGGTTTTATTCCCAAGTAATGTGATAGTTCTGCTTTTTAGTGATTTGTTGCATATCACGCTCAAAAACACTCAAAAGACATTTTTTGGTAATGTCATTTTTTTCCCACATAAAGCTAGTTTCGCATGTAATTTGGCAATTTCGTAGCTAAGAATGTGAAAAAACACTCAAAATACACAATTTGGTAGGGTAGTTCTATTTCTCGATTAAAAGTGTTATTCATGCATTTCATCATTTTGGTATGTAAGGAAATTCTCAATATACACGCGTTTTTACGTTTATTGCCTTTTGGTTCTTGTGAAACTATAAAACACTCATTATACACGTTTCTTGTAATGTTCTTTTGTTTCCTAATATAGTGTGTTTTCCATCCATTTTTGTATTTTTTATAGGTAACAAGCTTAAAAACACTCAAAATATATCTTTTTGGTAATGTTATTCCATTTCTTCATATTGGTTGGTTTGCATCCGTTTTAGCGTTTTTCTTCGTAAATCTCTGAAAAGACTCGTTTTCAGTAATATTGTTGAAATTGCTTCTGGTACGGGTTTCTGGTAAAGTCGCGTAATTTTCTCATATAATTGGCTTTGCATGCACTTCAGGGTTTGGTACATAACTCCGGAAAAAGCTAATTTTTTTTTTTTTTTTTTTTCTTTACCTAATTTCCCTGAATTTTGCCAGAATTTTGGCATCTCGGTACCTATGAAGATGAATAACAAAAAAAAAAAAAAAATTGTATTCATTTATTTTTTTTTCTCTATAAAGAGTGTTATTTGTGTGTTTTAGCTTTTTGGTACTTAAGGAACCTAAAAACTCTCATAATACACAGTTTTCGTAATATAATTCGTTTCACAAACATAGGGTTCTTTGCATGTATTTAAGCGTTTTTATAGGTAACATGATCAAAAACACTTAAAATTCAAGTTTTTGGTAATGTTATTTTGTTTCTCCATAAAGGGTGTTTTGCATGCGTTTTAGCGTTTTGTTATGTAAGGAGTTAAAATCACTTAAAGGCATGTTTTTGGTAAAACTTGGATTTATTCCCATGTAATGTGATTGTTCTGCTTTTTAGTGCTTTGTTGCATATCACGCTCTAAAATACTCAAAATACACTTTTCTGATAATGTCATTATTTCCCACATAAAACATAATTTCGGATTTTCGTAACTAAGAATGTGAAAAACACTCAAAAAACTCACATTTGGTAAGATAGTTCTGTTTTTCAATTAAAAGTCTTATTCATGAGTTTCAGCATTTTGGAATGTAAGAAACTTCTTTATGTACACGAGTTTTTGCGTTTTTTGCCTTGTGGTTCTTGTGAAACTATAAAATACTCATTATACACGTTTCTCGTAATGTCCTTTGCTTCCCAATATAGAGTGCTTTCCATCTATTTTCGCGTTTTTTTGTAGGTAACAATTTCAAAAACACTCAAAATATAGCTTTTTGGTAATGTTATTCTATTTCATCATTTTGGTTGGTTTGCATCCGTTTAAGCGTTTTTCTACGTAAAACACCGAAAAGACACGTTTTCAGTAATTGTGTTTTGGATTCCCATATAGATTGACTTCCTTGGGTTTTATCGTGTTGGTTCCTAACATGCTGAAAACACTCATAAGAGAGTTTTCTTCTGGCAAAGAGGTTTACTTTCCCCATATAGGTGGCTTTGCATGCACTTTAGGGGTTTGGTACATAACAGTCCTAAAAAAAAGCTAAATTTAACTTTTTTGATAATGTTCTTATTTCATATAATTTCCTGAACTTTGCCCGAATTTTGGCACCTTGTTACCTGTCAATATGAATAAGAATGAAAAAAAAATCTCGTATTTTTTTATTGATTTATTTATTTTTTCTCAATAAAGAGTGTAATTTGTGGCTTTTAAATTTTTCGTACTTAATGAACTTAAAAACACTCATAATACACGTTTCTCGTAATGTCCTTTCGTTTCCCAAAAATAAGGTTCTTTGCATGTATTTAAGCGTTTTTATTGGTAACATGATGAAAAACACTCAAAATACATGTTTTTGGTAATGTTATTCTGTTTCACCATAAAGTGTATTTTGCATGCGTTTTAGTGTTTTGGTATATAAGGAGCTCAAAAACACTTAAAGGCAAGTTGTTATTAAAAATTGGTTTTAGTCCAATGTAATGTGATTGCCCTGCTTTTTAGTGCTTTGTTGCCTAACACGCTCAAAAACACTCAAAAGACATTTTTCTGGTAATGTTTTTTTTTTTCCACATAAAGCTGGTTTCGCATGCAATTTGGGGTTTTGGTAAATATGAATGTGAAAAGCACTTAAAATACACACATTTAGTAAGATTTTTCTCTTTCTCAATTAAATGAGTTTCAGCATTTTGGTATCTACGAAACTTCTTCATATACACTAGTTTTTGCATTTTTTGCCCTGTGGTTCTTTTGAACTATAAAACACTCATTATACACTTTTCTTGCAATGTCCCTTTCTTTCCCATTATAGAGTGCTTTGCATCAATTTTCATGTTTTTTATAGGTAACAAGCTCAAAAACACTCAAAATATACCTTTTTGGTAATGTTTTTCTATTTTTTTTATATTGGTTTGTTTGCATCCGTTTTAGCGTTTTTCTACGTAAAACACTTAGAAGACACGTTTTCAGTAATTTTGTTTTGAATTCCCATATAGAGTGACCTCATTATTTATTGTTTTGGTGCCTAAAATGCTGAACAACACTCAAAAGAGAGATTTTTGATGAGGTCGTTTAATTTCCTCATATAAGAAGCTTTGCATGCACTTTAGGGTTTGGTACATAACAGTCCGAAAAAAAAAGCTACAATTAACTTTTTTGATAATATTCTTTTATCATATAATTGCCCTGAATTTTCCTAGAATTTTGGCATCTCGGTACTTATGAAGATAAATAAAAAAAAATCCTAATTTTTATTTTTTATTTATTTATTTATTTTTCTCAATAAAGAGCGTTATTTGTGGGATTTACCTTTTTCGTACTTAAGGAACTTAAAAACACTCATAATACACGTTTCTCGTAATGTCCTTTCGTTTCCCAAACATAAGGTTCTTTGCATGTATTTAAGGGTTTTTATAGATAACATGATCAAAAACACTCAAAATACATGTTTTTGGTAATGTCATTATGTTTCTCCATAAAGTGTGTTTTGCAGGCGTTTTAGTGTTTTGGTATATAAGGAGCTCAAAAACACTTAAAGGCAAGTTCTTGGTAAAAATTGGTTTTATTCGAATTTAATGTGATTCCCATGCTTTTTAGTGCTTTATATCCTATCACGCTCAAAAACACTCAAAAGACACTTTTCTGGTAATGTCATTTTTTCCCACATAAATCTGGTTTCGCATGCAATTTGGGGTTTTGGTAACTAAGAATGTGAAAAGCTCTCAAAATACACGCATTTAGTAAGGTTGTTCTGTTTCTCAATTAAGAGTGTTATTCATGAGTTTCAGCATTTTGGTATCTAAGAAACTTATCCATATATACAAGGTTTTTGGTAATGTTATTCTGTTTCTCCATAAAGTGTGTTTTCCATGCGTTTTAGCAGTTTTGTATATAAGTTGCTCAAAAACACTTAAAGGCAAGTTATTGGCAAAAAATGGTTTTATTCCAATGTAATGTGATTGCCCTGCTTTTGAGTGCTTTATTACCAATCACGCTGAAAAACACTCAAAAGACGCTTTTCTGGTAGTCTTTTTTTTTTCCCACAAAGCTATTTTCGCATGTAATTTGGGGTTTTTGGTAACTAAGAATGTGAAAAGCACTGAAAATACACGCATTTAGTAAGGTTGTTCTGTTTTTCAATTAAGAGTGTTTTTTTATGAGTTTCAGCATTTTGGTGTCTAGGAAATCTCTCCATATACAAGAGTTTTTGCGTTGTTTGCTTTGTGGTTCTTTTGAACTATAAAACAGTCATTATACACTTTTCTTGCAATGTTCTTTTCTTTCCCAATATAGAGTGCTTTGCATCAATTTTCGCGTTTTTGTAGGTAAAGACCTCAAAAACACCCAAAATATTCCTTTTTGGTAACGTTTTTATATTTCTTGATATTGGTTGGTTTGCATCCGTTTTAACGTTTCCTTACGTAAAACACTGAGAAGACACGTTTTCAGTAACTTTGTTTTGGATTCCCATATAGAGTAAGTTCCTTATTATTTATCGTTTTGGTGCCTAACATGCTAAAAAAAAAAAAACACAAAACACAGATTTCTGGTGAGGTCGTTTAATTTCCTCATATTGGATGCTTTGCATGCACTTTAGGGTTTCGTACATAAAAGTCCGAAAAAAAAGCTGAAATTAACTTTTTTGATAATATTCATTTATCACATAATTGATCTGAATTTTCCCAGAATTGAATAACAAAAAAAAATCCTATTTATTTTATTTTTTTATTTTTCATTTTCTAAATAAAGAGTGTTATTTGTGGGTTTTAGCTTTTTGGCACTTAAGGAAATTATAAAAACAAGTTATAATACTTGTTTCTCGTAATGTTCTTTATTTACCAAACATAATGTTCTTTGCATGCACTTAAACGTTTTTATAGATAACATGATAAAAAACACTCAAAATACATGTTTTTGGTAATGTTATTCTGTTTCTCCATAAACTTTGTTTTGCATGCGTTTTAGCTGTTTGGTATATCAGGGATTAAAAAACACTTAAAGGCAAATTCTTCGTAAAAGTTGGTTTTATTCCCATGTAATGCGATTGTTCTGCTTTTTGGTGCTTTGTTGCATATCACGCTCAAAAACACTCAAAAGACACTTTTCTGGTAATGTCATTTTTTTTCCCACATGAAGCTAATTTCGCATGTAATTTGGCATTTTCGTAACAAAGAATGTGAAAAACACTCAAAATACACAATTTGGTAAGGTAGTTCTGTTTATCGATTAAAAGTGTTATTCATGCATTTCATCATTTTGCTATGTAAAAATTTCTCTATATACGAGTACACGAGTTTTTGCGTTTATTGCCTTGTGGTTCTTTTAAAACTATAAAACACTCATTATACACCTTTCTCGTAATGTCCTTTTGTTTCCTAATATAGAGTTCTTTACATCCATTTTTGCATTTTTTGTAGGTAACAAGCTCAAAAACACTCAAAATATATATTTTTGGTAATGGTATTCTATTTCTTCATATAGGATGGTTTGCATCCACTTTAGCGTTTTTCTACGTAAAACACTGAAAAGACACGTTTTCAGTAATTTTATTTTGGATTCACATATTGACTGACTTCCATATTATTTATCGTTTTCGTGCCTAACATGCTGAAAAACACTGAAAAGACAGGTTTTTGGTAAAGTCGTTTAACTTCCCTATATTGGTGGCTTTGCATGCACTTTAGGTTTTGGTACATAACAATAAGAAAAAAAAGCTATAATTAACTTTCATGATAATGTTCTTTTTTCCACATAAATTCCCTGAATTTTTGCAGAATTTTGGCAATTCGGTACCTATGAAGATGAAAAACAAAAAAAAAACAATTCCAATTTTTAATTTTTTTATTTATTAATTTTTTTTCTAAAAAGTGTTTTTTGTGGAATTTAGCTTTTTGGTACTAAAGGAACTTAAAAAAAACACTCATAATACACGTTTCTCATAATGTCCTTTTGTTTCCCAAACATAAGGTTCTTTGCATGTATTTAAGCGTTTTTATAGATAACATGATCAAAAACACTCAAAATACATGTATTTGGTAATGTTTTTCTGTTTCTCCATAAAATGTATTTTGCATGCGTTTTAGCATTTTGGTATGTAAGGACCTCAAAAACACTTAAAGGCAAGTTCTTGGTAAAATTTGGTTTTATTCCCATGTAATGTGATTGCCCTAGCTTTTAGTGCTTTATTGCGTAACACGCTCAAAAACACTGAAAAGACATGCAAAGCCTCCCATATAAGGAAATTAAAGAAATTACCAGAAATCTGTCTTTTGAGTGTTTTTCAGCATATTCGGCACCAAAACGATAAATAATAAGGAATCCAAATAATAAGGAAATAATAATAACAAATAATGAGGAATCCAAAACAAAATTACTGAAAACGTGTCTTCTCAGTGTTTTTCGTAGAAAAACGCTAAAACTGATACAAACCAACCAATATCAAGAAGCAGAAAAACATTACCAAAAATGTATATTTTGAGTGTTTTTGAGCTTGTTACCTACAAAAAAACGCGAAAATGGATACAAAGTACTGTATATTGGGAGACAAAGGGACATTGCGAGAAAAGTGTATAATGAATGTTTTATAGTTCAAAAAAACCACAAAGCAAATAACGCAAAAACTCGTGTATATGCTGAAACTCATGAATAACACTCTTAATTGAGAAAAAGAGCAACCTTACTAAATGCGTGTCAAAAACACTAAAAGGCAAGTTTTTCGTAAAAGTTGGTTTTATTCCTATGTAATGTGATTGCAATGCTTTTTAGTGCTTTATTGCCTAACACGCTCAAAAACACTCAAAGACACTTTTCTGGTAATGTCATTTTTTTCCCACATAAAGTTAGTTTCGCATGGAATTTATTGTTTTGGTAACTAAGAATGTAAAAAAAAACACTCAAAATACATGCATTTTGTTCTGGTTGTTCTATTTCTTGATTAAGAGTGTTATTCATGAGTCTCAGTATTTTGGTATCTTAGAAACTTCTCCATACAGTCGAGTTTTTGCGTTTTTTGAATTGTGATTCTGGTGAAACTATAAAACACTCATTATACACGTTTCTCGTAAGTCTTTTTTTTTCCTTATATAGAGTGCTTTGGATCCAATTTTGCGTTTTTTTTTATGTAACAAGATCAAAAACACACAAAATATACTTTTTTTGTAATGTTATTCTATTTCTTCATATTGGTTGGTTTGCATCCGTTTTAACGTTTTTCTACGTAAATCTTTTAAAAGACACGTTTCCAGTAATTTTGTTTTGGATTTCCATATAGAGTGACTTTCATATTATTTATCGTTTTGTTGCCTAACATGCTGTTTGCTGCCTTTTGCTTCCCAATATAGAGTGCTTTCCATCCATTTTCGCGTTTTTTGTAGGTAACAATGTCAAAAACACTCAAAATATACCTTTTTGGTAATGTTATTCTATTTCTTCATTTTTGTTGGTTTGCATCCGTTTTACCGTTTTCTACGTAAAACACCGAAAAGACACGTTTTCAGTAATTTTGTTTTGGATTCCTATATAGATTGACTTCCTTGGGTTTTATCGTGTTGGTTCCTAACATGCTGAAAAACACTCATAAAACAGTTTTCTGGCAAAGACGTTTAATTTCCCCATATAGGTGCCTTTGCATGCAATTTAGGGGTTTGGTACATAACAGTCCGAAAAGAAAGCTAAATTTAACTTTTTTGATAATATTCTTATTTCATATAATTTCCTGAACTTTGCCCGAATTTTGGCACCTCGTTACATGTGAAGATAAATAAGAATGAAAAAAAAAATATCGTATTTTTTTATTTATTTATTTATTTTTTCTCAATAAAGAGTGTAATTTGTGGCTTTTAGCTTTTTCGTACTTAATGAACTTAAAAACACTCATAATACACGTTTCTCTTAATGTCCTTTCGTTTCCAAAAAATAGGGTTCTTTGCATGTATTTAAGTGTTTTTATTGGTAACATGATCAAAAACACTCAAAATATATGTTTTTGGTAATGTTATTCTGTTTCACCATAAAGTGTATTTTGCATGCATTTTAGTGTTTTGGTATATAAGGAGCTCAAATACACTTAAAGGCAAGTTCTTGTTAAAAATTGGTTTTATTCTAATGTAATGCTTTTTAGTGCTTTATTGCCTAACACGCTTTGGAATTTTTTAAATTTATAATGTACCAAAACGATAAAACATGCAAAACTCCTTTCCTGCAGAAACATAAAAAACATTACCAAAAACGAGCATTTTGGGCGATTTTTCAGCTTATGTACAAAAGCGTCAAAATGCATATAAAGTACCCTATACAAGAAAACGAAAAGACATTAAGAGAAACCAGTATTATGAGTTTTTTTTTTTTAGCTTATTAGGTACCGAAACGATAAAACGCACGATTTGCCTTCTGTATGGAGAAAACGTGCATTTTAAGTGTATTTAGCTTTGTTAGGTATCAAAACGCCAAAATGCATGCAAAGCACCCGATATGGGGAAAATAAACGACATTTCCAGAAACATGTCTTTTGAGAGTTTATGAGTGTGTTAGGCACAAAAAGCTCTTAAAGAGCATGGAAAGTTTCGTAAATGGGAAAACATTAAGTGTTTTGAGGTACTTACATACCAAACCGCTAAAACGGTTGCAAAACACTCTTTATGGAGAAACTCAACAGCTTTACCAAAAACATGCATTTTGAGAGATTTTGCGCCTGTTACATATAAAAACGATAAAATACATGCAAATAACCCTAAAAGAGGAAAAGAAAACATTAAAAAAAACGTATATTTTGAGTGGTATTGAGCTTCATAGGTACCAGAACACTAAAACGTATGAATAATACTCTATATGGAGAAACGGAACAAGATTAACCAACCCTTGTGTTTTAAGGCTTTTTTCACGTTATTAGGTACCGCAACGCGAAAATGCATGCAAAGCATACTATATGGGGAAAGGGAACATTTCTAGAAACATGTCCTTTCACTGTTTATGAGCATGTTAGGTGCCAAGAAGCTAAAAACCATGGAAAGCACCATATAGGAGAAAACAAAAGATTACAAAAACTTTTAATTTCAGTGCTTATGAGCTACTTACATACAAAAACACTTAAACGCATCCAAAACGCCTTGGAAAAACTGAATAACATTACCAAAAAAGCGTGTATTTTCAATGTTTTGAGCTTGTTACGCAAAAAAAAAAATAACCAACGATATTATGAGAAACTTATATAAAGAGCGTTTTTGAGCTTCTCAGGTACCAAAACGCGAAAATGCATAAATAATACTCTCTTTAGAGAAACACAACAATATTAGATACCAAAACGCTAAAAACTAACGAAAGCTCCCTATTTGGAAAAGCAAAACATTACCAAAAGCGTGTCTTTTGACAGTTTTTAGAGCTACTTACGTACCAAAACGCTAAAATGCATGTAAAGCACATTTTACAGAGAAACAGAATAACATTACCAGAAATGTGCATTTTGAGTTTTTTTTTATCTTACGTATAAAATAAAAGCAAAAATGCATGCAAAGTATCCTAAATGGCGATACAAAAAGAAATAAAAAGACACTTCATTTATCAGTGTTTTTGAGATTCTTAGGTAGCAAAATGCACAAACGCATGTATAACATTATATATGAAGAAACAGAAGAACATTACCGAAAACGTATATTTTGAGTGTTTTTTCACATTGTTACGTAACAAAAACGCCAAAATGCATGGAAATCACCCAATATGGATAAAATAAAGGACATTACGAGAAAGATGCCATTAGTGTTTTTGAGCGTCTTAGGTACCAAACGCGAAAACAATTTAGTACCACTGTATATGGAGAAACAGAACATTACCAAAAACGTTTATTTTGTGTTTTTCACAATTTTATGTACCAAAACGTCAAAATGACTCCAGAGCACCATCTATGGGGAGATGAAACGATATTTCCAGAAACATGTCTTTTGAGTGTCGATTGTTGTTTTTAGGTACCAAAGTTATAAAAAGCATGGATAGCTACCTATATGAAAGAACAAGTCAACCAAAAAGTTATCTTTTGGGTATTTTCATCTACTTACGTAGCACGTACGTGCAAAACACCCTTTATTACCATAAACAATTTTTTTCTTTTTTACATATAAAAAGAAACATAAATGCATGCAAAATACTTTGCATGAGGAAACGAAAAGACATTAGAAGAAACTATTATAATAAGTGTTTTTTTTTTATTTCTTAGGTACCAAGATCAATTTGACGCATTGAAGAGCAGTCTATATGGATAAAAGAACAAGATTACCAAAAATGTGCTTTTTGAGTGTTTTTCACATTGTTAGGTACGAAAACACTCTATAAAGAGTGTTATTTGTGGGTTTTAGCTTTCTCATACTTAACGAACTTAAAAAAATCTCATAATACACGTTTCTCGTAACGTCCTTCCATTTTCCAAACATAGGGTTCTTTCCATGTATTTTAGCTTTTTTTATAGGTAACATGAAAAACACTCAAAATACATGTTTTTTGGTAATATTACACTGTTTCTCCATAAAGGGTGTTTTGCATGCGTTTTAGCGTTTTGGTATGTAAGGAGCTCAAAAACACTTAAAGGCAAGTTCTTGGTAAAAGTTCGTTTTATTCCCATGTAATGTGATTCCCGTGCTTTTTACTGCTTTATTGCCTATCACGCTCAAAAACTTTTTGGTAATGTCATTTTTTTCCCACGTAAAGCTAGTTTCGCATGCATTTTGTGGTTTTGGTAACTAAGAATGTGAAAAGCACTCAAAATACACGCATTTGGTAAAGTTGTTCTGTATTTTTAACTAAGAGTTTCAGCATTTTGGTATCTAAGAAAATTCTTTACATACACGAGTTTTTGCGTTTTTTGCCTTGTGGTTCTTGTGAAACTATAAAACACTCATTATACACATTTCTCGTAATGTCCTTTTGTATTCAAATATAGAGTGCTTTCCATTCATTTTCGCATTTTTTTAAGGTAAGAAGCTCAAAAACATTAAAAATATACCTTTTTGGTAATATTATTCTATTTCTTCATATTCGTTGGTTTGCATCCTGTTTAGCGTTTTTCTACGTAAAACACTTAAAAGACACCTTTTATCAGTAATTTTGTGATGAATTCCCATTTTGAGTTACTTCCATATTATTTATCGTTTTGGTGCCTAACATACTAAAAACACTCAAAAGACAGGTTTCTGGTTTAATTTCCCAATATAGGAGGCTTTGGATGCACATAACATGCACATACATAACAGTCCGAAAAAAAAAGATAAAATTAACTTTTTTTCATAATGTTCTTTTTTCACATAATTTACCTGAATTTTTCCAGAATTTTGGCATTTCGGTACCTATGAAGATGAATAAAAAAAAAAAAACCTATTTTTTTATTTATTTATTTTTTTCTCTATAAAGAGTGTTATTTGTGGGTTTTAGCTTTTTGGTACTTAAGGAACTTAAAAACACTCATTATACACGTTTCTCGAAATGTTCTTTCGTTTCTCAAACATAAGGTTCTTTGCATGTACTTAAGCGCTTTTATAGGTAACATGATCAAAAACACTCAAAATACATGTTTTTGGTAATGTTATGATGTTTCTCCATATAGGGTGTTTTGCATGCTTTTTTTTTTAGCGTTTTGGTATATAAGGAGCTCAAAAACACTTAAAGGCAAGTTCTTGCTAAAAGTTGGTTTTATTCCTATGTAATGTGATTGCCCTGCTTTTTATTGCTTTATTGCCTATCATGCTAAAAAAAAAATAAAACACTTAAAACAGACTTTTCTGGTATGTCATTTTTTTTCCCAAAATAAAGCTACTTTCACATGGAATTTCGGGTTTTGGTAACTAAGAATGTGAAAAACATTCAAAATACACGCATTTCGTAAAGTTGTTCTGTTCCTCAATTAAGAGTGTTATTCAAGAGTTTCAGCATTTTGGTATCTAAGAAACTTCTCCATATATATGAGTTTTTTGCGTTTTTTGCCTTGTGGTTCTTCAGAATATATAAAACACTCATTATACACATTTCTCGTAATGTCCTTTTGTTAACCAATATACAGAGCTTTGCATCCATTTTCGCGTTTTTTGTAAGTAAAGAGCTCAAAAACACTCAAAATGTACCTTTTTGGTAATGTTATTCTATTTCTTCATATTGGTTGGTTTGCATCCGTTTTAGCGTGTTTCTACGTAAAACAAGGAAAAGACACGTTTCAGTAATTTTGTTTTAGATTCCCACATAGAATGACTTCCATATTATTTATTGTTTTGGTGACTAACATGCTGAAAAATACTCACAACACAGGTATCTCGTAAAGTCGTTTAATTTCCTCATATAGCTAGTTTTGCATGTACTTTAGGGTTTGGTACATAACAGTCCGAAAAAAAAAGCTGAAATTAACTTTTTTGATAATGTTCTTTTTTCACATAATTTCCCTGAATTTTGCCAGAATTTTAGCATCTCGGTACCTATGAAGAAGAATAACAAAATTAAAAAAATCCTATTTTTTTATTTTTTTTTTTCTCTCTCTATAAAGAGGTTTTAGCACGAGTTTTTTTTTTTTGCGTTTTTTGCCTTGTGGTTCTTTTGAACTATAAAACATTCATTATACACTTTTCTCGCAATGTCCCCTTCTTTCCCAATATAGAGTGCTTTGCATCAATTTTCGCGTTTTTTTGTAGGTAACAAGCTCAAAAACACTGAAAATATACCTTTTTGGTAATGTTTTTCTACTTCTTGATAATGGTTGGTTTGCATCTGTTTTAGCGTTTTTCTACGTAAAACACTGAGAAAACACGTTTTCAGTAATTTTGTTTTGGTTTACCATATAGAGTGAGTTCCTTATTATCTATTGTTTTGGTGCCTAACATGATGAAAACACTCGAAACAGATTTCTGGTAAGGTCGTTTAATTTCCTCATATGGGACGCTTTGCATGCACTTTAGTGTTTGGTATATAACAGTCCGAAAAAAAAGCTAATATCAACCTTTTTGATAATATTCTCTTATCATATAATTGCCCTAATTTTTCCCAGAATTTTGGCCTCTTGGTACCTATGAAGGAGAATAAAAAAAAAAAATAAATAAATAAATAAATCCTTTTATTTATTTATTTATTTTTTATTTTTTTCTAAATAACGAGTGTTATTTGTGGGTTTTTGCTTTTTGTAGTTAAGGAACTTAAAAACACTCATAATACACGTTTCTCGTAATGTCCTTACGTTTCCCTAACATAAGGTTCTTTGCATGTATTTAAGCGTTTTTATAGATAACATGATCAAAAACACTCAAAATACATGTTTTTGGTAATTTTATTCTATTTTTCCATAAAGTTTGTTTTACATGCGTTTTAGCGGTTCAGTATATAAGGAGCTCAAAAACACTTAAAGGCAAGTTCTTGATCAAAATTGGGTTTATTCAAATGTAATGTGATTGCCCTGCTTTTTAGTGCTTTATTGCCTATCAGGCTCAAAAACACTCACAAGACATTTTTCTGGTAATGTCTTTTTTTTCTCACATAAAGCTGGTTTCGCATGCAATTTGGGGTTTTGGTAACCAAGAATGTGAAAAGCTCTCAAAATACACGCATTTTGTAAGGTTGTTCTGTTTCTAAATTAGGAATGTTATTCATGAGTTTCAGCATTTTGGTATCTAGTTTTTGCGTTTTTTGCCTTTTGGTTCTTTTGAACTATAAAACACTCATTATACACTTTTCTTGTAATGTCCTTTTATTTCCTAATATAGAGTGCTTTGCATCAATTTTCGCGTTTTTTGTAGGTAACAAGCTCAAAAACACTCAAAATATACCTTTTTGGTAATGTTTTTATATTTTTTTATATTGGTTGGTTTCCATTCGTTTTTGCGTTTTTCTACGTAAAACACTGAGAAGACACGTTTTCAGTAGTTTTGTTTTGGATTCCCATATAGAGTGAGTTGATTATTTATTCATCGTTTTGGTGCCTAACATTCTGAAAAACACTCAAAAGACAGATTTCTTTTAAGGTCGTTTAATTTCCTCATATAGGAGGCTTTGCATGCACTTTAGGGTTTGGTATATAACAGTACGAAAAAAAAATTAAATTAACTTTTATGATAATTTTCTCTTATCATATAATAGCCCGGAATTTTCCCAGAATTTTGGCATCTCGGTACCTATGAAGATGAATAACAAAAAAAAAAAAAAAATAAATAAATAAATAAATCGTATTTTTTATTTTTTTTATTATTTATTTTTCTAAAATAAAGAGTGTTATTTGTGGGTTTTAGCTTTTTGGTACTTGATGAACTAAAAAAACACTTATAATACTTATTTCTCTTAATGTCCTTTCGTTTCCCAAACATAAGGTTCTTTGTATGTATTTAAGCGTTTTTGTAGATAACATGATCAAAAACACTCAAAATACATGTTTTTGGTAATGTTATTCTGTTTGTCCATAAAAGGTGTTTTGCATGCGTTTTAACGTTTTGGTATGTAATGAGCTCAAAAACACCTAAAGGCAAGTTCTTGGTAAAAGTTGGTTTTATTCAAATGTAATGTGATTGCCCTGCTTTTTAGTAGTTTATTGCCTAACACGCTCAAAAACACTCGAAAGACATTTTCTGGTAATATTATTTTTTTCCATATAAAGCTAGTTTCGCATGGAATTTAGGGTTTTGGTAACTAAGAATGTGAAAAACACTAAAAATACAGGCATTTAGTAAGGTTGTTCTGTTTCTTAATTAAAAGTGTTATTCATGAGTTTCAGCATTTTGGTATGTAAGAAACTTCTCTAATACACACATTTGGTAAGGTAGTTCTGTTTCTCAATTAAAAGTGTTATTCATGAGTTTCAGCATTTTGGTATATAAGAAACTTCTTGATGTACACGAGTTTTTGAGTTTTTTGCCTTGCGGTTCTTCTGAAACTATAAAACACTCATTATACACGTTTCTCGTAATGTCCTTTTCTTTCCTAATATAGAGTGCGTTTCATCCATTTTCGCATATTTTTGTAGGTAACAAGCTCAAAAACACATCAAAATATATCTTTTTGGTAATGTTATTCTATTTCTTCATATTGGTTAATTTGCATCCGTTTTAGCGTTTTTCTACGTAAATCACTGAAAAGACACGTTTTCAGTAATATTCTTGAATTTGCTGAAAACACACTCAAAAGACAGGTTTCTGGTAAAGTTGAGTAATTTCTCCATATAGGTGGCTTTGCATGCACTTCAGGGTTTGGTGCATAACTCTAGAAAAAACTAAAAATTTTTTATAATGATATTTTTTTACAAAATTTCTTTGAATTTTTCCAGAATTTTGGTATCTCGGTACCTATGAAGATGAATAACAAATTTTTTTTCTTCTTTATAAAGTGTTATTTGTGAGTTTTTGCTTTTTGGTACTTAAGGAACTTAAAAATACTCATAATACACGATTTTCGTAATGTCCTTTTCTTATAGAAACATAGGGTTCTTTACATGTTTTTATAGGTAACATGATCAAAAACACTCAGAATACATATTTTTGGTAATGTTATTCTGTTTCTCCATAACGGGTGTTTTACATGCGTTTTAGCGTTTTGGTATGTAAGGAGTTAAAAAACACTTAAAGGCAAGTTCTTCGTAAAAGTTAGTTCTATTCCCAAGTAATGTGATTGTTCTGCTTTTTAGTGCTTTGTTGCATATCACGCTCAAAAACATTTAAAAGACATTATTCTGGTAATGTCATTTTTTTTCACACATAAAGCTAGTTTCGCATGTAATTTGGCAATTTCGTAACTATGAATGTGAAAAACACTCAAAATACACAATTTGGAAGGGTAGTTCTGTTTCTCGATAAAAAGTGTTATTCATGCATTTCTTCACTTTGGTATGTAAGAAACTTTTCTATATACACGAGTTTTTGCGTTTATTGCCTTGTGGTTCTTGTGAAACTATAAAACTCTCATTATATATGTTTCTCGTAATGTTCTTTTGTTTCCTAATAGAGAGTGTTTTCCATCCATTTTTGCATTTTTTGTAGGTAACAAGCTTAAAAACACTCAAAATATATCTTTTTGGTAATGTTATTCTATTTCTTCATATTGGTTGGTTTGCATCCGTTTTAGCGTTTTTTCTTCGTAAATCTCTGAATAGACTCGTTTTCAGTAATATTGTTGAAATTGCTTCTGGTACAGGTTTGGTACATAACTCCGGAAAAAAGATAAAATTATTATTTTTTTTTTTTTTCTTTACCTAACTTCCCTGAATTTTGCCAGAATTTTAGTATCTCGGTACCTATGAAGATGAATAACAAAAAAAAAAAATTTGTATATATTTTTTTTTTTCCTCTCTTTAAAGAGTGTTATTTGTGTGTTTTAGCTTTTCGGTACTTAAGGAACCTAAAAACTCTCATAATACACAATTTTCGTAATATCCTTTCGTTTTACAAACATAGGGTTCTTTGCATGTATTTAAGCGTTTTTATAGGTAACATTATCAAAAACACTTAAAATTCATGTTTTTGCTAATGTTATTTTGTTTCTCCATAAGGGTGTTTTGTATGTGTTTTAGCGTTTTGTTATGTAAGGAGTTAAAAACACTTAAAGGCATGTTTTTGGTGAAAGTTGGTTTTATTCCCATGTGATGTGATTGTTTTACTTTTTAGTGCTTTGTTGCATATCACGCTCTAAAACACTCAAAAGACACTTTTCTGGTAATGTCATTTTTCCCACATAAAACTAGTTTTGCAATTAATTTTGGATTTTCGTAACTAAGAATGTGAAAAACACTCAAAATACTCACATTTGGTAAGATAGTTCTGTTTCTCAATTAAAAGTCTTATTCATGAGTTTCAGCATTTTGGAATGTAAGAAACTTCTTTATATACACGAGTTCTTGCGTTTTTTGCCTTGTGGTTCTTGGGAAAGTATAAAACACTCATTATACACGTTTCTTGTAGTGTCCTTTTGCTTCCCAATATAGAGTGCTTTCCATCCATTTTCGCGTTTTTTGTAGGTAACAATTTTAAAACACTCAAAATATACCTTTTTGGTAATGTTATTCTATTTCTTCATTTTGGTTGGTTTGCATGCGTTTTAGCGTTTTTGTAAGTAAAACACCGAAAAGACAAGTTTTCATTAATTTTGTTTTGGATTCCTATATAGATTGACTTCCTTGGGTTTAATCGTGTTGGTTCCTAACATGCTCAAAAACACTCATAAACCAGTTATCTGGTAAAGAGGTTTAATTTCCCCATATAGGTGGCTTTGCATGCACTTTAGGGGTTTGGTACATAACAGTCCTAAAAAAAAGCAAAATTTTACTTTTTTGATAATGTTCTTATTTCATATAATTTCCTGAACTTTGCCTGAATTTTGGCACCTCGTTACCTGTGAATATGAATAAGAATAAAAAAAAAATCTCGTATTTTTCTATTTATTTATTTAGTTTTTTCTCAATAAAGAGTGTAATTTGTGGCTTTTAGCTTTTTCGTACTTAATGAACTTAAAAAAACTCATAATACACGTTTCTCGTAATGTCCTTTCGTTTCCCAAAAATAGGGTTCTTTGCATGTATTTAAGTGGTTTTATTGGTAACATGATCAAAAACACTCAAAATACATGTTTTTGGTAATGTTCTTCTGTTTCACCATAAAGTGTATTTTGCATGAGTTTTAGTGTTTTGGTATATAAGGAGATCAAAAACACTTAAAGGCAAGTTCTTGTTAAAAATTGGTTTTATTCCAATGAATAGTGTTTGCCCTGCTTTTTAGTACTTTACTGCCTAACACGCTCAAAAACACTCAAAAGACATTTTTCAGGTAATGTCATTTTTTTCCCACATAAAGCTGGTTTTGCATGCAATTTGGGGTTTTGGTAACTAAGAATGTGAAAAGCACAAAATACACGCATTTAGTAGGATTGTTCTGTTTCTCATTTAAGAGTGTTCTTCCAGAGTTTCAGCATTTTAGAATGTAAGAAACTTCTCTATATACACGAGTTTTTGCGTTTTTTGGCTTGTAGTTCTTGTGAAACTATAAAGCACTCATTATACACGGTTCTCGTAATGTCCTTTTGCTTCCCAATATAGAGTGCTTTCCATCCATTTTCGCGTTTTTTGTAGGTAACAATTTCAAAAACACTCAAAATATACCTTATTGGTAATGTTATTTTATTTTTTTATTCATATTGGTTGGTTTGCATCCGTTTTAGCGTTTTTCTACGTAAAACACCGAAAAGACACGTTTTTAGTAATTTTGTTTTGGATTCCCATATATATTGACTTCCATGTTATTTATCGTGTTAGTTGCTAAGATGCTGAAAAACACTCATGACCGTTTTCTGGCAAAGACGTTTAATTTCCCCTTATAGGTGGCTTTGCATGCACTTTAGGAGTTTGCTACATAACAGTCCGAAAAAAAAAGCTAAATTTAATTTTTTTTATAATGTTCTTATTTCACATAATTTCTTGAATTTTGCCCGAATTTTGACATATCCGTATCTGTGAAGATGAATAAGAAAGAAAAAAATATCGTATTTTTTTTTATCTATTTATTGTTTCTCAATAAAGAGTGTTATTTGTGGCTTTTAGCTTTTTGGTAATTAATGAAGTTAAAAACACTCATAATACACGTTTCTCGTAATCTCCTTTCGTTTCCCAAAAATAGTGTTCTTTGTATGTATTTAAGCGTTTTTATTGAAAACATGATCAAAAACACTTAAAATACATGTTTTTGGTAATGTTATTCTGTTTCACCATAATGTGTGTTTTGCATGCGTTTTAGTGTTTTGGTATATAAGGAGCTCAAAAACACTTAAAGGCAAGTTCTTGGTAAAAATTCCTTTTACTCCAATGTAATGTGATTGCCCTCCTTTTTAGTGCTTTATTGCCTAGCACGCTCAAAAACACTCAAAAGACACTTTTATGGTAGTCTTTTTTTTCCCACAAATCTATTTTCGCATGCAATTTGGGGTTTTGGTAACTAAGAATGTTAAAACCACTCAAAATACACGCATTTAGTAAGGTTGTTCTGTTTCTCAATTAAGAGTGTTATACATGAGTTTTAGCATTTTTGTATCTAAGAAACCTCTCAATATACACGAGATTTTGCGTTTTTTGCCTTGTGGTTCTTTTGAATTATAAAACACTCATTATACACTTTTCTTGCAATGTCCTCTTGTTTCCTAATATAGAGTGCTTTGCATCAATTTTCGCGTTTTTTGTAGGTAACAAGCTCAAAAACACTCAAAATATACCTTTTTGGTAAAGTTTTTCTATTTCTTGATATTGGTTGGTTTCGATCCGTTTTAACGTTTTTTTACGTTAAACACTGAGAAGATACGTTTTCAGTAAATTTGTTTTGGATTCCCATATAGAGTGAGTTGCTTATTATTTATCGTTTTGGTGCCTAATATGCTAAAAAAAAAACTCAAAACACAAATTTCTGGTAAGGTCGTTTAATTTCCTCATATTGGAGGCTTTGCATGCACTTTAGGGTTTGGTACATAACAGTCCGAAAAAAAAAAAGCTGAAATTATTTTTTTTTTATAATATTCTTTTATCACATAATTGCCCTGAATTTTCCTAGAATCTTGGCATCTCGGTACCTATGAAGATGAATAAAAAAAAATCCTATTTATTTTATTTTTTTATTTATTTTTTTTTAAATAAAGAGTGTTATTTGTGGGTTTTAGCTTTTTGGTACTTAAGGAAATTCAAAAACACTCATAATACACGTTTTCTCGTAATGTCCATTTGTTTCCCAAACATAATGTTGTTTGCATATACTTAAGCGTTTTTATAGATAACATGATCAAAAACACTCAAAATACATGTTTTTTGGTAATGTTATTCAGTCTCTCCATAAAGTTTGTTTTGCATGCGTTTTAACGGTTTCGTATATAAGGGGTTAAAAAACACTTAAAGGCAAATTCTTCGTAAAAGTTGGTTTTATTCCCATGTAATGTGATCGTTCTGCTTTTTAGTGCTTTGTTGGATATCACGCTGAAAAACACTCAAAAGACATTTTTCTGGTAATGTCATTTTTTTTTCCCAAATGATGCTAGTTTCGCATGTAATTTGGCATTTTCGTAACTAAGAATGTGAAAAACACTCAAAATACACAATTTAGTAAGGTAGTTCTGTTTATCGATTAAAAGTGTTATTCATGCATTTATTCATTTTCTTATGTAAGAAATTTCTCTATATACACAAGTTTTTGCGTTTATTGAATTGTGGTTCTTTTAAAACTATAAAACACTCATTATACACGTTTCTCGTAATGTCGTTTTGTTTCCTAATATAGAGTGCTTTACATCCATTTTTGCATTTTTTTGTAGGTAACAAGCTCAAAAACACTCAAAATATATCTTTTGGGTAATGTTATTCTATTTCTTCATGTAGGATGGTTTGTATCCACATTAGCGTTTTTCTACGTAAAACACTGAAAAGACACGTTTTCAGTAATTTTCTTTTGGATTCACATATTGACTGACTTCCATATTATTTATCGTTTGGGTGCCTAACATGCTGAAAAACACTGAAAAGACAGGTTTCTGGTAAAGTCGTTTAACTTCCCTATATAGGTGGTTTTGCATGTACTTTAGGGCTTGGTACATAACAATCCGAAAAAAAAAACTATACTTAACTTTTATGATAATGTTCTTTTTTTCACATAAATTCCCTGAATTTTGGCAGAATTTTGGCATCTCGGTACCTATGAAGATGAATAACAAAAAAAAAAAATCCCATTTTTGAATTTTTTTATTTATTTTTTTTTCTAAAGAGTGTTATTTGTTGGTTTTAGCTTTATGGTACTGAAGGAACTTAAAAATCACTCATAATACACGTTTCTCGTAATGTTCTTTCGTTTCCCAAACGTAAGGTTTCTTTGCAGCGTTTTTATAGATAACATGATCAAAAACACTCAAAATACATGTATTTCGTAATGTTATTCTGTTTCTCCATAAAATGTATTTTGCAAGCGTTTTAGCGTTTTGGTATGTAGGGAGCTCAAAACACTTAAAGGAAAATTCTTGGTAAAATTTTGTTTTATTCCCATGTAATGTGATTTCTCTGGCTCTTAGTGCTTTATTGCGTAACACGCTTTAAAACACTGAAAAGACAAGCAAAGACTCCCATATGAGGAAATTAAAGACCTTACCAGAAATCTGTCTTTTGAGTGTTTTTCAGCATGTTAGGCACCAAAACGATAAATAATAACTCACTCTATGTGGGAATCCAACAGAAAATTACTGAAAACGTGTATTCTCAGTGTTTTACGTAGAAAAACGCTAAAACTGATGCAAACCAACCAATATCAAGAAGCAGAAAAACATTACCAAAAATGTATATTTTGAGTGTTTTTGAGTTTATTACCTACAAAAAAACGCAAAAATTGATACAAAGCATTCTATGTTTGGAAACAAAGGGACATTGCGAGAAAAGTGTATAATGAATGTTTTATAGTTCAAAAAAACCACAAGGCAAAAAACGCAAAAAACTCGTGTATATGGAGAAGTTTCCTAGAT
The DNA here is from genome assembly GCF_035594125.1 of Scylla paramamosain. Lineage (NCBI taxonomy): Eukaryota > Metazoa > Arthropoda > Malacostraca > Decapoda > Portunidae > Scylla > Scylla paramamosain. Next base: position 16,420,406 of record NC_087166.1, read on the forward strand.
ACCAAAATGCTGAAACTCATGAATAACACTCTTAATTCAGAAACAGAACAACCTTACTAAATGCGTGTCAAAAACACTAAAAGGTAAGTACTTCGTAAAAGTTGGTTTTATTCCAATGTAATGTGATTGCCCTGCTTTTTAGTGCTTTATTGCCTAACATGCTCAAAAACACTTAAAGACACTTTTCTGGTAATGTCATTTTTTTCCCACATAAAGCTGGTTTCGCAGGGAATTTGGGTTTTGGTAACTAAGAATGTAAGAAAACACTCAAAATACACGCATTTAGTAAAGTTGCTTTGTTTCTTGATTAAGAGTGTTATTCATGAGTTTCAGCATTTTGGTATCTTAGAAACTTCTCCACACCGACGAGTTTTTGCGTTTTTTTGCCTTGTGATTCTGGTGAAACTATAAAACACTGATTATACACGTTTCTCGTTATGTCCTTTTTTTTCCAAATATACAGTGCTTTGCATCCATTTTTGCGTTTTTTTTATGTAACAAGGTCAAAAACGCAAAAAATATACTTTTCTGGTAATGTTATTCTTTTTTTTTTCATATTCGTTGGTTTGCATCCGTTTTTGCGTTTTTCTACGTAAATCTTTTAAAAGACACGTTTTCAGCAATTTTGTTTTGGATTTCCATATAGAGTGACTTTCATATTATCTATCGTTTTAGTGCCTAACATGCGGAAAACCACTCAAACGACAGGTTTCTTGTAAAGTCGTTAAATTTTTCCCAAATAGGTGGCTTTGCATACACTTTATAGTTTGGTACATAACTCCGAAAAAAAAGGTAAAATTTAGTTTTTCCCTGAATTTTGGCAGAATTTTGGCATATTGGTACCTTTGAACATCAATAACAAAAAAATAAAAATGCTATTTATTTATTTTTTTTTTTTCTCTCTATAAAGAGTGTTATTTGTAGGTTTTAACGTTTTGGTACTTAAGGAACTTAAAAACAGTCATAATACACGTTTCTCGTAATGTCCTTTCGTTTCCCAAATATATGGATCTTTGCATGTATTTAAGCGTTTTTATAGGTAACATGATAAAAAACACTCAAAACACTTCTTTTTGGTAATGTTATTCTGCTTCTCCATAAAGGAGTGTTTTGCATGCGTTTTAGCGATTTGGTATGTAAGGAGCTGAAAAACACTTCAAGGCAAGTTCTTGGTAAAAGTTGGTTTTATTCCAATGTAATGTGATTGCCCTGCTTTTTAGTGCTTTATTGCCTAACACGCTCATAAACACTCAGAAGATATTTCTGGTAATGTCATTTTTTTCCCACATAAAGCTAGTTTTGCATGCTATTTGGGGTTTTGCTAACAAAGAATGTGAAAAAAAACTCTCAAAATACACGCATTTGGTAACGTTGTTCTGTTTCTCAATTAATATTGTTATTCATGAGTTTCAGCATTTTGGTATCTAAGAAACTTCTTTATATTTACGAGTTTTTGCGTTTTTTGCCTTGTGGTTCTTGTGAACCACAAGTTCTTTTGCCCGAAAATAATAAGACACTCATTATACACGTTTCTTGTAATGTCCTTTTCTTTCCCAGTAGGGACTGCTTTGCATCCATTTTCGCGTTTTTGTAGGTAATAAGCTCAAAAACACTCAAAATATACCTTTTTGTTAATGTTATTCTATATCCTCATATTGGTTGGTTTGCATCCGTTTTAGCGTTTTTCTACGTAAAACACCGAAAAGACACGTTTTCAGTAATTTTGTTTTTAAAATTCCCAAAGAATATTGCCAGAATTTTGGCATCTTAGTACCTATGAAGATGAATAAGAAAAAAAAAAAATTATTTATTTATTTTTTTTCTCTACAAAGTGTTATTTGTGGGTTTTAGCTTTTTTGGTACTTAAGGAACTTAAAAACACTCATAATACACGTTTCTCGTAATATCCTTTCGTTTCCCAAACATAAGGTTCTTTGCATGTATTTATGCGTTTTCATAAATAACATGATCAAAAACACTCAAAATACATGTTTTTGGAAATGTTACTCTGTTTCTATATAAAGGGTGTTTTGCATGCGTTTTAGCGTTTTGGTATGTAAGGAGTTAAAAAAAAAACACTTAAAGGCAAGTTCTTCGTGAAGGTTGGTTTTATTCCCATGTAATGTGATTGTTCTGCTTTTTAGTGCTTTATTGCATATCACGCTCAAAAACACTCAAAAGACACTTTTCTGGTAATATATATTTTTTTCCCCACATAAAGCTAGTTTTGCATGTAATTTGGGATTTTCGTAACTAAGAATGTGAAAAACACTCGAAATACACACATTTGGTAAGTTAGTTCTTTTCTCAATTAAAAGTGTTATTCATGAGTTTTAGCATTTCGGTATGTAAGAAACTACTCTATATACACGTGTTTTTGCGTTTTTTGTCTTGTGGTTCTTGTGAAACTATAAAACATTCATTATACACGTTTCTCTAAATGTCCTTTTTTTCTTCCCAATATAGAGTGCTTTTACATCCATTTTTTGCGTTTTTTTTGTAGGTAAAAAGCTCAAAAAGACTTTTTGGTAATGTTATTTTATTTCTTCATATTCGTTGCTTTGCATCCGTTTTAGCGTTTTTTCTACGTAAAACACTAAAAAGACACGTTTTCAGTAATTTTGTTTTGGATTCACATATTGACTGACTTCCATAAAAAACACTGAATGAGTTTCAGCAGTTTGGTATCTAAGAAACTTCTTTATATACACGAGTTTTTGCGCTTTTTGCCTTGTGGATGCTTTTTTTTTTGCGCTTTTTGCTAAAACGGATGCTTTGCATCCGTTTTAGCGTTTTTTCTGCGTAAAACACTAAAAAGACACGTTTTCAGTAATTTTGTTTTGGGTTCACATATTGACTGACTTCCATAAAAACACTGAATGAGTTTCAGCAGTTTGGTATCTAAGAAACTTCTTTATATACACGAGTTTTTGCGCTTTTTGCCTTGTGGTTCTTGTGAACCACAAGTTCTTTTGCTCGAAAATAATAAGACACTCATTATACACGTTTCTCGTAATGTCCTTTTGTTTCCCAAAAGGGAGTACTTTGCATCCATTTTCATTTTTTTTGTAGGTAACAAGCTCAAAAACACTCAAAATATAGCTTTTTTTGTAATGTTATTCAATTTTTTTTTTTCATATTGGTTGGTTTGCATCCGTTTTAGCGTTTTTCTACGTAAAACACCGAAAAGACACGTTTTCAGTAATTTTGTTTTGGATTCCCATATAGAGTGACTTCCATGTTATTTATCATTTTGGTGCCTAACATGCTGAAAAACACTCATAAGACAGTTTTCTGGCAAAGACGTTTGGTTTCCCCATATAGGTGGTTTTGCATGCACTTTAGGGTTTGCTACATAACAGTCGAGAAAAAAAAGCTAAAATTAACTTTTTTGATAATGTTCTTATTTCACAAAATTTCATGAATTTTGCTCGAATTTTGGCATCTTGGTACCTGTGAAGATGAATAAGAAAGAAAAAAAATATCGTATTTTTTTATTTATTTATTTATTTTCTCTCAATAGAGAGTTATTTGTGGCTTTTAGCTTTTTAGTACTTAATTAATTAAAAAAACACTCATAATACACGTTTCTCGTAATGTCCTTTCGTTTCATACAAATAGGGTTCTTAGCATGTATATAAGCGTTTTATTGTTAACATGATCAAAAACACTTAAAATACATGTTTTTGGTAATGTTTTTCTGTTTCTCCATAAAGTGTGTTTGGCATGCGTTTTAGCGTTTTGGTATATAAGGAGCTCAAAAACACTTAAAGGCAAGTTCTTGGTAAACATTGGTTTTATTCCCATGTAATGTGATTGCCCTTCTTTTTAGTGCTTTACTGCCTATCACTTTCAAAAACACTCAATAGACACTTTTCTGAAAATGTTTTATTTTTACCACATAAAGTTGGTTTCGCAATCAATTTGGGATTTGGGTAACTAAGAATGTGAAAAGCACTCAAAATACACGCATTTAGTAAGGTTGTTCTGTTTCTCAATTAAGAGTGTTATTCATGAGTTTCAGCATTTTGGTATCTAGGAAACTAGCTAGTTTCGCATGTAATTTGGGATTTTCGTAACTAAGAATGTGAAAAACACTCAAAATACACACATTTTGTAAGTTAATTCTGTTTCTCAATTAAAAGTGTTATTCATGAGTTTCATCATTTTGGTATCTAAGAAACTCCTCTAGGTACACGAGTTTTTGCGTTTTTTGGTTCTTGTGGAACTATAAAACAATCATTATACACGTTTCTCAGCATGTCCTTTTGTTTACCAATACTTTGCATCCATTTTTGCCTTTTTTTTAGGTAACACGCTCAAAAACATTCAAAATATACAGTTTTGGTAATGTTATTCTATTTCTTCATATTGGTTGGTTTGCATCCTTTTTAGCGTTTTTCTTCGTAAAACACTGAAAAGACACGTTTTCAGTAATTTTATTTTGGATTCCCATATTGAGTGACTTCCATGTTATTATCGTTTTGGTGCCTAACATACTGAAAAACACTGAAAAGTAAGGTTTCTCGTAAAGTCGTTTAATTTCCTCATGTAGGTGGCTTTGCATTCGCTTAAGAGTTTGATACATAACATTCCGAAAAAAAAAAAAAAAGCTAAAATTAACTTTTTTGATAATATTTTCTTTATCATATAATTGACCAGATTTTTCCCAGAATTTTGGCATCTCGGTACCTCTGAAGATGAATAACAAAAAAAAAAAAATTGCCGTTTTTATATATATTTATTTATTTTTTTTCTTTATAATGAGTGTTATTTGTGGGTTTTAGTTTTCTGGTTCTTAAGGAACTTAAAAACACTCATAATACATGTTTCTCGTAATGTCCTTTCGTTTCCCAAACATAGGGTTCTTTGCATGTATTTTCGCGTTTTTATAGGTGGCATGATAAAAAACACTCAAAATACATGTTTTTGGTAATGTTATTCTAATTCTCCATAAAGGGTGTTTTGCATTCGTTTTAGCGTTTTGGTAGGTAAGGAGCTCAAAAAAACTTAAAGGCAAATTCTTGGTAAAAGTTGGTTTCATTCCCATGTAATGTTATTGCCCTGCTTTTTAGTGCTTTATTGCCTAACACGCTCAAAAACACTCAAAGTCACTTTTCTGGTAATGTCATTTCTTACCAACATAAAGCTAGTTTTGCATGCAATTTGGGCTTTTGGTAAATAAGAATGTGAAAAATACTCAAAATACACGCATTTCGTAAGGTTGTTATGTTTTTCATTTAAGAGTGTTATTCATGAGTACCACCGTTTTGGTAACTAAGAAACTTCTCCATATACACGAGTTTTTGCGTTTTTTTGCCTTGTGGTTCTTGTGAAACTATAAAACACTCATTATTCACGTTTCTCGTAATGTCCTTTTGTTTCCCAATATAGAGTGCTTTGCATCCTTTTTCGCGTTTTTTGTAGGTTACAAGATTAAAAACACTCAAAATATACCATTTTGGTAATATTCTATTTCTTCATATTTGTTGGTTTGCATCCGTTTTAGCGTTTTTCTACCTAAAACACAGAAAAAACACGTTTTCAGTATTTTGTTTTGGATTCTCATATAGAGCGACTTCCTTATTATTTATCGTTTTGATGCCTAACAAGCTGAAAATCACTCAAAAGACAGGTTTCTGATAAAGTCGTTTCATTTCCTCATATAGGTGGCTTTGCATGCTCTTTAGGGTTTGGTAAATAACAGTCCGAAAAAAAAGCTAAAATTAACTTTTTTGACAATGATCTTTTATCACATAATTGCCCTGAATTTTGCAAGAATTTTGGGATCTCGGTACCTATGAAGATGAATAAAAAAAGAAAAAAAATCCTGTTTTTCTATTTATTTATTTATTTATTATTTTCTAAATAAAGAGTGTTACTTGTGGAGTTTAGCTTTTTGGCTCTTAAAGAACTTGAAAACACTCATAATACACGTTTCTAGTAATATCCTTTCCTTTCCCAAACATAAGGTTCTTTGCATGTATTTATGCGTTTTTTATAGATAACATGATTAAAAAACACTTAAAATATCTGTTGTTGGTTATGTTATTTTGTTTCTATATAAAGTGTGTTTTGCATTCGTTTTAGCGCATATAAGTAGCTGAAAAACACTTAAAGGCAAGTTCTTGGTAAACGTTGGTTTTATTCCATGTAATGTGATTGCCCTGCTTTTTAGTGCTTTATTGCCTAACACTTTCAAAAACACTCAAAAGACACTTTTCTGGTAATTCCCACATAAAGCTATATCCACATGGAATTTTGTTTTTTTTAACTAAGAATGTGAAATAACACTCAAAATACACGCATTTAGTAAGGTTGTTCTGTTTTTCAATTAAGAGTTTTATTCATGAGTTTCAACATTTTGGTATCTAAGAAACTTCTCCATATATACGAGTTTTGGTGTTTTTTGCCTTGTGGATCTTGTGGAACTATATAACACTCATCATACACGTTTCTCGTAATGTCCTTTTGTTTCCCAATATAGAGTGCTTTGCGTGCATTTTCGCGTTTTTTTGTAGGTAACAAGTTCAAAAACACTCAAAATATACGTTTTTGGTGATGTTTTTCTATTTCTTCGTATTGGTTGGTTTGCATCCGTTTTAGCGTTTTTCTACGTAAAACACTGAGAAGACATGTTTTCAGTAATTTTGTTTTGGATTCCCATATTGAGTGACTTCAATGGTATTTATCGTTTTGGTGCCTAACATGCTAAACACACTCAAAAGACAAGTTTCTTGTAAAGTCGTTTAATTTCCATATATAGGTGGCTTTGCATGCACTTTAGGGTTTGGTACATAACAGTCCGAAAACAAATCTAAAATTAACTTTTTTGATAATGTTCTTTTTTCCATATAATTTCTCTGAATTTTGCCAGAATTTTGGCATCCTGGTACTTATGATCCATATAGAGTACTATTAAGGTGCCTTTGTGTTTGGTACCTAAAAAGCTGAAAAGCTCTCATAATACACGTTTCTCGAAATGTCTTCGTTTCCCGGCATAGGGAACTTTGCATACATTTCCGCGTTTTTCTACTTACATACCTCAAAAACACTGAAAATATAGTTTTTTTTTGTATTATTATTTTGTTTCTCCATAAAGCGTGTTTTGCGTCTGTTCAAGCGTTTTGATATAGAACTAGCTCAAAAACACTAAAAAAATACTATTTTTTTGTAATTTTGTTTTGTATTCATATATAGGATGCTTTTCATTTTTATTTTTTTAGAGTTTTGGTGCCTAACACGCTCATAAACACTCAAAATTCACGTTTCTGGAAATTACCTTTCGTTTCTCCATAGATTGCACTTTCCATGAATTTCGACGTTTTGGTACATAACATTGTGAAAACAAACAAAATACACGTTTTTAGTAATGTTGCTCTGTTACTCCATATAGAGTGGTATTCATGCATTTTCGTATTTTTCAACCTAATAAGGTGTAAAACACTTATAATATACGTTTCTCGTAATGTCTTTTCGTTTCCCCATATTGGGAACTTTACATGAATTTTGAATTTTTTTACGTAATTAGCTTAAAAAATTAAAAATACATGTTTTCTTGTTTCTCCATAAAAGGTGTTTTGCATGCGCCTTTACGTTTTAGCATGTAAGTAGCTCAAAACAATGAAAAGACTTTTTTGTAATGTTTTGTTTTCCCATGTATGGTTCTTTCCTTGCTTTTTAGCGTTTTGGTACCTAATACGCTTACAAACACTGAAAAAACACGTTTCTAGAAGTGTCGTATTTTCCCTCATATATGATGCTTTGCATGCATTTTAACGTTTTTGTTTCTCCATATAGAGTGCTATTCACTCGCTTTAGCGTTTTGGTACCTAAAAAGTTGAAAACACTCATACTGCACGTTTCTTGTAATGTACTTTCGTATCCATATATAGTGTACTTTCCATGCATTTTGGCACTTTTGTACGTGACAAGCTTAAGAAATAAAATTAAATACTAGTTTCTGGTAAGGTTATTTGTTTTTTTCCATGAAGGGTATTTTGCAAGCATTTCAGCGTTTTTGTACGTTAGTAGCTGAAAATACCCCCAAAAATACGTTTTTTGGGGAATGTTGTTTTTTGCTTTTCCAGTATAGGGAAGTTTTCATGCTTTTTACTGTTTTGTGGTTAACAAGTTCATATACACATAAACATGGAAAAAAAAAAAAAATACTTTGCCAAAAAACGTGTATTTTGATTTTTTTTTTTCACCTTACGTACCAAGAAGGTAAAATGCATGAAAAACACCCTTTATGGAAAAAACAGAATAATATCACCAAAAAGAAATCGTTTGAGAGTTTTTGAGCTTGTTAGGAAGAAAAACGCCATAATGTATGCAAAGTATTCTGTATGAAGAAAGAAAAAGACATTACGAGAAACGTATATTATGAGTAAATTTGAGCTTCTTAGGTAGCAAAATGTGAAAACGCATGAATAGCACTCTGTATGGATAAACATAACATTACCAAAAACGTGTATTTTGAGTGTTTTTTTCATATTGTTAGGTGCCAAAACGTCAAAACGTATGGAAGCCAACTAACTAACAAACAAAACTAAATTTAATGAAACGTGTCTTTTGAATGTTTATAAATCTGCTATGTACCAGAATGCTAAAAAGCATGGAAAGATCACCATATGGGAATAAAAAACATTATCAAAAACATGTCTTCAATCTTTTTGAGCTTCTTACGTACCAAAACGCTAATACGTTTGCAAAACACTTTTTTTTATGGAGAAACAATAAAATTGCCAAAAACAAGTATTTTATGTGTTCATGAGCTTGTTACATAGAAAACGCAAAAATGCATGCAAAGTAACCTTTATGAGGAAATGAAACGATGTTTCCAGAAACGTGTCTTTGGAGTGTTTATAAAGCTTGGAAATCACTTGATTTGAACAACAAAACAACACTAAGGAAAACGTGTCTTTTAAGTGTTTTCGAGCTTATTACATACCAAAAACCTAAGCTGCATGCAAAAAAAAAAAAAAAAAAAATCGTCATTGAGAAACATTTCCAAAAATATGTAATTGGAGTGTATTTTTTCATGTTAAGTACACATGCAAAGCAGGCGAAAGGAAACTAGTTTTCTAGAAAGGTGTCTTTTGAGTGTTTATCAGTGTTCTAGCTCCAAAACGATGAAAAGCATGGAAATCACACTGTAATGGAAAACAAAACATTAACAAAAATGTCTCTTCTCAGTATTTTTCAGCAACTTAGATATCAGAACGCTAAAACGCATGCAAAACACCCTTGATGGAGAAACAAAATAACATTACCAAAAACAAGTTTTTTTTATTGTTTTTGAGGCTGTTACGTGAAAAACGTCAAAATACATTCTAAGTACTCTATTTGGTTAAATGGAAAAAAAATACGAGAAAGGTGCTTTTTTTTTTACTTCTTAGGTAACAAACCGCTAAAAGGTATCCATTTTCGCGTTTTTTGTAAATAAAAAGCTCAAAAACATTCAAAATATACTTTTTTGGTAATCTTATTCTATTTCTACATATTGGTTGGTTTGCATCCGTTTTAGCTTTTTTTTCTACGTAAAACACGGAAAAGACGCGTTTTCAATAATTTTGTTTTGGATTCTCAAATAGAATGACTTCCATCTTATTTATTGTTTCGGTGACTAACATGCTGAAAAACAGTCGAAACACAGGTTTCTAGTAAAGTCGTTTAATTTTCCCATATAGTTGGCTTTGCATGCACTTTAAGGTTTCGTACATAACAGTCCGAAAAAAAAGCTAAAATTAACTTTTTTGATAATGTTCTTTTTTCACATAATTTCCCTGAATTTTGCCAGAATTTTGGCATATCGGTACCTATGAAGAAGAATACCTCCCCCCAAAAAAAAATCCTATTTTTTTATTTTTTTTTTGTTTATAAAGAGATTTTAGCTTTTTGGTACTTATGAAACTTAAAAACACTCATAATACACGTTTTTCGTAATGTCCTTTCGTTTCCCAGACATAGGGTTCTATGCATGTATTTAAGCGTTTTTAGAGATAACATCATCAAAAACATTCAAAATACATGTTTTTGGTAATGTTAATCTGTTTCTCCATAAAGGGTGTTTTGCATGCGTTTTAGCGATTTAATTTAATATAAGGAGCTCAAAACACTTAAAGGCAAGTTCTTGGTAAAAGTTGGTTTTATTCCCATGTAATATGATTGCCCTCCTTTTTAGTGTTTTATTGCCTAACACGCTCAAAAACACTCAAAAGACACTTTTCTGGTAATGTCACTTTTTCTTCCCACATAAAGCTAGTTTCGCATGCATTTTGGGTTTTGGTAACTAAGAATGTGAAAAACACTCAAAATACACGCATTTATTAAGGTTATTCTGTTTTTTAATTAAAAGTGTTATTCAGGAGTTTCAGCATTTTGGTATCTAAGAAACTTCTACATATACACGAGTTTTTGTGTTTTTTGCCTTGTGGTTCTTGTGAAACTATAAAACACTCATTATACACGTTTCTCGTAATGTTTTTTTTTTTTTTCCTAATATAGAGTGCTTTGCATCCATTTTCGCGTTTTTTTTGTTGGTAACAAGCTCAATAACACTTAAAATATACCTTTTTGGTAATGTTATTCTTTTTCTTCATATTGGTTGGTTTGCATCCGTTTTAGCGTTTTTCTACATAAAACACTGGAAAGACACGTTTTCAGTAATTTTGTTTTGAATTCCCATATAGGTTGACTTCCATATTATTTATTGTTTTGGTGCCTAACATGATGAAAAAACACTCAAAAGACAGTTTTCTTGTCAAGTCGTTTAATTTCCTCATATAGGTGGCTTTGCATGCACTTTACGGTTTGGTACATAACAGTCCGAAAAAAAAAACTAAAATTAACTTTTTCGATAATGTTCTTTTATCCACATAATTTCCTAGAATTTTAACAGAATTTTGGCGGCATCTCGGTACCTATGAAGATGAATAACAAAAAAAAAAAAAAAAAAATGCTATTTTTAAATTTATTTATTTTTATTTATTTATTTATTTTTATTTTTTGGTTTCTTTATAAAGAGTGTTATTTGTGGGTTTTAGATCTTTGGTACTTAAGTAACTTAAAAACACTTATAATACACGTTTCTCGTAATGTCCTTTCGTTTCCCAAACATAGGGTTCTTTGCATGTATTTAAGCGTTTTTATAGGTAATATGATCAAATTCACTAGAAATATGTGTTTTTGGTAATGTTATTCTGTTTTTCCATAAAGCATGTTTTGTTTGCGTTGTAGCTCAAAAACACTTAAAGGCAAATTCTTGGTAAAAGTTGGTTTTATTCCCATGTAATGTGATTACCGTGCTTTTTAGTGCTTTATTGCCTAACACGCTCAAAAACACTCAAAAGACACTTTTCTGGTAATGTAATTTTTTTCCCACATAAAGCTAGTTTCGCATACAATTTGGGGTTCTGGTAACTAAGAATGTGAAAAACACTCAAAATACACCCATTTGGTAAGATTGTTCTGTTTCTGAATTCAGAGTGTTATTCATGAGTTTCAGCATTTTTGTATCTAAGAAACTTCTCCACATACATGAGTTTTTGCGTTTTTTGCCTTGTGGTTCTTGTGAAACTATAAAATACTCATTATACACGTTTCTCGTAATCTCCTTTTGTTTCCAAATATAGAGTGGATTGCATGCATTTTCGCGTTTTTTGTAGGTAACAAGCTCAAAAACACTAAAAATATACCTTTTTGGTAATGTTATTCTATTTCTTCATATTGGTTGGTTTGCATCCGTTTTAGCATTTTCTACGTAAAACACTGAAAAGACACGTTTTCATTAATTTTGTTTTGGATTCCCATATTCCATATTATTTATCGTTTTGGTGCAGTCAAAAGACAGGTTTTCGGTAACGTCGTTTAATTTCCACATATAGGTGGCTTTTGCATGCATGTGGCTTTGGTACACAATAGTCTGAAAAAAAGCTAAAATTAATGTTTTTGATAATGTTCTTTTTTCCACATAATTACCTTGAATTTTGCCAGAATTTTGGCATCTCGGTACCTATGAAGATGAACAAAAAAAAAGCTATTTTTTTATTTATTTATTTATTTTTTCTATATAAAGAGTGTTATATGTGGGTTTTAGCTTTTTGGTACTTAAGGAACTTAAAAACACTCATAATACACGTTTCTCGTAATATCCTTTCGTTTCCCAAACATAGGGTTCTTTGCATGTATTTAAGCGTTTTTATAGGTAACATGATCAAAAACACTCAAAATACATGTTTTTGGTAATGTTATTGTGTTTTCTCCATAAAGGGTGTTTTGCATTCGTTTTAGCGTTTGGTATGTAAGGATCTCAAAAACATTTAACGGCAAGTTCTTGGTAAAAGTTGGTTTTTATTAACATGTAATGTGGTTGTTCTTCTTTTTAGTAATTTATTGCCTAACACGCTCAAAAACACTCAAAAGACACTTCTCTGGTAATATAATTTTTTTTCCCAACATATTGCTAGTTTCGCATGCAATTTCGGGTTTTGGTAACTAAGAATGTGAAAAACACTCAAAATACACGCATTTGGTAAGGTTGTTCTGTGTCTCAATCAAGAGTGTTATTTGTGAGTTTCAGCATTTTGATATCTAAGAAACTTTTGACTTGTGGTTCTTCTGAATCTATAAAACTCTAATTATACACGTTTCTCGTAATGTCCTTTTGTTTCCCAATATAGAGTGCTTTGCATCCATTTTCGCGTTTTTTATAGGTAACAGGATCAAAAACACTCAAAGTATACTTTTTGGTAATGTTATTCTGTTTCTTGATATTGGTTTTTTGCATCCGTTTTAGTTTTTTTTTCTACGTAAAACACTGAAAAGACAAGTTTATATAGTAATGTTGTTTTCGATTCCCATATAGAGTGACTTCCATATTATTTATTGTTTTGATGCCTAACATGCTGAAAAACACTTAAACGACAGGTTTTTGGTAAAGTCGTTTAATTTCCCCATATAGGTGGCTTTGCATGCAATTTAGGGTTTTTTACATAACAGTCCGAAAAAAGCTATAATAACTTTTTTGATAATGTTCTTTTTTCCACATAATTTCCCTGAATTTTGCCAGAATTTTGGCATATCGGTACCTATGAAGAAGACTAACAAAAAAAAAAAAATTACTTTTTTTTTTGTTTCTCTATAAAGAGTGTTGTTATTTGTGGGTTTTAGCTTTTTGGTACTTAAGGAACTTAATAACACGCATAATACACGTTTCTCGTAATGTTCTTTCGTTTCCCAAACATAGGGTTCTTTGCATGTATTTAAGCGTTTTTATAGGTAACATGATCAAAAATACTCAAAATACATGTTTTTGGTAATGTTATTCTGTTCTCCATAAAGGGTGTTTTGCATGCGTTTTAGCGTTTTGGTATGTAAGGAGGTCAAAAACACTTAAAGGCAAGTTCTTGGTAAAAGTTGGTTTTATTCCTATGTAATGTGATTGCCCTGCTTTTTAGTGCTTTATTGCCTAACACGTTCAAAAACCCCTTAGACACTTTTCTGGAAATGTTTTTTTTTTCACATAAAGCTGGTTTCACTTGCAATTTGGGGTTTTGGTAACCAAGAATGTGAAAAACACTCAAAATACACGCATTTGGTAAAGTTGTTCTGTTTCTCAATTAAGAGTTTTATTCATGAGTTTCAGCGTTTTGGTATCTAAGAATCTGAAAAACACTCATAATGCACGTTTCTCGAAATGTCCCTTTTTTTTTACTCATTTAGGGTGCTTTGCATGCATTTTGGCATTTTTTTTCACATAATAGCTGAAAAACACTGAAAATACACGCTTTTGGTAATAAGAATATAAAAACATAAGAAATAAGAAAATCTGCAAAAAGGCATCAGGCCTACACATGGCAGTACTTGTATGAAATATGCCTACCTATTTCCACCTATCATCCCCATCCATAAATGTCTAATTTTCTCTTACAGTTCCCAAATTCCTTAGCACTAACAGATTGATTACTACGTCCGTTCCAATCATGTACTACTTTATTTGAGAACCAATTCCTTTTTGTCTCCTTTTTGAACATCAAGTTTTCAGGCTTGAACCCATTTTTCTTGTTCTATCATGGTTACAGATTCTAAAAACTTTCCTTATCTTCCCTTTGTTATAACCCATATACCACTTAAAGACTTCTATCAGGTCCACTCTTAACCTACGTGTCTCTAAAGAATGTAAATTTAACAGCTTCAATCTCGCTTCGTAAGGAATACTCCTCATCCCCTGTATCCTTTTAGTCATTCTCCTTTGTACTGATTCTAATAGACCTTTATCCTTCCTGTGATGTGGTGACCAGAATTGGACAGCGTAGTGTATATGAAGTCTGACCAGCGCCAAATGTAACTTTAATATTACTTCGGGAGTTCTCCTTTTAGCACTCCTGAAAATGAATCATAATACACTATTTGCTTTGTTTCTGGCCTCTTTGCATTGCTTTCTTATACGGAGTTCAGAGCTAACTTTAAATCTCAAATCTTTTTCTTACCCTGAACCTACCAGAACTTAGTTGTTCATTGTGTAACTAATGTGTGGGTTTCTTCTACTTACGCTAAGTGCTTTCAGTTTGTTGATATTAAACTGCATTTGTCATCTGTCTGTCCATTCGTTCATCCTATCCAAATCTGCCTGCAAGGCGATGGCATGCGATTCAGACCTAATTAATCTACATACTCTCGTGTCATCCGCAAATTTACTAACAACACTACTAATTCCACTATCCAAGTCATTGACATATATAACAAACAACATCGGCCCTAATACTAATAATTCCTTTGTCACCCCACTAGTTACTTGACCCCACTTGGATTTAGAGCCGTTTATTACAACACTCTGTCGCCTGCCGCTTAGCCATGACCTTATCCAATCTAAACACCTCATCTCTCTCGTGCGCCCTAACCTTTCTCAGTAGCCTCTGATTGGTTACCTTGTCAAATGCTTTACTAAAGTCCTGATATAGGATGCCATAACTATCACCATTATCTGCCTCCACATTACCGATACCTCACATGACTAAAGTGATTTCCTAAGGACAGAAACTAACAGATTACTTATAACCTTTTTCCATTCATTAAATACTCTGGAATATATTTCATCTGGTCCTGATGACTTGAACTTTTCAGCTTATCTATCTCCTGTTCCACTATCTCTTTAGTTATGGTAATATCTGTCAGCTTCTCATTCTCTTCTCTTCTAAATATCTTCTCACTCTTCGGCAAATCCTGCATGTTTTCCTGGGCAAAGACAGTTAAAAAATACTCGTTCACAATTTTACTAATCTCCTCCCAACAACTAAGCAGGTCCCATTCTGCTGTCTTTAAGGAACTATTGTTTCTCTATTCTTCGTCTTATATACCTGATAAAATCCCTTGGGGTCCATCTTCGCTTGGCTGGCTACCTTTAATGCATAACTATTTTTAGCTTTCCTTGTTAAACTCCTGACTTTTCTAATTCATTATATTATGGCCTTAAAACCACTTCCCCTGTATTTAATCACATATATACTTCTCTTTCGCCCTATGTAGTGTTTTATCCTCAGTCATCCATTTAGGACCATTCTTCTGCGATCATATTCTTCTGTAAGGGAGGTTCCCTAACTACCCTGAATGTAATTTATCAACGAAATATTTATTTCACTTCTCCATAAAGGGTGTTTTGCTTGGGTTTTAGCGTTTCTGTACATAAGAACCTATAAAACACGTTTTTAGTAATGTTGTTTTGTATTCCTTTTCTGTTTTTTTGGTAAATAAAACGCTCAAAAATACTCATAATACACTTTTTCTCGTAATGTCTTTTTGTTTTCACATAGGATAATTTCATGATCTTGGCATTTTTCTACGTATGAAACTCAAAAATACTCAATATACACGATTTTTTAAGGGGTTAAATATATATATATATATATATATATATATATATATATATATATATATATATATATATATATATATATATATATATATATATATATATATATATATATATATATATATATATATATATATATTTTTTTTTTTTCTATTACATACGTTTTAGCGTTTTTGTACGTAACTTTATAAACATTGAAAAGACACGTTTTTGGTAATGTTGTTTTGTTTCCATAAACACTAAAAGACGTTTCTTAAGATATCGTTACCTTTGCCAAATATAGGGTGCTTTAAATGCATTTTGGCGTTTTGTCACTTCAAAATATGAAATGCACTTAAAATACACGTTTTTGATAATGTTGTTCTGTTTCTCTCTATATAGAGTCCTACTCATGCAAATCTAAAAAAAAAAAACACTCAATACATGTTTCTCGTTATGCCTTTTCCATTCCCTATTGCATTGTACATTGCCTGCATATTGACCTAATATACTAAAAAGACACTAGAATTTTTTTTTTTTTTTGGTAATGGTAATCTGTTTCTACAGTTTTTTTTATGCGTTTTATGGTTTTGTTACCTAAAAAGCTGAAAACAGACTCAAAATGTACAATATTAGTAATGTTGTTTCGTTTTCCCATATAAGGTGTATTCCATTCTTTTTAGCATTTTCGTGCCTAACATGCACAAAAACACAAAAAAAATATATACATTTCTTGTAATGTTGCTCTGTTCCTGAATATAAAGAGTTTTGCATCCATTTTGTCGTTTTGATATCTTACAGTACGAAAAACACTTAAAATACACGTTTTTAGTAATGTTGTTGTGTTTCTGAATAGGAAGTGTTATTCTTGCTTTTCCTCATTTTTGGTACCTAAAAAGCTGAAAACATCCATTATACATGTTTTTCGTAATGCATTTTTGTTTCCCCATATAGAATACTTTGTATGCGTTTCTGAGTTTTCCAAGTAACAAGCCAAAAACACTCAGAAAACTTTTTTTTTTTTAATGTTATTCTGTTTCTCCATAAAAGGTGTTTTGCATGAGTTTTAGCGTAAAAAGTAAAAACAAAACTCTCAAAAGACTCGTTTTTCGTAACGTTTTGTATTCCGCTATAAGGTCATTTTCCATGCTTTTTAGCGTTTTGTTACCTAACGTGCTGAAAGACACATAAATACACGTTTCTCGTTTCTTGTAATCACGTTTCATTTTCGTATATAAAGGCTTTTCAGGTATTTTGGTAATGTAAAAAACACTCAAAATGCGTGTTTTTAGTAATGTCGTTCTGTTTTTCCATATATAGTTGTATTATCGCCTTTTTCCGTTTTGGTAACTAAGAAGCTTAAAAAGACTTTCTCGTAATGTCTTTTCATTTCATCATAGGGAGTACTTTGCACGGTTTTTTTCTTTTTTGTACGTAACAAACTCAGAAAACAATTGAAATACAAGTTTAAATAAAGTTATTGTGTTTCTGAATAAAGCATATTTATATGCGTTTTAGCTTTTGGAAACGTAAGTAGCTCACAAACACTGAAAAGAGACATTTTTTGTAATGTAATTTTGTTTTCCCAGATATAGTGGACACACAAAGCGTTTTCGCTTTTATCGTTTTGGTGCCTAGCACGCTCATCAACATCTGGAAAGACACTTCTGGAAAACTCGTTTCGCCATTTAGGGTGCATTACATAGACAATGGCGTTTTGGTACCTAACAATGTGAAATATACTTAAAATACACCTTTTTGGTAATGTTGTTTTGTTTCTCCAAAAAGATCGCTAGTCATGCGATTTCTCGTTTTTGTACCTAAGAAGCCCCCCCAAAAAAAAACACTAAGAAATGGTTCTCGCAATCCCCTTTCGTCTAAACATATAGAGAACTTTGGATGCATTTTGCCGGTTTTGTACGTAAAACTGAAAACAGTCAAAATACTTGTTTTTGGTAAAATTATTCTGTTTCACCATGAACTGTGTTTTATATGGGTTTTCTCGTTTCAGTACGTAAGAAGATTAAAAACACTCAAAAGACATGTACGTAACGTTGTTTTGTATTCTTATATAAGGTGATTTCCATGCTTTTAAGCGTGTTGGCAACTAACACGCTCAAAAACACTGAAAAGACACGTTTCTGGTAATGCTGTTTCGTTTCCCCATATATGAACCTTTATTGCCTCGTGCTGTTTTGCTACCTAATAATGTGAGAAAACACTCAAAATACACGTTTTTGGTAATATTGTTAGTTTTCCGATATAGAGTACTATTCATTCGTTTTAGGATTTTGGTACCTAAGAAGATAAAAAAAAAAAAACTCATAATACACGCTTCTCGTAATTTCTCGTTTCCCCGTATAGAGTAAATTGCATTAATTTTTACTTTTCAACGTAACAAACTCAAAACATTTAAAACACATGTTTTTTTTATAAAGTTATTGTGTTTATGAAGGGTGTTTTTGAATGTAATTTAGAGTTTTGGTACGTAAGAAGCTCAAAAACACTCATAAGATACGTTTTTTTCGTAATGTTTTGAATTTTCATACATGCTTACATGCTCAGAAACCCTCAAAGCACTATTTTTTTTTTCTGAAAAATGTCGTTTCCTTTTCTATTATAAGGGGCTATGCATGCATTTTGGCGTTTTGGCGGGTAACAATGTGAAACACACTCAAAATACATGATTTCTCTATTTCGAAAAGCAAAACAACATTACATTAATCGTGCCTTTTGAGTCTTTTCATTTATTTACGTACTTTGATGTAGAAACAGAATAATATTATCAAAATCATACATTTTTTTAATTTTTTTTTTTTTTTTATAGCTTGTTACGTAGAAAAAGCGAAAATGCATGCAAAGTACCCTATATAGGGAAACAAAAAGACTTCATGAGAAACTTGTATTATGAGTATTTTGAGGTTCTTAGGTACCAAAATGTTAAAGTGCATAAATACCACTCTATATGGAGAAACAGAAAAGCATTATCGAAAACATGTATCTCGACTGTATTTCATATTGTTAGGCAACAAATCACCAAAAGCATGCAAAGCGATTTTTCCAGAAACGTGTCTTTTTGAGTGTTTATGAGCGTGCTAAGCACCAAAACCCAAAATGTATGGAAACCATCCTGTATGAGTAAACAAAATATTATAACTACATACATCTCTTTTCAGTGTTTTTTGAGGTATGTACCAAAACGCCAAAATGCATGCAAAAAAAAAAAAAAGTATGGAGGAATAGTAGAAAATTACAAAAGAAACGTGTTTTTAATGCTTTTCAACTCAATACGTAGAAAACGCCAAAATGTATGTATATTACCTTATATCTCGTAACGAAAACATATTACAAGAAACATGTATTTTTTTGTGTTTTTGAGCTTCTTTGGTACGAAAACGAGAAAAAGTATGCATAGCACCCTATATATAGAAACATAATAAGATAACCAAAAATTGGTATTTAGAGTGATTTTTCACATTGTTAGATACCAAAACGCCAAAATGTATGGAAAGTACCTTATATCGGGATAGGAAACGAGATTTCAAGAAACGGGTCTTTTGTGTGTTTGTGAGCGTGCTAGGCACAAAAATGCTAAAAAAAAAAAAAAAACGTAAAACAAACATTAATAAAACATCTGAGAGTTTTTGAGCTACTTACGTCGTAAAATGATAAAATGCATGCAAATGCTTTATGGAAAAACAAAATAACTTTAGCAAAAAACGTGTATTTTTTTCAGCTTTTTACGTACAAAAACGCTGAATTGCATGGAAAATAGTTTATAAGGGGAAACGAAAGAACTTTACGAGAAACGTGTATTATGATTGTTTTTGAGCTTTTTAGGTACCAAACCAGAAAACAATATGTATGAATATCACACTATATAAAAGAAACATAAATTATTATAAAAAAAAAACTTATATTTTGAATGTTTTTAATATTGTTAGGTATCAAAACGGCGAAGTGCATGGAAATATCCCTATAAGGGGAAAAAGAACTACATTTCCAGAATCATATATTTTCAGTGTTTTTAACGTATTAGCAAGGAAAACGGTAAAAAAAAAAAAAACGAATTATATCCTTACGGAAAATAAATAACGAGTGTTTTTGAGTTTTTTTTTTTACGTCGTAAACACCAAAATGCATACAAACTATCCTATATGGGGAACCGAAACGACATTACAAAAAAGGTTTATTATCATTATTTATTTTTTTTTTTTAGCTTCTTAGGTACCAAAACGTTAAAATGCATGAATAGCGCTTTATTTGGAGAAAAAGAAGATTAATACCAAAAACGTGTATTGTATTTCACATTATTAGGAGATATAACAGCGAAATGCATGCAAAGCACTCTATATTGAGAAACGAAAAGTCTTTACGAGAAATCTGTTTTTTGAGCTTCTTAAGTACCAAAATTCTAAAACGCATGAATAGCACTCTATGTGAAAAAAAAAAAAACAGAACAATAGTACCAAAAAACGTGTCTTTTGAGTATTTTTTTCTGTATCTTACGTACCAAAAACGCAAAAAAAATGCATGCAAAACACAATTTATGGAGAAAAAGAATAATATTACCAAAAACAAGTTTTTTGAGTGTTTTGTGAGCTTAGGTGGAAAAACGCCAAAATACATCCTTCTTAGGTACGAAAATTTTATATTGAGAAACGAAAAGGCATTACAAGAAACGTGTTATGAATGTTTTTGAGCTTCTTAGGTACCAAAACGCAAAAAACCATGAATAACATTATATATGAAGATACAAAACATTACCAAATACGTGTGTTTTGAGTGTTTTTTTTTTTCACATTCATAGATACCAAAACACCAAAATGCATCCAACGATCCCTATATAGGGAAAAGAAATTAATTTTCTAGTAACGTGTCTTTTATGAGTTTATTAGGGTGTTAAGTACCAAAACGAAAAAAAAAAAATAAACAAATAAAAAATAAAAAAACACCTTATATGGATAACAAAACGTCACCGAAACCGTCTCTTTTCAGTGTTTTTCAGGTAATTACGTATTATAATGGTAAAAGGCACGCAAAAAAAAAAAAATAAAACATTTATGGCGAGACATTATATATTTGCGAAAAAAAAAAAAAATGTTTTTGAGTTTGTTACAAAAACGACAATATGCACACAAAGTAGACTATGGGAAACGAAAGGGCATTACCTGAAACGTGTATTATTAGTGCTTTTGAGCTTCTTAGGTACCAAAATGTTAAAAGGCATTAATAGCACTCTCTATAAAAAAAAAAAACATTACCAAAAACTTGTGTTTTATGTGTATTACACATTATTAGGTGCCAAAAAGCCAAAACAAAAACAGAAAAAAATAGGCTATAGTTGGGAAAGAAAATGATATATCGTGAAACGTGTCTGTTGAGTGTTTATGATCATGTTAGGCACCAAAATGTTTTTGAGCTACTTACGTACCAAAACACTAAAACGCACGTGAAACATGATTTATGGAGAAACAATAAAATTACGAAAAAGAAGTATGTTAAGGGTTTTCAGTTTGTTACCTACGAAAACGCCAAAATGTATGCAAAGTACCTAATATTAGGAAACGAAGAGACATTACAAGAAAAATGCATTATCAGTGTTTTTAAGTTTTTGGTACCAAAACGTTAAAAGACATAAATAGTATTACTCTATATGGAAAAAATAAATAAATAAATAAAAGAAAATTACCAAAAAACGTGATTTTTGAGTTTTTTTTTCACATTGTAAGATAGCAAAAACGCTAAAATGCATGCAAAGTGCTCTCTCTAGGGAAATGAAACGACATTTCCAGAAACATGTATTTTTTTTTTTTTTTGTGTTTATGAGCGTGTTAGGCACAAAAACGCTAAAAGGCATGGAAAAGTTCCTCTATGGGGAAAGCAAAACAACATTTCTAAAAACGTGTGTTTGGTGTATTTTTGAGCTATTTATGTACAAAAACTATAAAACGAATGGAAAACACCCTTTTAAATAGAAAGGGAATAGCCTTAACAAAAACAAGTATTTAAATGCTTTTGAGTTTACGTACAAAATCGCCAAAATGCATGCAAAGAATGAGGAAATGAAAAGACATTGCGAGAGACGTGTGTTATGAGTGTTTTTGAGTTTCCTGTCTACGAAAACGCGAAAACCCTGTAATAAAACTCTAAATGGAGAAACAGAACAACATCAAAAGAAAAAAACAAACGTGTTTCGTGTATTCTTTTACACTGTTAAGTAATTAAATGCATAAATACATGTAAGGTACCCTATATTAGGAAAAAAAAAAAAAAAGACATTTCCAGGAACATGTTTTTTGAGTGATTATGATCTTGTTAGGTACCAAAACGCAAAAAATGTATGCAAACACTCTTCATGCAGAAAATATGATAATATTACTGAAACCAAGTATTTCGAGAGTTTTTGAGCTTATTACGTAGAAAAATGCCAAAATGCTTGATTACGCGATCTGAGGAAACAAAAACACATTACGAGAAACTTGTGTTATGAGTGTTTTTTTTTCAGTTTCTTAGGTACTAAAACGCTAAAACGCGTAAATATATGGAGACAATTAACATTATAAAAAAACTTGCATTTTGAGTGTATTTCACATGGTTAGGTACCAAAACGCCAAAATGTACGCAAAGCACACTTTATAGGAAAAGGAGACGATATTTCCAGAAATGTGTTTTTTGAGTGTTTATGAGCGTGTTAGGCACCAAAACGGTTAAAAAAGCATGAAAAGTACCCATTATGGAAAAAAAAGAAACACCATTACCAAAAACGTTTCTCTTTGGTCTTTTTGAACGACTTACGAAAACGCTAAGAAGCATGCAAAACAACTTTTATGGAGAAACAGTATATGTAATAAAATTGTGTGTTTTGAGTGCTTTTTCAGCTTGTTTCGTAGAAAAATGCAAAATTCATGCAAAAACGAAAAGACATCACGAAAACGCTAAAACAGGTGTAAATAATCTTTATATAGGAACACAACATTAACAAAAGCGAGTATTTTTATTGCTTTTCACATGGTTAGGTAACAAAAAAGCCTAACAATTTGAAATAGACTCAAAATATATGTTATTAATAATGTTATGTGTCTTCATATAAAGTGCTATTCATGCGTTTTAGCGTTTTTGTACCTAAGAACCAAAAACATTCATAATAAACGTTTCTCGTAAAGTCTTTTCGTTTCGAAAGATGCTTTCTTGTAACAATTTCATTTCCCCATATCAAGGGCTTTCCATGCATTTTGGCGTTTCGGTACCTAATAATGTGAAATATGCTCAAAACACACGTTTTTGTTAATGTAGTTTTGTTTCTTCATAGAGTGCTGTTTATAGGTTTAGCGTTTTAATACCTAAAATGTAAAAAAAAAATAATAATTATAATACATTTTTTTTTCGTAATGTCATTACGTCTACCTATTAAGAGTATTTTGCATCCATTTTAATGTTTTTGTATGCAAGAAACTCAAAAAACTCTCAAAATACTTGTTTTTGGTAATGATATTCTTGTACATAAAAGGTGTTTTGCATGCTTTTTTAGGGTTGTGGTACGTAAGAGGCTGAAAAACACTCAAAAGACACGTTTTTTGGTAAAGTTGTTTTCTATTCCCATTTATGGTGTTTACCATTGCATTTTAGCGTTTTGGTGACAAACATACAAAGAAACACTAAAAAAACACACATTTTATCGTTTCCAAATATATTGGTACTTATCAATGTGGAAAAAAAAACACACAAATTACGCGGTTTTTGGTAATGTTGTTCTGTTTCGTCGTCGTGGTAGTAATGCGTTTTCGCATTTCGGTACCTGGGAAGCTCAAAAACACTTATAATACACTTTTCTTCTAAAGTCTTTTTTGTTTCCCCACATAGCATACTTTTCATATATTTTAGTGTTATTCTATGTAACAAGCTCAAAAACACTCAAAATACTTGTTTTTGGTAATGTTATTTTGTTTCTGCATAAAGGGTGTTTTGCATGCATTTTACCTTTTTGGTACATAAGAAGTTCAAAAACACTCAAAAAGTCATGTTTTTCGTTAAGTCGTTTTGTATTCCCAAATAAAGTGATTTCCATGCTTTTTAGCGTATTGGTGTTTAACACGCTCAAAAACATTTAAAAGATACTTTTCTGGAAATCTCGTTTTTACCCATATAGAGGATTTTCAATGCATTTTGGTGATTTGCTATTTATTAATGTGAAAACACTCAAAATACACGTTTTTTTGGTCTCGATATCGAGTACTATTCTTGAGTTTCAGCATTTTGTTACCTAAGATGTTCAAAAACACTTATAATAGATTTTCTTCGTAATGTCCTTTCGTTTCCCCATATAACGTTATTTTCATGCATTTTTGCATTTTTGTACGTAACACGCTAAAAACACTCGAAATAGTTATTTTTTGTAATATTCTTTTTCTCCATAAAGTGTATAATATTCAAAAGACACGTTTTTTTCGTAATGATGTTTTATATTGCCATATACGTTAACGGCTTTGCATGCATTTTGGCGTTTTGTTAAATACACTCAAAATATATGTTTTAGGTAATGTTTTTTTTTTCATATTAAGTGCTGTCAATGTGTTTTAGCGTCTTTGTACCTAAAAAGGTAAAAAAAAAAAACGATTATAATAGATCTCTCATAATGTCCTTTCGTTTCCCAAAATAGAGGATTTCGCATATGTTTTGCCGTTTCTTTACGTAACAAGCTCAAAAACACACAAAATAGTTGTTTTTCGTAATATATATATATATATATATATATATATATATATATATATATATATATATATATATATATATATATATATATATATATATATATATATATATATATATATATATATATATAAAGTGTGTTTTGCATGTTTTAGAGTTTTGGTGCTAAAAAAATTCTAAAACCCTGAAAAGACACGTTCGTAATGTTGTTTTACTTGTATATTCCCATATAGGGTGATTTCCATACTTTTTAGCGTTATGATGCCTAATACGAAAAAAAAATAAAATAAAATAAAAACCCTTAAAAGACATTTTTCTAGTAATGTAGTTTTATTTCCCTATATAGGTGACTGTGAATACATTATGGCATTTTGGTACCTAATAATAATAAAAAAATAAAAACACTCAAAATACAAATTATTGGTAATGTTCTGATTTGTCGATATAAAGTGCACTATAAAATTCATGCGTTTTAGTATTTTGCTACCTAAGAAGCTCTAAAACTCTCATAATACACGTTTTTCCTAATGTCTTTTCGTTTAACATTACAGAGTCTTTTGCTTGCATTTTGGCATTTTTCCACGTACTAAGCTCAAAAACAAACAAAAACACGTTTTTGATATACTGTTTCTTCGTTTTTTTTTTTTTTTTTTGCAAGCGTTTCAGCGTTTTTGGTACGTAAGTAGCTCAAAAACACTATAAAGAGACGTTTTGGTAATGTCTCGTTCTCCCATATAAGGTACTTTCCCTTCTTTTTTTTTATCATTTCGGTGTTTGCACGCACATAAATATTAGAAAAAAAAACACATTTCTGGAAATCTCGCTTCATTTTTCCATAAAGGGTGCTTTCTACGGATTTTAAAACCTAACAATATGATATACATTCAAAATAACACGTAATGTAATTCTGTTTGTCTCTATAGAGTGTTATTCATACTCATTCATAGCGTTTTGGTACTTATGAAACTAATAAAATACTCATAATACACGTTTTTCGTAATGTTTATCCATTTCCCCATTTAGGGTACTTTGCTTACTTTTTGGCGCTTTTCTACGAAACAAGTTGAAAAAACACTCAAAATACTTATTTTCTTAATGTTATTAATAATATTTTGCATGCGTTTCAAAGTTTTGGTACATAAGTTGCTCAAAAACAGTGGAAAAAAAAACGTTTCTGGTAATGTGTTGTTTTCCAATATAGGGTGCTTTTTTTTTCTTTTTTTTTTCCTTTTGGTATCTAATACACTCATTAACAAAAGACACTTTTCTTGAAATTTCGTTTTCTATCACCATATAGGGTGTTTTGTTTGCATTTTCGAGTTTTCGTACCTGACAATGTGAAATACACTCAAAATACATGTTTTTGGAAATATTGTTCTTTTTTTTTTTCCTATAGAGTGCTAATTATTGCCCTTTAGCGGTTTGTTACCTAAGAAGTAAAAAAAAAAAACACCTTTCTCGTAATATTTTTTTTTTTCATTTAACCAAATAGGGTACTTGGAATGTATTTTGACGTTTTTCACGTAACAGCCTCAAAAAACAATAAAAAAAAAACTTGTTTTTGGTAATGTTATTCTGTTTCTCCATCAAGGGTGTTTTGCATGCGTTTTAGCGTTCTGATACATAAGTTGATCAAAAATACTGAAAAGAGACATTTTTGTTAATGTTTTATTTTCCATTACAGTGTGATTTCCATGCTTTTCATCGTTTTGGAGCTAGAACACTCATAAACACTCAAAAGACACCTTTCTGGAAAACTCATTTCCTTTCGCATGCTTTGCATGTGTACTTAACAATGAGAATTACAAGTTTTTGGTAATGTTTTGGTACAAGTTTTTGGTAATGCAATTACAAGTTTTTGGTAATGTTATTATGTTTCCATGAAGATATTTTTTTTTTTTTTTTGCATCCGGCTTAGGTTTTTGGTATGTAATAAGCTCAAAAACACTTAAAAGACTCGTTTTTCTTAGTGTTGTTTTGTTGTTCAAATCAAGTGATTTCCAAGCTTTATATCGGTTTAGTATCTAAACACTCAAAAGACAAGTTTCTGGAAATATCGTTTCATTTCCTCATACAGGTTACTTTGCATGCATTTTTGCGTTTTCTACGTAACAAGCTCATAAACACATAAAATACTTGTTTTTGGCAATTTTATTCTGTTTCTCCATAAAAAGTGTTTTGCAAGCGTATTAGCGTTTTGGTAAGTAAAAAGCTCAAAAAGATTGAAAAGACATGTTTTTGATAATGTTTTTTTATTCCCATATGGTGATCTTTCCATGCTTTTTAGCATTCTGATACCTAGCAGTTTCATAAACATTCAAAAGACACGTTTCATTAAATTTTGTTTTGTTTGTTAGTTAGTGGGCTTCCATACATTTTGGCTTTTTGGCACCTAACAATATGAAAAAAAAAACACTCAAAATACACGTTTTTGGTGATGTTGTTATGTTTATCCATACAGAGTGCTATTCATGCGTTTTCACATTTTGCTACCTAAGAAGCTCAAATTTACTCATAATACACGTTTCTCGTAATGTCTTTTTCTTTCTTCATATAGAATACTTTCCATACATTATGGCGTTTTTCTACCTAACAAGCTCAAAAACTCTCAAACGATTTCTTTTTGGTGATATTATTCTGTTTTTCCATAAAGGGTGTTTTTCATGCATTTTACCTTCTTGGTACGTAAGAAGCTGAAAAAAAAAAAAACTCAAAAGACACGTTTTTGGCAGTGTTTTTTATTTTTTTTTATTTCCATGTATATGTGTATATGAACTTGTTAACAACAAAACAGTAAAAAGCATGAAAACTTCCCTATACTGGAAAAGCAAAAACAACATTCCCCCCAAAAACGTTTTTTTGGGGGTATTTTTCAGCTACTAACGTACAAAAACGCTAAAATGCTTGTAAAAA
The DNA here is from genome assembly GCF_035594125.1 of Scylla paramamosain. Classification (NCBI taxonomy): domain Eukaryota; kingdom Metazoa; phylum Arthropoda; class Malacostraca; order Decapoda; family Portunidae; genus Scylla; species Scylla paramamosain. The sequence continues at coordinate 16,447,878 of NC_087166.1, forward strand.
TCCCTTCATGGAAAAAAAAACAAATATCCTTACCAGAAACTAGTATTTCATTTTATTTCTTAAGCTTGTCACGTACAAAAGCGCCAAAATGCATGCAAAGTACACTATATATGGATACGGAAGTACATTACGAGAAACGTGCAGTATGAGTGTTTTCAACTTATTAGGTACCAAACGCTAAAGCGAGTGAATAGCACTCTATATGGAGAAACAAAAACGCTAAAATGCATGCAAAGCATCATATATGAGGGAAAATACGACACTTCTAGAAACGTGTCTTTTCAGTGTTTGTAAGCGTATTAGGTACCAAAACGCTAAAAAGCAAGGAAAGAACCATACATGGGAAAACAAAACATTACAAAAAAGTCTTTTCATTGTTTAGAGCTACTTACATACTAAAACGCAAAGGCGCATGCAAAACACCTTTTATGGAGAAACGGGAAAACGTGTATTTTTAATGTTTTAAGCTAATTACGTAAAAAAATTGTCAAAATTCATGTAAAGTTCCCAATATGGGGAAACGAAAACACATTACGAGAAACGTATGTTGTAAGTGTTTTAGACCTTATTAGGTTGAAAAACACGAAAATGCATGAATACCACTCTATATTTCACTGGAGGAGGCGGTAGACACCTGCCGAAACGATAATTACTCCCAGTGAGGTCTAAAGCACTGTTCAGGGGGTGCTGTGAACTTATCATTAAACCCAGCTGTGACCTCACTGAACGTTTCCCTTTGTGTCTCACAACACAAGGGGGTAGTCACAGCCTGCCCTCTAAAGACAACTCTCTTCCTCCACACAAAACTACAAGCACCTAATAACACACACACCCTTCACTCAAAAAATTTTAAAATCATGGCGACTCCTACACCAGCCTCGGAGTCCCCATCTGGGGAGGGGACCATAAATGTCCCCAGGTCGGACTGCCTTTCCGTCGACGACCCTAAGTGTCTTGACACCCCCCTCAACTTTTTCTTCATTAACTTCTGCAACATTCGCGGTCTAAGATCTAATTTTCAATCTGTAGAACACCACCTCTCCTCTTCTAAACCTCATCTTCTTTTCCTCACTGAAACTCAGGTGTCTGAGGCAACTGACAGTAGCCCCTTTTCTGTTCCCTCCTACTTTATCCTCATTTTCGATCCAAAGCTGGATGCTGCGTTTATGTGCGCAATGACTTAACCTGCTCTCGTGCCCACGCTCTTGAATCTTCCGAGTTTTCCACCATCTGGCTACGACTACAGAGTCATTCTCATACTAAATTTATCTGTGCTGCATACCTCTCTCCTAACTCCTCTGACTATAAGAAATTCTTTGACTACTTAACTTCCAAAGTGGAGCACATTCTGACCCTCTTCCCTTTTGCAGAGATCTCCATTCTTGGAGACTTCAATGTTCACCACCAGCTTTGGCTTTCCTCTCCCTTCACTGACCATCCTGGTGAACTAGCCTACAACTTTGCTATCCTCCATGACCTAGAGCAATTGGTGCAACACCCTACTCGTATTCCTGACCGTCTTGGAGATACGCCCAACATTCTTGACCTTTTCCTGACCTCTAATCCTTCTGCTTATGCTGTCACCCTTTCTTCTCCGTTGGGCTCCTCCGATCACAATCTCATATCTTTATCTTGTCCTATCACTCCAATCCCTCCTCAGGATCCCCCTAAGCGAAGGTGCCTCTGGCGTTTTGCCTCTGCTAGTTGGGGGGACCTGAGGCGGTATTTTGCTGATTTTCCTTGGAATGACTACTGCTTCCGTGTCAGAGACCCGTCTTTGTGTGCTGAGCGCATAACAGAGGTGATAGTGTCTGGCATGGAGGCGTACATTCCTCACTCTTTTTCTCGTCCTAAACCTTCTAAACCTTGGTTTAACACAGCTTGTTCTCGTGCTATACATGATAGAGAGGTGGCCCACAAAAGGTACTTAAGCCTTCCTTCACCAGAATCTCATGCACTTTATATTTCTGCCCGGAACCATGCCAAGTCTGTTCTCCAACTAGCCAAAAACTCCTTCATTAACAGAAAATGTCAAAACCTTTCAAGATCTAACTCCCCTCGTGATTTCTGGCATCTAGCCAAAAATATCTCCAATAACTTTGCTTCTTCTTCTTTCCCTCCTCTACTTCAACCAGATGGCACCACTGCTATCACATCTATTTCTAAAGCTGAACTCTTTGCTCAAACCTTTGCTAAAAACTCTACCTTGGACGATTCTGGGCTTGTTCCTCCCTCTCCTCCACCCTCTGACTACTTCATGCCTCGTATTAAAATTCTTCGTAATGATGTTTTCCATGCCCTCGCTGGCCTAAACCCTCAGAAGGCTTATGGACCTGATGGGGTCCCTCCTATTGTTCTCCGAAACTGTGCCTCCGTGCTTGCACCTTGCCTAGTCAAACTCTTTCAGCTATGTCTGTCAACATCTACCTTTCCTTCTTGCTGGAAGTTTGCCTACATTCAACCTGTTCCTAAAAAGGGTGACCGCTCTAATCCCTCAAACTACCGTCCTATTGCTTTAATTTCCTGCTTATCTAAAGTTTTTGAATCTATCCTCAACAGGAAGATTCTTAAACATCTATCACTTCACAACCTTCTATCTGATCGCCAGTATGGGTTCCGTCAAGGCCGCTCTACTGGTGATCTTCTGGCTTTCCTTACTGAGTCTTGGTCATCCTCTTTTAGAGATTTTGGTGAAACTTTTGCTGTTGCCTTGGACATATCAAAAGCCTTTGATAGAGTCTGGCACAAAGCTTTGATTTCCAAACTACCCTCCTACGGTTTCTATCCTTCTCTCTGTAACTTCATCTCAAGTTTCCTTTCTGACCGTTCTATTGCTGCTGTGGTAGACGGTCACTGTTCTTCTCCTAAATCTATTAACAGTGGTGTTCCTCAGGGTTCTGTCCTGTCACCCACTCTCTTCTTATTATTCATTAATGATCTTCTAAACCAAACTTCTTGTCCTATCCACTCCTATGCTGATGATACCACCCTGCACTTTTCCACGTCTTTTCATAGACGTCCAACCCTTCAGGAGGTAAACATATCACGCAGGAAAGCCACAGAACGCCTGACTTCTGATCTTTCTAAAATTTCTGATTGGGGCAGAGCAAACTTGGTATTGTTCAATGCCTCAAAAACTCAATTCCTCCATCTATCAACTCGACACAATCTTCCAGACAACTATCCCCTCTTCTTCAATGACACTCAACTGTCCCCCTCTTCTACACTGAACATCCTCGGTCTGTCCTTTACTTATAATCTGAACTGGAAACTTCACATCTCATCTCTAGCAAAAACAGCTTCTATGAAGTTAGGTGTTCTGAGACGTCTCCGCCAGTTTTTCTCACCCCCCCAGCTGCTAACTCTGTACAAGGGCCTTATCCGTCCATGTATGGAGTATGCTTCACATGTCTGGGGGGGTTCCACTCATACTGCTGTTCTAGACAGGGTGGAATCAAAAGCTTTTCGTCTCATCAACTCCTCTCCTCTAACTGACTGTCTTCAGCCTCTCTCTCACCGCCGCAATGTTGCATCTCTAGCTGTCTTCTACCGCTATTTTCATGCTAACTGCTCTTCTGATCTTGCTAACTGCATGCCTCCCCTCCTTCCGCGGCCTCGCTGCACAAGACTTTCTTCTTTCTCTCACTCCTATTCTGTCCACCTCTCTAACGCAAGAGTTAACCAGTATTCTCAATCATTCATCCCTTTCTCTGGTAAACTCTGGAACTCCTTGCCTGCTTCTGTATTTCCACCTTCCTATGACTTGAATTCCTTCAAGAGGGAGGTTTCAAGACACTTATCCACCAATTTTTGACCACTGCTTTGACCCTTTTAGGGACTGGCATTTCAGTGGGCATTTTTTTTTTTATTAGATTTTTGTTGCCCTTGGCCAGTATCCTTCCTACATAAAAAAAAAAAAAAAAAAAAAAAATATGGAGAAACAGAGCAACATTACTAAAAACGTGTATTTTGTTTGTTTTCACAATGTTATTTACCAAAACGTCGAAATTCATGCAAAGTGCAATCTATGGGAGAAACGAAACGAAATTTCCAGAAACGTGAATTTTGAGTATTTATGAGCGTGTTAGGCACCAAACTTTAAAATAATAAAAATGGAAAGCATCCTATATAGGAATACAAAACAAAATTACCCCAAAAATAGTATTTTTTTAGTGTTTTTGAGCTACTTTTATATCAAAACGCTTGAACAGACGCAAAACATGCTTTATGGAGAAACAAAATAACAATACAAAAAAAATATATATATATTTTCAGTGTTTTTGAGGTATGTAAGTAGAAAAACGCCGAAATGTATGCAAAGTTCCCTATGCCGGGAAACGAAGACATTTCGAGAAACGTGTATTATAAGAGCTTTTCAGCTTTTTAGGTACGAAACACAAAGGCACTTTAATAGTATTCTATATGGAGAAACAAAACAACACGAATGAAAATATATATTTTGAGTGGTTTTCATATTATTAGGTACCAAAACGCAAAAATACATGCAAAGACTTCTAAAAGACGACACAAAACGACATTACAAGAAATCTATCTTTAGAGAGTGTTTCTACGTGTCAGGCACCAAAACACTAAGAAGTATGAAAAGAGCACTATGTTGGAAGGGAAAAATAAATAACGTGACTTTTCACGTGTTTAGAAGTGTTTAAATTCATAATGTACCAAAACGATAAAACATGCAAAACACCCTTCATGCAGAAACAAAAACATTACCAAAAACGAGCATTTTTAGCGATTTTTCAGCTTGTTATGTACAAAAGCGTCAAAATGCATATAAAGTACCCTATATAAGAAAACGAAAAGACTTTAAGAGAAACTGGTATTATGATTTTTTTTTTTAGCTTATTAGGTATTCAACTTAACTTGAGACAAAATATTCCTGCATACACAGTCACCAAAGAGGTCTTCTTGAAGGGGCGCGTTAATTGGAGCTCTGTCAGAGAAGACGTTTCTCGTATTCGTCTAGGACCGGTCTTGAGCAACCCTGATCCTGTCTCAGCATTGAATGAGGAACTGAAGCGTATTATCTCTCGGAGGGTTCCTGTAAAGAAAGTTTGTTTGCGCTCCAACGACAAGGCCTGGTTCAACATTGATTGTCGTACTGCTAGAGACACTAAGCAAGCGGCTTATCGCAGGTGGTCACACTTAAGGACACGTGATTCTTGGGATGCGTACACTGTTGCCAGAGCTTCCTGTGCGGCAGTCTACAGGACTGCTGAGAGCGAATATTTTACCTCTGCGAAAGAAAAACTATCCACTGCATCTGACCCGCACAAGTGGTGGTCCACGCTGAAGTCAGTTGTCTTTGGTTTGCGACCATCTCTCCCTGCTCTGCTTTCTGATACTGGACAGCTGATCACAAGTCCAAAAGGCAAAGCTGATCTGCTGATGAAACACTTTGACTCCAAGCTCTGTCGAGCTCCAGCCCCCACCAGCGAGTTGCCTCCCGCCATGCCAGTCTTGACAAAACTGGCTTTTAGGTCTAAGGAAGTCATGAGACTACTTTTAGCACTCGACTCCCATGGCGGCACGGATCCGCTTGGGATGTTTCCTATGTTTCTGAAGGAAACAGCTGCAGTTCTTGCTCCCAAACTGAGTGCAGTCTTCAGACGCCTAATCCTGACCGGTAGTTTCCCCATGTGCTGGAGAAATGCGAACATCACAGCGATCCCTAAAGGCTCTCCATCATCTGATGCCAGCAATTATAGACCAATCTCTATCACGCCGTTACTTTCTAAGATCTTTGAACATGTTATTTCTGGTCGTCTCTCTCGTTACTTTGAACACTCTCATTTGATACCAGCTAATCAGTTTGCTTATCGGAAGAACCTAGGGACTACGGATGCGCTACTCACTATCTCTCATAAGATTCAGCAAGCTCTTGACTGTGGGCATGAAGCCAGGGTAGTCCAACTTGATTTCTCTGCAGCTTTTGACCGAGTCAACCATGCCGGTCTTCTCAGGAAGCTGCAATCTTTTGGTGTCGGTGGCCCGGTACTGTCCATCTTGACTCAATTTTTGACCCACCGCACCCACCGTGTGTGCGTTGATAGTTGCTACAGTGACTGGTACAGCGTCCACTCAGGTGTTCCCCAGGGTAGCGTACTGGGACCTCTGCTGTTCAATGTCTACACTTCCGATCTACTACAAATCACTAGCAATCCTATTTACGGATATGCAGATGATGTGACACTTGTTGCTACTGTTGAGTCACCGAATTCACGTCTTGATGTTAGTACATCCCTGAATGAGGATCTCAGACGTATATCTGACTGGTGTCGCACCTGGAACATGAAACTGAATGCATCAAAATCAAAATGCTTGTGTATTTCACGCTCTCGCACGCTAAATCCCCTTCACGGCCCTCTGCTTGTTGATGGCGCGCCTCTGACAGTATGTGATGAGCTTGATATTTTGGGTGTCAGATTCGACTCAAAACTGTCTTTTGAACGGCACATCAGGCGTCTTGTCAGTTCTGCCTCGCAAAAGCTTGGCGTTGTGAGGAAGGCTTACCGGATTTTTGGTGACCAGTCTATCTCTGCCAGCTGCTTCCGGTGTTTTATTTTTCCACTGCTGGAGTATTGTGCTCCTGTGTGGTCTTCCGCAGCTGTGTCCCACCTCCGTCTCATTGACAGAGTTGTCTCCTCCGCTAGGTTCCTCTGTGGTGGCGAAGCAGCTTGGGATCTTGGTCACCGACGCAATGTCAGCAGTGTCTGCATGCTATATAAGATCCATGCCAACCAGCTTCACCCGCTGAATGCCTCCATCCCAAATGCATTTGTGCCCACCAGAAACACTCGACCTGCTTACAGCAGGTTAGGTGGCACACCAGTCAGTTTCAGCGAAGCTTTGTTCCTTGTGCTGTAAGACTTTGGAACATGCTTGACGAGGGCACATGCACTGCGAGTGATGTGCAAAAATTCAAGTCTGCTTCGAACAAAATCTTGAAGAGTCTAGTCAATTAAACTCTGGTTGCTTTTGCAGCTATACCGGTGATAAATTATGTAACTATACCTGTGATTTTATACCATCAAGTTTTAAGTAGTTATACTACATTTACTCGTGTTGTCTGACATATATTAAATAAGTCAGAATTGTTGATTTTTTTTGTTGAATTTTTTTGTGAGTTTTAATAATTCTCAGTTCGTTGAGGCGTTCTTTATAATTGTTTAACCTATTTTCTTCTCCTGCTCTGATTTCATCCTACTATTGTGCTAATTGCTTTTCCTTTCTTCTTTCTACGGTCAAGGTGGGTGGGGGTTGTCATCTGGCAACTTATAGCGCTTGCGCTCGTCCCACTCTGCCTTCTCCGTTATGTTTAATAATAATAATAATAAACGATAAAACGTATGATTTGCATTCTGTATGAAGAAAACGCGTATTTTAAGTGTATTTAGCTTTGTTAGGTATCAAAACGCCAAAATGCATGCAAAGCACCCGATATGGGGAAAATAAACGACATTTCCAGAAACATGTCTTTTGAGAGTTTATGATTTTATTAGGCACAAAAAGCTCTTAAGAAGCATGGAAAGTACCGTAAATGGGAAAACATTAAGTGTTTTAAGCTACTTACGTACCAAACCGCTACAACGGTTGCAAAACACACTTTATGGAGAAATTCAACAGCTTTACCAAAAACATGTATTTTGAGAGATTTTGAGCCTGTTACATACAAAAACGATAAAATTCGTGGAAATAACCCTAAAAGGGGAAAATAAAACATTAAAAGAATCGTATATTTTGAGTGCTATTGAGCTTCATAGGTACCAGAACACTAAAACGTATTAACAATACTCTATATGGAGAAACAGAACAAGATTAACCAAAACTTGTGTTTTAAGGCTTTTTTCACGTTATTAGGTACCGCAACGCGAAAATGCATGTAAAGCATACTATATGGGGAGAGGAAACATTTCCAAAAACATGTCCTTTCGTGTTTATGAGCGAGTTAGGTACCAAGAAGCTAAAAACCAAGGAAAGCACCCTATAGGAGAAAACAAAAGATTACAAAAACTTTTCTTTTCAGTGCTTATGAGCTACTTATATATGATATATATATATATATATATATATATATATATATATATATATATATATATATATATATATATATATATATATATATATATATATATATATATATATATATATATATATATATATATATATATATATATATACATATATATATATATAGCAGCTAGGCTGCTAACTCTGTACAAGGGCCTTATCCGTCCATGTATGGAGTATGCTTCACATGTCTGGGGGGGTTCCACTCATACTGCTCTTCTAGACAGGGTGGAATCAAAAGGTTTTCGTCTCATCAACTCCTCTCCTCTAACTGACTGTCTTCAGCCCCTCTCTCACCGCCGCAATGTTGCATTTCTAGCTGTTTTCTACCGCTATTTTCATGCCAACTGCTCTTCTGATCTTGCTAACTGCATGCCTCCCCTCCTTCCGCGGCCTCGCTGCACAAGACTTTCTTCTTTCTCTCACACCTATTCCGTCCACCTCTCTAACCCAAGAGTTAACCAGTATTCTCAATCATTCATCAGTTTCTCTGGTAAACTCTGGAACTTCATGCCTGCTTCTGTATTTCCACCTTCCTATGACTTAAATTCCTTCAAGAGGGAGGTTTCAAGACACTTATCCAGCAATTTTTTACCACTGCTTTGACCCTTTTATGGGACTGGCATTTCAGTGGGCATTTTTTTTATTAGATTTTTGTTGCCCTTGGCCAGTATCCTTCCTACATAAAAAAAAGAAACATAACTGCACGTAAAATACTTTGCAAGGGGAAACGAAAAGACATTAGAAGAAACTTTTATTATGAGTGTTTTTTTTTTTATTTCTAAGGTACCAAGACCTATTTGACACATTGAAGACTACTCTATATGGAGAAAAGAACAAGATTACAAAAATGTGCTTTTTGAGTGTTTTTCACATTGTTAGGTAAGAAAACACTCTATAAAGAGTGTTATTTGTGGGTTTTAGCTTTTTCATACATAACGAACTTAAAAAAAACTCATAATACACGTTTCTCGTAACATCCTTTCATTTTCCAAACATAGGGTTTTTTTGCATGTATTTAGAAGTTTTTATAGGTAACATGATCAAAAACACTCAAAATACATGTTTCTGGTAATGTTATTCTGTTTCTCCATAAAGGGTGTTTTGCATGCGTTTTAGCGTTTTGGTATGTATGAAGCTCAAAAACACGTAAAGGCAGGTTCTTGGTAAAAGTTGGTTTTATTCCTATTTAATGTGATTGCCCTCCTTTTTAGTGCTTTATTGCCTATCACGCTCAAAAACACTCAAAAGACACTTTTCTGGTAATGTCATTTTTTACCCACATAAAGCTAGTTTCGCATGCAATTTTTGGTTTTGGTAACTAAGAATGTGAAAAGCTCTCAAAATACATGCATTTGGTAAGGTTGTTCTGTATTCTCAATTAAGAGTGTTATTTCTGAGTTTCAGCATTTTGGTATCTAAGAAACTTCACCATATACACCGAGTTTTTGCGATTTTTGCCTTGTGGCTGATGTGAAACTATAAAACACTAATTATACACGTTTCTTGTAATGTCCTTTTGTATCCCAACATAGAGTGCTTTCCATCCATTTTCGCGTTTTTTGAAGGTAAGAAGCTCAAAAACACTCAAAATATACCTTTTTGGTAATGTTATTCTATTTCTCCATATTCGTTGGTTTGCATCCGTTTTAGCGTTTTTTTCTACGTAAAACACTGAAAAGACACTTTCAGTAATTTTGTGATGGACTCCCACATTGAGTGACTTCCATATTGTTTATCGTTTTGGTGCCTAACATGCTGAAAAAAAAAAAAACACAAAAGACAGGTTTCTGGTAAGGTCGTTTAATTTTCCCATATAGGTGGCTTTGGATGCACTTTAGGGTTTGGTACATAATAGTCCGAAAAAAAAGTTAAAATTAACTTTTTTCATAATGTTCTTTTTTTCACATAATTTCCCTGAATTTTGGCAGAATTTTGGCATCTCGGTACCTATGAAGATGAATAAAAAAAAATCCTATTTTTTTTTATTTATTGATTGATTTTTTTTCTCTATAAACAGTGTTATTTGTGGGTTTTAGCTTTTTGGTACTTAAAGAACTTAAAAACACTCATACTACACGTTTCTCGAAATGTTCTTTCGTTTCCCAAACATAAGATTCTTTGCATGTATTTAAGCGTTTTTATAGGTAACATGATCAAAAACACTCAAAATACATGTTTTTGGTAATGTTATTCTGTTTCTAAATAAAGGGTGTTTTGCATACGTTTTAGCGTTTTGGTACATAAGCTCAAAAACACTTAGATAAAACACTTGGTAAAAGTTACTTTTATTCCCATGTAATGTGATTGCCCTGCTTTTTAGTGCTTTATGCCTATCATGCTAAAAAAAAAAAAAAACACTTGAAAGACACTTTTTTGGTAATGTCATTTTTTTTCCCACATAAAGCTACTTTCACATGCAATTTGGGTTTTGGTAACTAAGAATGTGAAAAACACTCAAAAATACACGCATTTGGTAAGGTTGTTCTGTTTCTCAATTAAGAGTGTTATTCAGGAGTTTCACCATTTTGGTATCTAAGATACTTCTCCATATATAAGAGCTTTTGCGTTTTTTGCCTTGTGCTTCTTGAGAATCTATAAAACACTCATTATACACGTTTCTCGTAATGTCCTTTTGTTAACCAATATAGAGAGCTTTTCATCCATTTTCGCGTTTTTTGTAAAAAGCTCAAAAATACTCAAAATATACCTTTTTGGTAATCTTATTCTATTTTTTCATGTTGGTTGGTTTGCATCCGTTTTAGCATTTTTCTACTTAAAACACGGAAAAGACACGTTTTCAGTAATTTGTTTTGGATTTCCATATAGAATGACTTCCATATTATTTATTGTTTTGGTGACTAACATGCTGAAAAACACTAGAAACACAGGTTTCTCGTAAAGTCGTTTAATTTCCCCATACAGTTTGCTTTGTATGCACTTTAGGGTTTTGTGCATAACAGTCCGAAAGAAAAGCTAAAATTAACTTTTTTGATAATGTTACTTTTTCAAATAATTTCCCTGAATTTTGCCAGAATTTTGGGATCTCGGTACCTATGAAGAAGAATAACAAAAAAAAAAATCTTATTTATTTATTTACTTTTTTTTTTCTCTCTATAAAGAGGTTTTAGATTTTTGGTACTTCTGGAACTTAAAAACACTCATAATACACGTTTCTCGTAATGTCGTTTCGTTTCCTAGACATAGGGTTTGCATGTATTTAAACGTTTTTAAAGGTAACATGATCAAAAACACTCAAAATACATGTTTTTGGTAATGTTAATATGTTTCTCTATAAAGGGTGTTTTGCATGCGTTTTAGCGTTTTGGTATATAAGGAGCTCAAAAACACTTAAAGGCAAGTTCTTGGTAAAGATGGTTTTATTCCCATGTAATATGATTGCCCTCCTTTTTAGAACTTTATTGCCTAACACGCTCAAAAACACTCAAAAGACACTTTTCTGGTAATGTCATTTTTTTACCACATAAAGCTAGTTTTGCATGCAATTTGAGGTTTTGGTAACTAAGAAGTTGAAAAACAGTCAAAATACACGCATATCGTAAGGTTGTTCTGCATTCTCAATTAACAGTGTTCCTGAGTTTCAGCATTTTGGTATCTAAGAAACTTATCCATATACACGAGTTTTTGCGTTTTTTGCCTTGTGAAACTATAAAACACTCATTATACAAGTTTCTTGTAATGCTCTTTTGCATCTCAATATAGAGTGCTTTCTATCCATTTTCGCATTTTTTGTAGGTAAGAAGCTCAAAAACACTGAAAATATACCTTTTTTGGAAATGTTATTCTATTTCTTCATATTCGTTGGTTTGCATCCGTTTTAGCGTTTTTCTACGTAAAACACTGAAAAGACACTTTTCAGTAATTTTGTGATGGATTCCCATATTGAGTGACTTCCATGTTATATATCGTTTTGGTGCCTAACATGCTGAAAAACACTCAAAAGACAGGTAAAGTCGTTTAATTTCCCCATATAGGTGGCTTTGCATGCACTTTAGGGTTTGGTACATAACAGTCCGAAAAAAAACTAAATTTAAATTTTTTTCATAATTTTCTTTTTTCACATAATTTTCCTGAATTTTGCCAGAATTTTGGCATCTTGGTACCTATGAAGATGAATAACAAAAAAAAAAAAAAAAAAAATTCCTATCTTTTTATTTATTTTATTTATTTTATTTATGGGTTTTAGCTAAATGGTACTTAAAGAACTTAAAAACACTCGTAATACATGTTTCTCGAAATGTCCTTTAATTTCCCAAACATAAGGTTCTTTGCATGTATTTAAGCGTTTTTATAGGTAACATGATCAAAAACACTCAAAATACATGTTTTTGGTAATGTTATATATATATATATATATATATATATATATATATATATATATATATATATATATATATATATATATATATATATATATATATATATATATATATATGTTTCTCCATAAAGGGTTTTTTGAATTCGTTTTAGCGTTTTAATATATAGGGAGCTCAAAAACACTTAAAGGCAAGTTCTTAGTAAAAGTTAGTTTTATTATAATGTAATGTGATTGCCCTGCTTTTTAGTGGTTTATTGCCTATCATGCTAAAAAAAAAAAACACACTTAAAAGACACTTTTCTGGTAATGTCATTTTTTTTCCCCACATAAAGCTACTTTCACATAAAATTTGGGGTTTTGGTAACTAAGAATGTGAAAAACACTCAAAATACACGCATTTGGTAAGGTTGTTCTGTTTCTCAATTCAGAGTGTTATTCAGGAGTTTCAGCATTTTGGTATTTAAGAAATTTCTCCTTAATTCTCCTTGATTCTTGAGAATCTATAAAACACTCATTATACACGTTTCTCGTAATGTACTTTTGTTAACCAATAGAGAGAGCTTTGCATCCATTTTCGCGTTTTTTGTAAGTAAAAAGTTCAAAAAACACTCAAATTATATCTTTTTGGTAATCTTATTCTATTTCTTCATATTGGTTGGTTTGCATCCGTTTTAGCGTTTTTCTATGTAAAACACGAAAAAGACACGTTTAAAGTAATTTTGTTTTGGATTCCCACATAGAATGACTTCAATATTATTTATTGTTTTGGTGACTAACGTGCTGAAAAACACTAGAAACACAGATTTCTCGTAAAGTTGTTTAATTTCCCCATATAGTTGGCTTTGCATACACTTCATGGTTTGGTACATAACAGTCCGAAAAAAAGCTAATTAACTTTTTTTGATAATGTTCTTTTTACACATAATTTCCCTGAATTTTGCCAGAATTTTGGCATCTCAGTACCTATGAAGAAGAATAAAAAAATATAAAAAATCCTATTTTTTTATTATTTCTTTCTTTTTTTTTTTTTTCTCAATAAAGAGGTTTTAGCTTTTTTGGTACTTATGGAACTTAAAAACACGCATAATACACGTTTCTCGTAATGTCCTTTCGTTTCCCAGACATAGGGTTCTTTGCATGTATTTAAGCGTTTTTAGACGTAACATGATCAAAAACACTCAAAATACATGTTTTTGGTAATGTTAATCTGTTTCTCCATAAAGGGTGTTTTGCATGTGTTTTAGTGTTTTGGTATATAAGGAGTTAAAAAACACTTAAAGACAAGTTCTTGGTAAAAATTGGTTTTATTTCCATGTAATGTGATTGCCCTCCTTTTTAGTGCTTTATTGCCTAACTCTCAAAAACCCTCAAAAGACACTTTTCTGGTAATATCATTTTTTTTTTCCCACATAAAGCTAGTTTCGCATGCAATTCGGGGTTCTAGTAACTAAAAATGTGAAAAACACTCAAAATACACGCATTTAGTAATGTTATTCTGTTTCTTAATTAAGAGTGTTATTCAAGAGTTTCAGCAATTTGGTATCTAAGAAACTTCTCCATATACACTAGTTTTTGCGTTTTTTTTGCCTCGTGGTTCTTGTGAAACTATAAAACACTCATTATACACGTTTCTCGTAATGTCTTTTTGTTTCCCAATATAGAGTGCTTTGCATCCATTTTCGTTTTTTTTTTTTTTGTTGGTTACAAGCTCAAAAACAATTAAAAATATACTTTTTTGGTAATGTTATTCTATTTCTTCATATTGGTCTGTTTGGATCCGTTTTAGCATTTTTTACGTAAAACACTGAAAAGACACGTTTTCAGTAATTTTGTTTTGGATTCGTATATAAAGTGAATTCCATAATTTTTATCGTTTTGGTGTCTAACATGCTGGAAAACACTCAAAAGACAGTTTTCTTGTAAAGTCATTTAATTTCCCCATATAGATGGCTTTGCATGCACCTTAGGGTTTGGTACATAACAGTCCGAAAAAAAGCTAAAATTAACTTTTCGATAATGTTCTTTTATCCACATAATTTCCCTGAATTTTAAGAGAATTTTGGTATCTCGGTACCTATGAAGATGAATAACAAAAAAAAAAAAAAAATTATTTTCATTTATTTCATTTATTTATTTATTTATTTTTTTTCGGGGGGGGGTTTCTTTATAAAGAGTGTTATTTGTAGGTTTTAGCTTTTTGGTATTTAAGTAACTTATAAACACTTATAATACACGTTTCTCGTAATGTCCTTTCGTTTCCCAAACATAGGATTCTTTGCATGTATTTAAGCGTTTTTATAGGTAACATGATCAAAAACACTCAAAATACATGTTTTTTGTAATGTTATTGTGTTTTTCCATAAAGGATTTTTTGCATTCGTTTTAGCGTTTTGGTATGTAAGGAGCTCAATAATATTTAACGGCAAGTTCTTTTTAAAAGTTTGTTTTATTCACATGCAATGTGATCGCCCTTCTTTTAAGTACTTTATTGCCTAACACGCTCATAAACACTCAAAAGACATTTTCTGGCAATATATTTTTTTCCCCACATAAACCTAGTTTCGCATGCAATTTCGTGTTTTGGTAACTAAGAATGTGAAAAACACTCAAAATACATGCATTTGGTAAGGTTGTTCTGTATCTCAATCAAGTGTTATTCATGAGTTTCAGCATTTTGGTATCTAAGAAACTTTTGCCTTTTGGTTGTTGTGAAACTATAAAACACACATTATACAGGTTTCTCGTAATGTCCTTTTGTTTCCCAATATAGAGTGCTTTCCATCCATTTTCGCGTTTTTTGTATGTAACAGGCTCAAAAACACTCAAAATATACCTTTTTGGCAATATTATTCTATTTCTTCATATTGGTTTGTTTGCATCCGTTTTAGCGTGTTTCTACGCAAAACACTGAAAAGACAAGTGTTAAGTGATTTTGTTTTGGATTCCCATATAGAGTGACTTCCATATTATTTATTGTTTTGGTGCCTAACATGCTGAAAAAACACTCAAAAGACAGGTTTCCGGTAAAGTCGTTTACTTTCCCTATAGAGGTGGCTTTGCATACAATTTAGGTTTTGGTACATAACTGTGAAAAAAAAAGCTAAAATTAACTTTTTTGATAATGTTCTTTTTCCACAAAATTTCCCTGAATTTTGCCAGAATTTTGGCATCTCGGTACCTATGAAGAAGAATAACCAAAAAAAAAAAAAATTGTTTTGATTTTGTTTCTCTATAGAGTGTTATCTGTGGGTTTTAGCTTTTTGGTGCTTAAGGAATTTAATAACATTCATAATACACGTTTCTCGTAATGTCCTTTCGTTTCCGAAACATAGGGTTCTTTGCATGTATTTAAGCGTTTTTATAGGTAACATGATCAAAAACACTCAAAATACATGTTTTTTGGTAATGTTATTCTGTTTCTTCATAAATGGTGTTTTGCATGCGTTTTAGCGTTTTGGTATGTTAGGAGCTGAAAAACACTTAAAGGCAAGTTCTAGGAAAAAGTTGGTTTTATTCCCATGTAATGTGATTGCCCTGCTTTTTAGTGCTTTATTACCTAACACGCTCAAAAACACTCAAAAGACACTTTTCTGGAAATGTCTTTTTTTTTTTTTTCCACATAAAGCTAGTTTTGTATGCAATTTGGGGTTTTGGTAACCAAAAATGTGAAAAACACTCAAAATACACGCATTTGGTAAGGTTGTTTTGTTTCTCAATTAAGAGTGTTATTCATGAGTTTCAGCGTTTTAGTATCTAAGAATCTCAAAAACACTTATAATGCACGTTTCTCGTAATGTCGCTATTTTTCTTCATTTACGGTGCTTTGCATACATTTTGGCATTTTATTTTTCACGGAAGAGCTGAAAAATACTGAAAATACACGCTTTTGGTAATAAGAACATAAGAACATAAGAAATAAGTAAATATGCAAGAAGGCATCAGGCCTACACGTGGCAGTACTTGTATGAAATATGCCTACGTATTTCCACCTTTCATCCCCATCTATAAATGTTTAATTTTCTCTTACAGTGCCAAATGCCTCAGCACTAACAGCTTGATTACTAAGTCCGTTCCAGTCATCTACTGCTGTATTTGAAAACCAATTCCTTCCTGTTTCCTTTTTGAACATCAAGTTTTCAGGCTAAAGCCTGAAAACTTGATGTTCTATTTTTCTTGTTCTATCATGGTTACAAATTCTAAGAGTTTTCCTTATGTTCCCCTTGTTACAACCCATATACCACTTAAAGACTTCTCTCAGGTCCACTCTTAACCTACGTCTCTCTAAAGAATGTAAGTTTAACAGCTTGAATCTCGCTTCGTAAGGAATACTTCTCATCCCCTGTATCCTTTTAGTCATTCTCCTTTGAAGTGATTCTAATAGACCTTTATCCTTCCTGTGATGTGGTGACCAGAATAGGACAGCATAGTCTAGATGAAGTCTGACCAGCGCTAAATGTAACTTTAATATTACTTCGGGAGTTTTACTTTTAGCACCCCTGAAAATGAATCATAATACACTATTTGCTTTGTTTCTGGCCTCTTTGCATTACTTTCTTAGACGGAGTTCAGAGCTAACTTTAAATCTCAAATCTTTTTCTTACCCTGAACCTACCAGAACTTGGTTGCTCATTGTGTAACTACTGTGTGGGTTTCTTCTACTTACGCTAAGTGCTTTGCATTTGTTGATATTAAACTGCATTTGCCATCTGTCTTTCCATTCGTTCATCCTATCCAAATCTGCCTGCATGGCGATGGTATGCGATTCTGACCTAATTAATCTACATACTCTCGTGTCATCCGCAAATATACTAACAGCACTACTAATTCCACTATCCAAGTCACTGACATATATTACAAAGAACATCGGCCCTAATACTAATAATCCCTTTGTCACCCCACTAATTACTTGACCCCACTCGAATTTAGAGCCGTTTATTACAACACTCTGTCACCTGCCGCTTGGCCATGACCTTATCCAGATCACTTATAACATTTTTTCAATTCTTAAATACTCTGGAATATATTTCATTTGGTCCTGGTGACTTGAACTTTTCAGCTTATCTATCTCCTGTTCCACTATCTCTTCAGTTATGGTAATATCTGTCAGCTTCTAATTCTCTTCTACTCTAAATATCTTCTCACTATTCGACAAATTCTGCATGTTTTCCTGGGCAAAGACAGTTAAAAAATACTCGTTCACAATTTTACTAATCTCCTCTCAACAACTAAGCAGGTCCCATTCTGTTGTCTTTAAGGAACTATTGTTTCTCTATTCTTTGTCTTATATGCCTGATAGAATCCCTTGGGGGTCCATCTTCGCTTGGCTGGCTACCTTTAATTCATAACTATTTTTAGCTTTCCTTGTTAAATTCCTGACTTTTCTAATTCATTATATTATGGCCTTAAAACCACTTCCCCTGTCTTTAATCTCATATATACTTCTCTTTCGCCCTATGTAGTGTTTTAATGTTGGCATTTAGGACCATTTTTCTGTGATCTTATTCTTCTGTAAGTGATATTCCCTAACTGTCCTGAATGTAATTTATCAACGAAATATTTATTTCGCTTCTCCATAAAGGGTGTTTTGCTTGGGTTTTAGCGTTTCTATACATAAGAACCTATAAAACACGTTTTTAGTAATGTTGTTTTGTATTCCTTTATAAGAGCGCTTTCCATGCTTTTTTTAGCGTTTTGGTGTCTAACACGTTCAAAAACACTGAAAAGACACGTTGATGATAATGTCGTTTCGTTTCCCGATAAAGGGGGCTTCCAATGTATTTTGACTTTTGGTACTTAACAATATGAATAAAGTTTAAGTAAAAGTTTTCGGTAGAGTTGTTTTTCCATATAAAGTGCTAATCACGTGTTTTTGAGTCTTGGTACCTAAAAAGCTCAAAATCTCTCATAATACACTTTTCTCGTAATGTCCTTTCTTTTCTCCATGTAGGATGCTTTGCGTGTAATTTGGCATTTTTATACTTAACAAGCACAAAAAACAATCAAAATACAAGTTTTTGGTAATGTTATTCTGTTTCTCCGTAAAGGTTGTTTTGCATGCGTTTCAGCGATTTCGGACGTAAGAAGGTCAAAAACACTCTAAAGATACTTTCTTGGTAATGTTATTTTATATTGCCAAATAGGGTGTTTTCAATGCTTTTTAGCATTTTGATTCCTAACACTCAAGTAAACACTCAAAAGACACGTTTCCTGTAATATAGTTTTGCTTCTTCATATAGGGATCTGCATGCATTATGAAGTTTTGCTACATAATATGAGAAACGCTCAAAATAAAGGTTTCAGGTAATGTTGTTCTTTTTCTCTATATAGGGTGCTATTCATGCGTTTTAGCGTTTTGGTACTTAGGAAGCTCAAAAACTCTAATAAAACTTTTTTCTCCTAATGTCTTTCTATTTCCCCATATAGGATGCTTCGTATGTATTTTGACGTTTTGGTACATAACAAGGTAAAAAAAAAAAAATTAAATAAATAAAAACACGTTTTTGGTGATGTTCTGTTTCTCTATTAAGAAAAATAGGATATATTCCATTTTCATTCAAGCGGTTTAGTGTTCGGTACCTAAGAGACTCAAAACAATGACAATGCACGTTTCTCGTAATGTTCTATCGTTTCCCCATACAGGGTGCTTTACATGCATTTTTAATATGATGTACGTAATAGACTCAAAAAGACTCAAAATACACATTTTTGGTAAGGCTTTTGTATTTGGTAAGGTTATTCGTTTTTGTTGCACGGGTTTTAGCGTTTTGGTACGTAAAAAGTTTAAAACACTTAAAAGACATGCTTATTATTTTGCATTTCTATATAAGGTGCTTTCCGTGCTATTTAGCATTTATGTGAAAAACACATAAAAACACATTTCTTACATTATTGTTAAATTTTCTCGTATAGCGAGCAAGCATTATGGTGTTTTGCTACCTGACAATGTGAAAAACATTCAAATTACACGATTTTGGTAATTTGTTTCTCTTTCTCCATACCGTGTGCTACTCATTTATTTTAGCGTTTTGGTACCTAAGAAGCTAGAAAAAAAAAAAAAACTCATAATACACGTTTTTTGTTGTCCTTTCATTTCCTCATATAGGGTCTTTTTGGTGCTTTGGTACCTAACAGGGTGTTTGCATGTATTTTGACATTTCAGTTCGTAAGAACCTAAAAAGAACACTCTAAAGACACGTTTTAGTAAAGTTGTTTTGTATTCCCCTATAGGGTGATTTCGTTGCTTCTTACTGATTTGGTGCCTAACACCCCCAAAAGATAACAAAAGACAAGTTTCTAGTGATTTCGTTTCGTTTCTTCATATAGGTTGCTTTACATGCATGTTGGCGTTTTGGTAATTATCAATGTAAAAAAATACACGTTTTTGGTAAGGTTGTTCTTTTTCTTCAGAGGACTATTGAAGCTTTTTACTGATTTGGTACTTAAGAAAGTAATAAAAAAAATAACATAACAAACGTTTCTCGTAATGTCCTTTCATTTCCATATGCAGGGTGTTTTGTTTGATGATAGGCGATTTTGTACATAATACGCTCAAAGACACTCAAAATACACGTTTTTGGTTAATGTATTCTGTTTCTCTATATAGGGTATTTTCATGCGTTTTTAATGTCGTTTCATATATCTATTTCTCCATATAGGGTGTTATTCATGCGTTTTACCCTTTTGATACTAAGGTCAAAAACACTCATAATACACGTTTCTCGTAATGACTTCATTTTTCCCATATAGGGTATTTTCGATTCATTTAGGCGTTTTTTACGTAACAATCTTACAAAACACTCAAAATACTTGTTTTTGGTAATGTTATTCTGTTTCTCTATAAAGGATGTTTTCTATGTTTTTTTTTTTTTATCGTTTTGGTACGTAGGACACTCAAAAGAAACGTTTTCTTAATGTTGTTTTGTATTCCCATATCAGGTGATTTGTATGCTTTTTAGCATTTTTGTGCCTAACACGCTGAAGAACACATTTTAGATACGTTTCTGAAATCTCGTTTCCTTTCCCTAAATAGGGGGCTTTACATGCATTATGGCGTTTTGATTCATAACAATGTGAAAACACTGAAAATTTACGTTTTTGGTAATGTTATTTCATATAGAGCATTTTATATTTTCATTCATGCATTTTAGCGACTTCGTACCTAATATGTTAAAAAAAAAAAAAAAACACCAATAGTACACATTTTAGTAACGTCTTTTCATTTTCCCATTTAAGATATTATATATGCATTTTGGCGTTTTTCTACTTAACTAACTCAGAAACACTCGAAATATTTGTTTTTGATATTATTTCTCCATGTTTTTTTTTTTCTCATGCGATTTAGCGTTTCGGTACGTAAGAAAGTCAAAAATAATGAAAACACACGTTTATGGTAAAGTTGTTTTGTTTTCCTTTATAGGGTGATTGCCATGCTTTTTAGCGTTTTGGTGCCTAACACGCCAATAAACATTCAAAAGGCACTTTTCTGGAAATCGCGTTTCCTTTCCTCATATAGGGTACAAAAACATGTATTAATAGTGATTTCGAAAACACCAAAGTGCATGCAAAGTAAGCTATACGGGAGAAACAAACAAAAACGTGTCTTTTGAATGTTTTCAGCTGTTTACGTACCAAAACACTAAAATGCATGGAAAAGAAACTTCATGGAGAAACAAAATATTATTGCCAAAAACGTGTATTTTGAATGTTTTTAAGCTTATTACGTACCAATACGCAAAAATTCATCCATTTAATTTTATTTCGGTGCTTTTCAACGTTAGCACCAAAACTCTAAAGAGCATGGAAGACATTCTATATAGAAATCAAAACAATATTATCAAAATGGTGTCTTTTGAGTGTTTTTGAGCTTCTTATGTTCCAAAATGCTAAAACGATAAATAGCCTTTATCGGGAGACATTACCAAAAACGTATGATTTAAGCGTTTTCCAGCTTTTTAGAAACCAAAACGCCTAAATATATGTACTAATTACGTGTTTCAGTATTTTATTACCTAAGAAGCTCAAAAACACTTATAATATACGTTTTTGGTAATGTTTTTCTGCTTTTCATATGTGGTATTCTGTATAGATTGTCGTATCTAACATGAGGAAAACACCCATTTTTTTGGTTAATGTTTTTTTCTCCATATAGAGTGATATTCACGTGTTTTAGTGTTTTCGTACATAAGTTAAAAAAACACTCATAATAATATTTTTCTTAATAACTTTTAGTTTGTCAATGTCCGTTAATTTGTGTGCATTTTGGCGTTTTCGTACCCAACAAGCTCAAAAAGACTCAAAACACACATTTTTGGTAATGTTCTATTTCACCATAAAGGATGTTTTGCACGCTTTTTTGAAATTTGGTACGTAAGAAGCTCAAAAAACATTCAAAAGACACGTTTTCGATGTTATATATATATATATATATATATATATATATATATATATATATATATATATATATATATATATATATATATATATATATATATATATATTTTTTTTTTTTTTTTTTTTTTTTTTTTTTTTTTGTTGGGGTTGGTTTCTAATATGCTCAAAACACTGAAATGACACATTTCCGGTAATATAATTTCTTTACATCAAATAGTGTGCTGTCTGCATTTTGGCGTTTTGGTAGCTAATGATCGGGAAAACTCTCAAAACACGCGTTTATAGTAATGTTGTCCTCTTTCTCTATAAAGGGTGTTTTTCATGCGTTTTAGAGTTTTAGTACGTAAGAAACTGAAAAACACTCAAAAGACAAGTTTTTGTTAATATTGATTGCTTTTCTTTTACAGGTTGTCTTCCATGCACTTTGGTGTTTTTGTATCTAACAAGCTCAAAAACACTCAGCATACAAGTTTTTCGTAATGTTGGTCTGTTTCTTTATGTATGGTGTTCACTATGCTTTTAGGCGTTTTGGTACCTATCATGGGGAAAAAACTCATAAAGTACGCTTTTGGTAATGTTGTTTTGTTTCTGCAAATATAGTATTATTTACGTGTTTTAGACTTTTGGTATCTATGAAGCTGAAAAAGACATAATACACCTTTATGTTAATATCGTTTCATTTACCTATATAGGATAATTTGCATACATTTTGGCGTTTTGTTACCTAACAAGCTAAAAAAATCTCAGAACATACGTTTTTGCTAATATTGTTTCGGACATCTTTTATCGTTTCGGTACGTAAGAAGCTCAAAAACACTCGATTTTGTTAAGGTTATCTCGTTTTCCCATATAGGATGTTTTCCTTGCTTTTTAAGCGTTTTGCTGCCTAATATGCTCAAAACACCTAAATGACAAGTTTCTGGTGATGTTTTCCTACTGGTTTTGTTAATGTTTTTTTTTCCCTCATATAGAGTAATATTCACGTGTTTTAGTGTTTTGGTGCATAAAAAAAAATAATAAAAACACTCATAATACACGTTTCTGTTAATATCGTTTCGTTTCCTCAAATAGGGTCCTTTGCATGCAATATGGGGTTTATGGGGCAATATGGGTACCCAACAAGTTAAAAGACTGAGATAAGAATTTTTTTTGCTAAAGTTTCCCATAAATGTTTCTTTGCTTACATTTTAGTGTTTTGTACTCTCAAAAACACTAAAAAGAAACGTTTTTGACAATGTTGTTTTCTTTTCTCATATAGAGCTATTTCCATGCTTTTTAGCTTTTTGTTGCCTAATTTGCTCGAAAATTTCCAAATGGCACGTTGCAGGTACTATCTTTTAGTTACTCCAGACAAGGTATTCTACATGCATTCTTTCGTTTTGGTACCTAACTTAAAAACACTTAAAACACACGTTTTTTTTTTTAATGTTCTATTTCTCAGTAAAGTGCGTTTTCAATCCCTTTTAGAGTTTCGGTACGTACGAAGCTGAAAAACACCCAAAAGATATGTTTTTGGTAATATTTATTTTTTCTTCTTCTATAGGGTGCTTTGCATGTACTTTGGCGTTTTGATAACTAACAAACTCAAAAATATTCATAATACATGTTTGTGATCATGTCGTTCTGTTTCTTCACATAGGGGGCTTTATATGTATTTTGGCGTTTTGGTCCCTAACATGGGGAAAAGCACCCATAATACACGTTTTTTTGTAATGATGTTCTGTTTCTTCATATGGAATGCTATTCACGTGTTTTAGCGTTTCGTTACATTAGAAGCTGAAAAACAGCGTTAATATCTTTTCTTTTCCCCGTATCTGAAACTTTGCATGCATTTTGACGATTAGTTATCTAACAAGCTCAAAAACACTCAAACACAAGTTTTTGTTTAGTTTAGTTATCGTTTTATTTGTGGATTTTAGCTTGTTGGTACTTAAGGAACTAAAAAACACTCATAATACATATTTCTCGTAATGTCCTTTCGTTTCCCAAACATAAGGTTCTTTGCATGTATTTAAGTGTTTTTATAGATAACATGATCAAAAACACTCAAAATACATGTTTTTGGTAATGTAATTCTGTTTGTACATAAAAGGTGTTTTGCATGCGTTTTAGCGTTTTGGTATGTAATGAGCTAAAAAACACCTAAAGGCAAGTTCTTGGTAAAAGTTGGTTTTATTCCCATGTAATGTGATTGCCCTGCTTTTTAGTGGTTTATTGCCTAACACGCTCAAAAACACTCGAAAGACATTTTCTGGTAATATTATTTTTTTCCCACATAAAGCTAGTTTCGCATGGAATTTGGGGTTTTGGTAACTACGAATGTGAAAAACACTCAAAATACAGGCATTTAGTAAGGTTGTTCTGTTTCTTAATTAAAAGTGTTATTCATGAGCTTCACCATTTTGGTATGTAAGAAACTTCTCTAATACACACATTTGGTAAGGTAGTTCTGTTTCTCAATTAAAAGTGTTATTCATGAGTTTCAGCATTTTGGTATGTAAGAAACTTCTTTATGTACACGAGTTTTTGAGTTTTTTGCCTTGCGGTTCATGTGAAACTATAAAACACTCATTATACACGTTTCTCGTAATGTCCTTTTCTTTCCTAATATAGAGTGCGTTTCATCCATTTTCGCATATTTTTTGTAGGTAACAAGCTCAAAAACACATCAAAATATATCTTTTTTGTAATGTTATTCTATTTCTTCATATTGGTTGATTTGCATCCGTTTTAGCGTTTTTCTACGTAAATCACTGAAAAGACACGTTTTCAGTTATATTGTTGAAATTGCTGAAAAAAAAAAAAAAACACTCAAAAGACAGGTTTCTGGTAAAGTCGAGTAATTTCTCCATATAGGTGGCTTTGCATGCACTTCAAGGTTTGGAACATAACTCCTGAGAAAAGCTAAAAATTTTTTTATAATGATTTTTTTTACAAAATTTTCCTGAATTTTTCCAGAGTTTTGGTATCTCGGTACCTATGAAGATGAATAACAAATTTTTTTTTTCTCTATAAAGTGTTATTTGTTAGTTTTAGCTTTTTGGTACTTAATGAACTTAAAAACACTCATAATACACGATTTTCGTAATGTCCTTTTCTTATACAAACATAGGGTAACATGATCAAAAACACTCGAAATACATATTTTTGGTAATGTTATTCTGTTTCTCCATAAAGGGTGTTTTTCATGCGTTTTAGCGTTTTGTATGTAAGGAGTTAAAAAACACTTAAAGGCAAGTTCTTTGTAAAAGTTGGTTTTATTCCCAAGTAATGTGATTGTTCTGCTTTTTAGTGCTTTGTTGCATATCACGCTCAAAAATACTCAAAAGACATTTTTCTGGTAATGTCATTTTTTTCCCACATAAAGCTAGTTTCGCATGTAATTTGGCAATTTCGTAACTAAGAATGTGAAAAAACACTCAAAATAAACAATTTCGTAGGGTAGTTCTGTTTCTCGATTAAAGGTGTTATTCATGCATTTCATCATTTTGGTATGTAAGAAAAATTCTCAATATACACGAGTTTTTGCGTTTATTGCCTTGTGGTTCTTGTGGAACTATAAAACACTCATTATACACGTTTCTTGTAAAGTGCTTTTGTTTCCTAATATAGAGTGTTTTCCATCCATTTTTGTATTTTTTTGTAGGTAGAAAGCTTAAAAACACTCAAAATATATCTTTTTGGTAATGTTATTCCATTTCTTCATATTGGATGGTTTGCATCCGTTTTAGCATTTTTCTTCGAAAATCTCTGCTAAGACTAGTTTTCAGTAATATTGTTGAAATTGCTTCTGGTACAGGTTTCTGGTAAAGTCGTGCAATTTTCCCATATAAGTGGCTTTCCATGCACTTCAGGGTTTGGTACATAACACCGGAAAAAAGCTAAAATTATTATTTTTTTTATATATATAATTTTTTTCTTTACCTAATTTCCCTGAATTTTGCAAGAATTTTGGCATCTCGGTACCTATGAAGATGAATAACACACAAAAAAAATGTTCTATTAATTTATTTTATTTTTTTTTCTCTATAAAGAGTGTTATTTGTGTGTTTTAGCTTTTTGGTACTTAAGGAACCTAAAAAATCTCATAATACAAAATTTTCGTAATATCCTTTCGTTTCACAAATATAGGGTTCTTTGCATGTATTTAAGCTTTTTTATATTTAACATGATCAAAAACACTTAAAATTCATCTTTTTGGTAATGTTATTTTGTTTCTCCATAATGGGTGTTTTGCATGCGTTTTAGCGTTTTGTTATGTAAGGAGTTAAAAACACTTAATAGCATCTTTTTTGGTAAAAGTTGGTTTTATTCCCACGTAATGTGATTGTTCTGCTTTTTAGTGCTTTGTTTCATATCACGCTCTAAAATACTCAAAACACACTTTTCTGGTAATGTCATTATTTCCCACTTAAAACTAGCTTCGCTTGTAATTTCGGATTTTCGTAACTAAGAATGTGAAAAACACTCAAAATACTCACATTTGGTAAGATAGTTCTGTTTCTCAATTAAAAGTCTTATTCATGAGTTTCAGCATTTTGGAATGTAAGAAACTTCTTTATATACACGAATTTTTGCGTTTTTTGCCTTGTGGTTCTTGTTAAACTATAAAACACTCATTATACACGTTTCTCGTAACGTCCTTTTGCTTCCCAATATAGAGTGCTTTCAATCCATTTTCGCGTTTTTTTTGTAGGTAATAATTTCAAAAACACTCAAAATATACCTTTTTTGGTAATGTTATTCTATTTCTTCATTTTGGTTGGTTTGCATCCGTTTTAGCGTTTTTTCTACGTAAAACACCGAAAAGACACGTTTTCAGTAATTGTGTTTTGGATTCCATTATAGGTTGACTTCCTTGGGTTTTATCGTGTTGGTTCCTAACATGCTGAAAAACACTCATAAGACAGTTTTCTGGCAAAGAGGTTTCATTTCCCCATATAGGTGCCTTTCCATGCACTTTAGGGGTTTGGTACATATCAGTTCGAAAAAAAAGCTAAATTTAACTTTTTTGATAATGTTCTAATTTCATATAATTTCCTGAACTTTGCCCGAATTTTGGCACCTCGTTACCTGTCAATATGAATAAGAATGAAAAAAAATATTGTATTTTTTATTTATCTATTTATTTTTTCTCAATAAAGAGTGTAATTTGTGGCTTTTAAATTTTTCATACTTAATGAACTTCAAAACACTCATAATACACGTTTCTCGTAATGTCCTTTCGTTTCCCAAAAATAGGGTTCTTTGCATGTATTTAAGCGTTTTATTGGTAACATAATCAAAAACACTCAAAATACATGTTTTTGGTAATGTTATTCTGTTTCACCATAAAGGGTATTTTGCATGCGTTTTAGTGTTTTGGTATATAAGGAGCTCAAAAACACTTAAAGGCAAGTTCTTATTAAAAATTGGTTTTATTCCAATTTAATGTGATTGCCCTGTTTTTCAGTGCTTTATTGCCTAACACGCTCAAAAACACTCAAAAGACATTTTTCTGGTAATGTTATTTTTTCCCACATAAAGCTGGTTTCGCATGCAATTTGGGGTTTTGGTAACTAAGAATGTGAAAAGCTCTCAAAATACACACATTTAGTAAGATTTTTCTGTTTCTCAATTAAGAGTGTTGTTCATGAGTTTCAGCATTTTGGTATCTACGAAACTTCTTCAAATACACTAGTTTTTGCATTTTTTGCCTTGTGGTTCTTTTGAACTATAAAACACTCATTATACACTTTTCTTGCAATGTCCTTTTCTTTCCCATTATAGAGTGCTTTACATCAATTTTCGTGTTTTTTATAGGTAACAAGCTCAAAAACACTCAAAATATACCTTTATGGTAATGTTTTTCTATTTTTTTTATATTGGTTTGTTTGCATCCGTTTTAGCATTTTTCTACGTAAAACACTGAGAAGACACGTTTTCAGTAATTTTGTTTTGAATTCCCATATAGAGTGAGTTCCTTATTATTTATTGTTTTGGTGCCTAACATGCTGAACAACACTCAAAAGAGAGATTTCTGATGAGGTCGTTTAATTTCCTCATATAGGAGGCTTTCCATGCACTTAAGGGTTTGGTACAAAAAAAAGCTTAATTAATTAAATTTTATTAATTAAAAAATTAACTTTTTTTTATAATATTCTTTTATCATATAATTGCCATTAATTTTCCCAGAATTTTGGCATCTCGGTACCTATGAAGATAAATAAAGAAATTTAAAAAAATCCTATTTTTTTATTATTTATTTATTTATTTTTTCTCAATAAAGAGTGTTATTTGTGGGATTTACCTTTTTGGTACTTAAGGAACTTAAAAACACTCATAATACACGTTTCTCGTAATGTCCTTTCGTTTCCCAAACATAAGGTTTTTTGCATGTATTTAAGCGTTTTTATAGATAACATGATCAAATACACTCAAAATACAATATTTTGGTAATGTTATTCTGTTTCTCCATAAAGTGTGATTTGCATGCGTTTTAGCAGTTTTGTATATAAGGAGTTAAAAAAACACTTAAAGGCAAGTTCTTGGTAAAAAATGGTTTTATTCCAATGTAATGTGATTGCCCTGCTTTTGAGTGCTTTATTACCTTTCACGCTGAAAAACACTCAAAAGACACTTTTCTGGTAAAGTCTTTTTTTTCGCATGTAATTTGGGGTTTTTGGTAAGTAAGAATGTGAAAAGCACTCAAAATACACGCATTTAGTAAGTTTGTTCTGTTTCTCAATTAAGAGTGTTATTCATGAGTTTCAGCATTTTGGTGTCTAGGAAATCTCTCCATATACACGAGTTTTTGCGTTGTTTGCTTTGTGGTTCTTTTGAACTATAAAACATTCATTATACACTTTTCTTGCAATGTCCTTTTGTTTCCCAAATTGATGATTTGCATCAATTTTCGCGTTTTTTGTAGGTAAAAAGCTCAAAAACACTCAAAATATACCTTTTTGGTAACGTTTTTCTATTTCTTGATATTGGTTGGTTTCCATCCGTTTTAACGTATTTCTACGTAATACACTGAGAAGACACGTTTTCAGTAACTTTGTTTTGGATTCCCATATAGAGTGAGTTCCTTATTATTTATCGTTTTGGCGCCTAACATGCTAAAAAAACACACAAAACACAGATTTCTGGTAAGGTCGTTTAATTTTCTCATATTGGAGGCTTTGCATGCACTTTAAGGTTTGGTACATAACAGTCCGAAAAAAAAAGCTGAAATTAACTTTTTTGACAGTATTCTTTTATCACATTATTGCCTTGAATTTTCCCAGAATTTTGGCATATCGATACCTATGAAGATGAATAACAAAAAAAAAAAAAAAAAAAAAAATGCTATTTATTTTATTTTTTTATTTTTTTTATTTTCTAAATAAAGAGTGTTATTTGTGGGTTTTAGCTTTTTGGTACTTATAAAAACACTCATAGTACACGTTTCTCGTAATGTCCTTTTGTTTCCCAAACATAATGTTTTTTGCATGTACTTAAGCGTTTTTATAGATAACATGACAAAAAACACTCAAAATACATGTTTTTAGTAATGTTATTCTGTTTCTCCATAATTGTTTGTTTTGCATGCGTTTTAGCGGTTTGGTATATAAAGGGTTAAAAACACTTAAAGGCAAATTCATCGTAAAAGTTGGTTTTATTCCCATGTAATGTGATTGTTCTGCTTTTTAGTGCTTTATTGAATATCACGCTCAAAAACATTCAAAAGACACTTTTCTGGTAATGTCTTTTTTTTTCCCACAAGAAGCTAGTCTCGCATGTAATTTGGCGTTTTCGTAACTAAGAATGTGAAAAACACTCAAAATATACAATTTGGTAAGGTAGTTCTGTTTATCGATTAAAAGTGTTATTCATGCATTTCATCATTTTGATATGAAAAAAATTTCTCTATATACACGAATTTTTGCGTTTATTGCCTTGTGGTTCTTTTAAAACTATAAAACACTCATTATACACGTTTCTCGTAATGTCCTTTTGTTTCCTAATATATAGTGCTTTACATCCGTTTTTGCATTTTTTGTAGGTAACAAGCTCAAAAACACTTAAAATATATCTTTTTAGTAATGTTATTTTATTTCTTCATATAGGATGGTTTGTATCCGCTTTAGCGTTTTTCTACGTAAAACACTGAAAAGACACATTTTCAGTAATTTTCTTTTGGATTCACATATTGACTGACTTCTATATTATTTATCGTTTTGGTGCCTAACATGCTGAAAAACACTGAAAAGACAGGTTTCTGGTAAAGTCGTTAAACTTCCCTATATAGGTGGCTTTGCATGCACTTTAGGGTTTGGTGCATAACAATCCGAAAAAAAAGCTCTAATTAACTTTTATGATAATGTTCGTTTTTCCACATAAATTCCCTGAATTTTGGCAGAATTTTGGCATCTCGGTACCTATGAAGATGAATAACAAAAAAAAAAAAAAATCCCATTTTTTCATTTTTATTTATTATTATTATTTTTTTTTATAAAGAGTGTTATTTGTGGGTTTTAGCTTTTTGGTACTGAAGGAACTTAAAAATCACTCATAATACACGTTTCTCGTAATGTTCTTTCGTTTCCCAAACATAAGGTTCTTTGCATGTATTTAAGCGTTTTTATAGATAACATGATCAAAAACACTCAAAACACATATATTTGGTACTGAAGGAACTTAAAAATCACTCATAATACACGTTTCTCGTAATGTTCTTTCGTTTCCCAAACATAAGGTTCTTTTCATGTATTTAAGCGTTTTTATAGATAACATGATCAAAAACACTCAAAACACATGTATTTGGTAATGTTATTCGGTTTCTCCATAAAATGTATTTTGCTTGCGTTTTAGCGTTTTAGTATGTAAGGATCTCAAAAACACTTAAAGGCAAGTTCTTGGTAAAATTTGGTTTTATTCCCATGTAATGTGATTGCCCTGGCTTTTAGTGCTTTATTGCGTAACACGCTCAAAAACACTGAAAAGACATGCAAGGCCTCCAATATGAGGAAATTAAAGACCTTACCAGAAATCTTTCTTTTGAGTGTTTTTCAGTATATTAGGCACCAAAACGATAAATGATAAGGAATTCACTCTATGTAGGAATCCAAAGGAAAATTACTGAAAACGTGTCTTCTCAGTGTTTTACGTAGAAAAACGCTAAAACTGATACAAACCAACCAATATCAAGAAGCATAAAAACATTACCAAAAATGTATATTTTGAGTGTTTTTTGAGCTTCTTAACTACAAAAAAACGCGAAAATGGATACAAAGATACAAAGATACGATATTTTTTTTCATTCTTATTCATATTGACAGGTAACGAGGTGCCAAAATTCGGGCAAAGTTCAGGAAATTATAAGAAATAAGAACATTATCAAAAAATGTTTTTGATAATGTTCTTATTTCATATAATTTCCTGAACTTTGCCCGAATTTTGGCACCAAAATTCGGGTAAAGTTCAGGAAATTATATGACATAAGAACATTATCAAAAAATTTTTTTAATAATGTTCTTATTTCATATAATTTCCTGAACCTTGCCCGAATTTTGGCGCCTCGTTACCTGTGAAGAGTAAGAATGAAAAAAAATATCGTATTTTTTATTTATTTTTTTATTTTTTCTCAATAAAGAGTGTAATTTGTGGCTTTTAGCTTTTTTAGTACTTAATGAACTTAAAAACACTCATAATACACGTGTCTCGTAATGTCCTTTCGTTTCCCAAAAATAGGGTTCTTTGCATGAATTTAAGCGTTTTTATAGGTAACATGATCAAAAACACTCAAAATACATGTTTTTGGAAATGTTTTTCTGTTTCACCATGAAGTGTATTTTGCATGCATTTTTGTGTTTTGGTATATAAGGAGCTCAAATACACTGAAAGGCAAGTTCTTGTTAAAAATTGGTTTTATTCCAATGTAATGTGATTGCCCTGCTTTTTAGTGCTTTATTGCCTAACACGCTCAAAAACACTCAAAAGACATTTTTCTCGTAATGTCATTTTTTTCCCACATAAAGCTGGTTTCGCATGCAATTTGGGGTTTTGGTAACTAAGGATGTGAAAAGCACTCAAAATACACACATTTAGTAAGATTGTTCTGTTTCTCATTTAAGAGTGTTGTTCCAGAGTTTCAGTATTTTGGAATGTAAGAAACTTCTCTATATACACGAGTTTTTGCGTTTTTTGCCTTGTAGTTATTGTGAAACTATAAAACACTCATTATACACGTTTCTCGTAATGTCCTTTTGCTTCCCAATATAGAGTGCTTTCCATCCATTTTTGTGTTTTTTAAAGGTAACAATTTCAAAAACACTCAAAATATACCTTCTTGGTCAAAGTTGGTTTTATTCCCATGAAATGTGATTTCCCTGCTTTTTAGTGCTTTATTGCCTAACACGCTGAAAAACACTCAAAAGACACTTCTGGTAATGTAATTTTTTTCCCACATAAAGCTAGTTTCGCATGCTATTTGGGATTTTGCTAAGAATGTGAAAAACACAAAAAATACACGCTTTTGATAAGGTTGTTCTGTTTCTCAATTAAGATTGTTATTCATGAGTTTCAGCATTTTGGTATCTAAGAAACTTCTTTATATACACGAGTTTTTGCGTTTTTTGCCTTGTGGTTCTTGTGAACCACAAGTTCTTTTGCTCGAAAATAATAAGATACTCATTATACACGTTTCTTCTAATGTCCTTTTGTCTCCCAATAGAGAGTGGTTTGCATCCATTTTCACCTTTTTTTGTAGGTAACAAGCTCAAAAACACTCAATATATAGCTTTTTGGTAATGTTATTCTTTTTTTTTTCATATTGGTTGGTTTGCATCCGTTTTAGCGTTTTTCTACGTAAAACACCGAAAAGACACGTTTTCAGTAATTTTGTTTTGGATTCCCATATGGAGTGACTTCCATGTTATTTATCGTTTTGGTGCCTAACATGCTAAAAACACTCATATGACAGTTTTCTGACAAAGACGTTTGATTTCCCCATATAGTTGGTTTTGCATGCACTTTAGGGTTTGCTACATAACGGTCGAAAAAAAAAAAGCTAAAATTAAACTTTTTGATAGTTATTTCACGAAATTTATGAATTTTGCCCGAATTTTGGCATGTCGGTATCTGTGAAGATGAATAAAAAAGAAAAAAAATATCGTATTTTTTTATTTATTTATTTTTTTCTCAATAGAGAGTTATTTGTGTGGCTTTTACCTTTTTGGTACTTAATGAATTTAAAAACACTCATAATACACGTTTCTCGTAATGTCCTTTCGTTTCCCACAAATAGGATTCTTAGCATGTATTTAAGCGTTTTATTGGTAACATGATCAAAAACACTCAAAATACATGTTTTTGGTAATGTAATTCTGTTTCTCCATAAAGTGTGTTTTGCATGCGTTTTGGTAAATAAGGAACTCAAAAACACTTAAAGGCAAGTTCTTGGTAAACATTGGTTTTATTCCCATGTAATGTGATTGCCCTTCTTTTTAGTGCTTTACTGCTTATCACGCTCAAAAACACTCAATAGACACTTTTCTGAAAATGTCTTTTTTTTTTTTACCACATAAAGGTGGTTTCGCAATCAATTTGGGTTTTGGGTAACTAAAAATGTAAAAAGCACTCAAAATACACGCATTTAGTAAGGTTGTTCTGTTTCTCAATTAAGAGTGTTATTCATGAGTTTCAGCATTTTGGTATCTAGGAAACTTCTCCATATACACGAGTTTTTGCGTTTTTTGCCTTGTGGTTCTTTTGAACTATAAAACACTCATTATACACTTTTCTCGCAATGTCCCTTTCTTTCCCAATATAGAGTGCTTTGCATCAATTTTCGCGTTTTTTTGTTGGTAACAAGCTCAAAAACACTGAAAATGTACAGTTTTGGTAATATTTTTATATTTCTTGATATTGGTTGGTTTGCATCCGTTTTCGCTTTTTTGTACGTAAAATACTGAGAAGACACGTTTTAAGTAATTTTGTTTTGGATTCCCATATTGAGTGAGTTCATTATTATTTATCGTTTTGGTTCCTAACATGCTGAAAAACACTCAAAAGACGGATTTCTGGTAAAGTCATTCAGTTTCCTCATATAGGAGGCTTTGCATGCTCTTTAGGGTTTGGTACATAAGAGTCCGAAAAAAAGCTAAAATCAACTTTTTTGATAATATTCTTTTATCATATAATTGCCCTGAATTT
The DNA here is from genome assembly GCF_035594125.1 of Scylla paramamosain. Lineage (NCBI taxonomy): Eukaryota > Metazoa > Arthropoda > Malacostraca > Decapoda > Portunidae > Scylla > Scylla paramamosain. The sequence goes on from NC_087166.1 coordinate 16,481,872, forward strand.
TCCCAGAATTTTGTCATCTCGGTTCCTATGAAAATAAGTGACAAAAAAAAAAAAAAAAAAAAATTTTTTTTTTATATTTTTGATTGATTGATTGATTTTTTTCTAAATAAAGAGTGTTATTTGTGGGTTTTAGTTTTTGATACTTAAGGAACTTAAAAACACTCATAATACACGTTTTTCGTAATGTCCTTTCGTTTCCCAAACATAAGGTTCTTTCTATGTATTTAAGCGTTTTTATAGATAACATGATCAAAAACACTCAAAAATACATGTTTTTGGTAATGTTATTCTGTTTCTCCATAAAGTGTGTTTTGCAGGCGTTTTAGCGTTTTGGTATATAAGGAGCTCAAAAACACTTAAAGGCAAGTTCTTGGTAAAAATTGGTTTTATTCGAATTCAATGTGATTTCCCTGTTTTTTAGTGCTTTATATCCTATCACGCTCAAAAACACTCAAAAGACACTTTTTTTGATAATGTCATTTTTTCTCACATAAATCTGGTTTCGCATGCAATTTGGGGTTTTGGTAACTAAGATTGTGAAAAGCTCTCAAAATACACGCATTTAGTAAGGTTGTTCTGTTTCTATATTAAGAGTGTTATTCATGAGTTTCAGCATTTTGGTATCTAAAAAACTTATCCATATATGCGAGTTTTTGCCTTTTTTGCCTTGTGTTTCTTGTGAAACCATAAAACGCTCATTATACACGTTTCTCGTAAAGTCCTTTTGTTTCCCAATATAGAGTGCTTTGCATCCATTTTCGCGTTTTTTGTGGTTAACAGGCTCAAAAACACTCAAAATATACCTTTTTGGTAATGTTATTCTATTTCTTCATATTGGTTGGTTTGCTTCCGTTTTAGCGTTTTTCTACGTAAAACACGGAAAAGACACGTTTTCAGTAATTTTGTTTTGAATTCCCATATTGAGTGACTTCCATATTATTTATCTTTTTGATGCCTAACATGCTAAAAAAGAAAACACTCAAAGGAGAGGTTTCTGATAAAGTCGTGTAATTTCCCCATATAGGTGGCTTTGTATGCACATTAGGGTTTGGTACATAACAGTCCAAAAAAAAGCTAAAATTAACTTTTTTGATGATGTTCTTTTTTCAACATAATTTCCCTGAATTTTGCCAGACTTTCGGCATCTCGGAACCTATGAATATGAATAAAAAAAAAATGCTAATTTTTTTTCATTTATTTATTTTATTTTTTCTCTATAAAGAGTGTTATTTGTGGCTTTTAGCTTTTTGGTACTTAAGAAACTTAAAAACACTCATAATACACGTTTCTTGTAATGTTTTTTTCGTTTCCCAAACATGTATTTAAGTGTTTTTATAAGTAACATGATCAAAAACACTCAAAATACGTGTTTTTGGTAATGTTATTCTGTTTCTCCATAAAAGGTGTTTTGCATGCGTTTTAGCGTTTTTGTATGTAAGGAGCTCAAAAAATCTTAAAGGGAAGTTCCTGGTAACAATTGGTTTTATCCCTATGTAATGTGATTGCCCTGCTTTTAAGTGCTTTATTTCCTAACACGCTCAAAAAGACTCAAAAAAAACTTTTTTATGTTAATGTCATTTTTTTCCCACATTTTTATCGCACAATATTTCGCATGCAATTTGGAGTTTTGGTAACTAAGAATGTGAAAAACACCGAAAATACACTCATTTGGTAAGCTTATTCTTTTTTTTTATTTCTTCGTAAAATTTGGTTTTATTCAAATGTAAAGTGATTGTTCTGCTTTTTAGTGCTATGTTGCATATAACGCTCAAAAACACTCAAAAGACACTTTTCTGGTAATGTCATTTATTTCCCACATAAAGCTAGTTTCGCATGTAATTTGGGATTTTCGTAACTAAGAATGTGAAAAACACTCAAAATACACACATTTTGTAAGGTAATTCTGTTTCTGAATAAAAAGTGTTATTCATGAGTTTCATCATTTTCGTATCTAAGAAACATCTCTAGGTACACGAGTTTTTGCGTTTTTTGCTTTTTAGTTCTTGTGGAACTATAAAACACTCATTATACACGCTTCTCAGAATGTCCTTTTGTTTTGCAATACTTTGCATCCATTTTTCCATTTTTTTTAGGTAACAAGCTCAAAAACATTCAAAATATACATTTTTGGTAATGTTATTCTATTTCATATTGGTTGGTTTGCATCCTTTTTAGCGTTTTTCTACGTAAAACACTGAAAAAACACGTTTTAAGTAATTTTGTTTTGGATTCCCATATTGAGTGACTTCCATGTTTTTATCGTTTTGGTGCCTAACATACTGAAAAACACTGAAAAGTAAGGTTTCTCGTAAAGTCGTTTAATTTCCTCATGTAGGTGGCTTTGCATTCACTTTAGAGTTTGGTACATAATATTCCGAAAAGAAAGCTAAAATTAACTTTTTTGATAATAATCTTTTTTAAAAAATTGCCCTTTTTTTATATATTTATTTATTTTTATTTTTTTTAATGAAGAGTGTTATTTGTGGGTATTAGTTTTTTTGTTCTTAAGGAACTTAAAAACACTCAATACATGTTTCTTGTAATGTCCTTTCGTTTCCAAAACATAGGGTTCTTTGCATGTATTTTCGCGTTTTTATAGGCAGCATGATCAAAAACACTCAAAATACATGTTTTTGGTAATGTTATTCGTTTTAGCGTTTTGGTATGCAAGGAGCTCAAAAAAACTTAAAGGCAAGTTCTTGGTAAAAGTTGGTTTCATTCCCATGTAATGTTATTGCCCTACTTTTTAGTGCTTTATTGCCTAACACGCTCAAAAACACCCAAAGTCACTTTTCTGGTAATGTCATTTCTTACCAACATAAAGCTAGTTTTGTATGCAATTTAGGGTTTTGGTAAATAAGAATGTGAAAAACACTCAAAATACACGCATTTCGTAAGGTTCTTATGTTTCTCATTTAAGAGTGTTATTCATGAGTACCAGCGTTTTGGTAACTAAGAAACTTCTCCATATACACGAGTTTTTTGCGTTTTTTGCCTTGTGGTTCTTGTGAAACTATAAAACACTCATTATTCACGTTTCTCGTAATATCCTTTTGTTTCCCAATATAGAATGCTTTTCATCCTTTTTCGCGTTTTTTGTAGGTAACAAGATTAAAAACACTCATAATATACCTTTTTGGTAATATTCTATTTTTTTCATATTTGTTGGTTTGCATCCGTTTTAGCGTTTTTCTACCTAAAACACAGAAAAGACGTTTTCAGTATTTTGTTTTGGATTCTCATATAGAGTGACTTCCATATTTTTTATCGTTTTGATGCCTAACAAGCTGAAAATCACTCAAAAGACAGGTATCTGGTAAAATCGTTTAATTTCCTCATATAGGTGGCTTTGCATGCATTTTAGGGTTTGGTAAATAACAGTCCGAAAAAAAAGCTTAAAGTAACTTTTTTAATAATAATCTTTTATCACATAATTGCCCTGAATTTTGCCAGAATTTTGGCATCTCGGTACCTATGAAGATCAATAAAAAAAAAAATAAAAAAAATCCTATTTTTCTATTTATTTTTTTATTTTTATTTTTTCTTAATAAAGAGTGTTACTTGTGGGTTTTAGCTTTTTGGTTCTTAAGGAACTTAAAAACACTCATAATACACGTTTCTCTAATATCCTTACCTTTCCCAAACATAAGGTTCTTTGCATGTATTTAAGCGTTTTTATAGATAACATGATTAAAAAACACTCAAAATACCTGTTGTTGGTTATGTTATTTTGTTTCTATATAAAGTGTGTTTTGCATGCGTTTTAGTGCATATAAGGAGCTAAAAAAACACTTAAAGGCAAGTTCTTGGTAAACGTTGGTTTTATTCCATGTAATGTGATTGCCCTGTTTTTTAGTGCTTTATTGCCTAACACTCTCAAAAACACTCAGAAGACACTTTTCTGGTAATGTCATTTTTTTCCCATATAAAGCTATATTCGCATAGAATTTCGTTTTTTTTTTTTAACTAAGATGTGAAAAAACACTCAAAATACACGCATTTAGTAAGGTTGTTCTGTTTGTCAATTAAGAGTGTTATTCATAAGTTTCAGCATTTTGGTATCTAAGAAACTTCTCCATATATACGAGTTTTTGTTTTTTGCCTTGTGGATCTTGTGAAACTATAAAACACTCATTATACACGTTTCTCGTAATGTCCTTTTGTTTCCCAATATAGAGTGATTGGCATGCATTTTCGCGTTTTTTGTAGGTAACAAGTTCAAAAACACTCAAAATATACGTTTTTTGGTGATGTTTTTCTATTTCTTCGTATTGGTTGGTTTGCATCCGTTTAAGCGTTTTTTTTTTACGTAAAACACTGAGAAGACATGTTTTCAGTAATTTTGTTTTGGATTCCCATATTGAGTGACTTCAATGGTATTTATCGTTTTGGTGCCTAACATGCTAAAAAACACTCAAAAGACAGGTTTCTTGTAAAGTCGTTTAATTTCCATATATAGGTGGCTTTGCATGCAGGTCAGGGTTTGGTACATAACAGTCCGAAAAAAATCTAAAATTAACATTTTTTGATAATGTTCTTTTTTCCACATAATTTCCCTGAATTTTGCCAGAATTTTGGCATCTTGGTACCTCTGAAGATGAATAACAAAAAAACAAAAAAAAATGCTATTTTTTTTATTTATTTATTTTTTTTCTCTATAAAGAGTGTTATTTGTGGGTTTTAGCTTTTTGGTACTTAAGGAACTTAAAAACACTCATAATACACGTTTCTCAAAATGTCCTTTCGTTTCCCAAATATAGGGTTCTTTGCATGTATTTAAGCGTTTTTATAGGTAACATGATCAAAAACACTCAAAATACATGTTTTGGTAATGTTTTTCTGTTTCTCCATAAAGGGTGTTTTGCATGCATTTTAGTGTTTCAATATGTAAGGAGCTCAAAAAATACTTAAAGGCAAGTTCTTGGTAAAATTTGGTTTTATTCCCATGTAATGTGATTGCCCTGCTTTTTAGTGCTTTATTGCCTAACACGCTGAAAAACACTCAAAAGACACTCTTCTGGTAATGTCATTTTTTTTTTTTTCCCACATATAGCTAGTTTCGCATGCAATTTGGGGTTTTGGTAACTAAGATTGTGAAAAACACTCAAAATACACGCATTTGCTAAGGTTGTTCTGTATCTCAATTAAGAGTGTTATTCATGAGTTTCAGCGTTTTGGTACCTAAGAATCTCAAAAACACTCATAATGCACGTTTCTCGTAATGTTGCTCTTTTTCTTCGTATAGGGTGCTTTGCACGCATTTTGGCATTTTTTTTCACGTAATAGTTGAAAAACACTGAAAATACACGCTTTTGGTAATAAGAACATAAGAACATAAGAAATAAGTAAATCTGCAAGAAGGCATCAGGCCTACAAGTAGCAGTACTTGTATGAAATATGCCTACCTATTTCCACCTCTCATCCCCATCCATAAATGTGTAATTTTCTCTTACTGTTCCCAAATGCCTCAGCACTAACAGCTTGATTACTACGTCCGTTCCAATCATCTACTACTCTGTTTGAGAACCAATTCCTTCCTGTCTCCTTTTTGAACATCAAGTTTTCAGGCTTGAACCCGTTTTTCTAGTTCTATCATATTTACAGATACTAAGAATTTTCCTTATGTTCCCTTTATTATTACTCATATACCACTAAAAGACTTCTATTAGGTCCACTCTTAACCAACGTCTCTTTAAAGAATGTAAATTTAACAGCTTGAATCTCGCTTCGTAAGGATTATTCCTCATCCTCTGTATCCTTTTAGTCATTTTCCTTTGTACTGATTCTAATAGACCTTTATCCTTCCTGTGATTTGGTGACCAGAATTGGACAGCGTAGTCTATATGAAGTCTGACCAGCGCCAAATGTAACTTTAATATTACTTCGGGAGTTCTACTTTTTGCACTCCTGAAAATTAATCATAATACACTATTTGCTTTGTTTCTGGCCTCTTTCCATTGCTTTCTTAGACGGAATTCAGAAATAACCTTAAATCTCAAATCTTTTACTTACCCTGAACCTACCAGAACTTGGTTGTTCATTGTGTAACTACTGTGTGGGTTTCTTCTACTTACGCTAAGTGCTTTGCATTTGTTGACATTAAACTGCATTTGCCATCTGTCCGTCCATTCGTTCAACCTATTCAAATCTGCCTGCAAGGCGATGGTATGCGATTCTGACCTAATTAATCTACATATTCTCGTGTCATCCGCAAATTTACTAACAACACTACTAATTCCACTATCCAAGCCATTGACATATATTACAAACAACATCGGCCCTAATACCTAATCCCTTTGTCACCCCACTAATTACCTGACCCCACTGCGATTTAGAGCCGTTTATTACAACACTCTGTCGCCTGATGCTTAGCCATGACTTTATCCAATCTAAACACCTGATATCTCTCGTGCGCCCTAACATTTCTCAGTAGCCTCTGATGGGGTACCTTGTCAAACGCTTTACTAAAGTCCTGATATAGGATGCCATAACTATCACCATTATCTGCCGCCTTGTAAACCTTACTGTATAAACTTACCAAGTTTCTCATGTAAGACTCCCCATTCCAGAAGCCGTGCTGTAACTGAGTTATCAAGTTATGTTTGTCTAAATGCCCTTAAATGTTCTTCGCTATTATTGACTCCATTATTTTACATTCAACAGAAGTTAAGCTGACAGGTTAGACGTTAAAATTTTATCTCCTTTCTTAAAGGTAGGTACTATATTCGCCTGCCTACAAATTACCGATACCTCACATGACTAAAGTGATTTCCTAAGGACAGAAACTAACAGATTACTTATAACCTTTTTCCTTTCCTTAAATACTGTGGAATATATTTCATCTTGTCCTGGTGACTTGAACTTTTCAGCTTATCTATCTTCTGTTTCACTATCTCTTTTAGTTATGGTAATATCTGTCAGCTTCTCATCCTCTTCTACTCTAAATATCTTCTCACTATTCGGCAAATCCTGCATGTTTTCCTGGGCAAAGACAATTAAAAAATACTCGTTCACAATTTTACTAATCTCCTCTCAACAACTAAGCAGGTCCCATTCTTCTGTCTTTAAGGAACTATTGTTTCTCTATTCTTCGTCTTATATGCCTGATAGGTCCATCCTTTGAGGTCCATCATCGCTTGGCTGGCTACCTTTAATTCATAACTATTTTTAGCTTTCCTTGTTAAACTCCTGACTTTTCTAATTCATTATATTATGGCCTTAAAACCACTTCCCTTGTCTTTAATCTCATATATACTTCTCCTTCGCCCTATGTAGTGTTTTAACCTCAGTCATCCATTTACGATCATTCTTCTGCGATCTTTTTCTTCTGTAAGGGATGTTCCCTAACTGTCCTGAATGTAATTTATCAACGAAATATTTATTTCGCTTCTCCATAAAGGGTGTTTTGCATGGGTTTTAGCGTTTCTGTAAATAAGAACCTATAAAACACGTTTTTAGTAATGTTGTTTTGTATTCCTTTATAGAGTGCTTTCCATGCTTTTTAGCGTTCTGGTGTCTAACACGTTGAAAAACAAAACCACAAGGCAAAAAACGCAAAATCTCGTGAATATGCAGAAACTCATGAATAACACTCTTAATTGAGAAACAGAGCAACCTTACTAAATGCATGTCAAAAACACTTAAACGCAAGTTCTTCGTAAAAGTTGGTTTTATTCCCATGTAATGTGATTGCCCTGCTTTTTAGTGCTTTATTGCCTAACACGCTCAAAAACACTCAAAGACACTTTTCTGGTAATGTCATTTTTTTTCCCACATAAAGCTAGTTTCGCATGGAATTTTGGGTTTTGGTAACTAAGAATGTAAAAAAAACACTCAAAATACACGCAGTTAGTAAGGTTGTTCTGTTTCTTGGTTAAGAGTGTTATTCATGAATTTCAGTATTTTGGTATCTTAGAAACTTCTCCATACAGTCGAGTTTTTGCGTTTTTTGCCTTGTGATTCTGGTGAAACTATAAAACACTCATTATACACGTTTCTCGTTATGTCCTTTTTTTTCCCCTTATATAGAGTGCTTTGCATATATTTTCGCGTTTTTTTTTATGTAACAAGCTCAAGAACACACAAAATATATTTTTTGGTAATGTTATTCTATTTCTTCATATTGGTTGGTTTGCATCCGTTTTAGCGTTTTTCTACGTAAATCTTTTAAAAGACACGTTTCCAGTAATTTTGTTTTGGATTTCCATATAGAGTGACTTTCATATTATTTATCGTTTTATTGCCTAACATGCTTTTTGGTGCCTTTTGCCTCCCAATATAGAGTGCTTTCCATCCATTTTCTTTTTTTTTGTAGGTAACAATTTCAAAAACACTCAAAATTATTCTATTTCTTCATTTTGGTTGGTTTGCATCCGTTTTAGCGTTTTCTACGTAAAACACCGAAAAGACACGTTTTCAGTATTTTTTTTTTTGGATTCCCATATAGATTGACTTCCTTGGGTTTTATCGTGTTGGTTCCTAACATGCTGAAAAACACTCATAAGACAGTTTTCTGACAAAGACGTTTAATTTCCCCATATAGGTGGCTTTGCATGCAATTTAGGGGTTTGGTACATAACAGTCCGAAAAAAAGCTAAATTTAACTTATTTGATAATGTTCTTATTTCATATAATTTCCTGAACTTTGCCCGAATTTTGGCACCTCCTTACCTGTGAAGATGAATAAGAATGAAAAATAAATATCGTATTTTTTTATTTATTTTTTTATTTCTTTCTCAATAAAGAGTGGAATTTGTGGCTTTTAGCTTTTTCGTACTTAATCAACTTAAAAACACTCATAATACACGTTTCTCGTAATGTCATTTTGTTTCCCAAAAATAGGGTTCTTTGCATGTATTTAAGCGTTTTTATTGGTAACATGATCAAAAACACTTAAAATACATGTTTTTGGTAATGTTATTCTGTTTCACCATAAAGTGTATTTTGCATGCATTTTAATGTTTTGGTATATAAGGAGCTCAAATACACTTAAAGGCAAGTTCTTGTTAAAAATTGGTTTTATTCCAATGTAATGTGATTGCCCTGCTTTTTAGTGCTTTATTGCCTAACACGCTCAAAAACACTCAAAAGACATTTTTCTGGTAAAGTCTTTTTTTTTCCCACAAATCTATTTTCGCATGCAATATCGGGTTTTGGTAACTAAGGATGTGAAAAGCACTCAAAATACACGCATTTAGTAAGATTGTTCTGTTTCTCAATTAAGAGTGTTGTTCCAGAGTTTCAGCATTTTTCTATCTAGGAAACCTCTCCATATACACGAGATTTTGCGTTTTTTGTCTTGTGGTTCTTTTGAACTATAAAACACTCATTATACACTTTTCTTGGAATGTCCTTTTGTTTCCCAATATAGAGTGCTTTGCGTCAATTTTCGCGTTTTTTGTAGGTAACAATTTCAAAAACACTCAAAATATACCTTTTTAGTAACGTTTTTCTATTTCTTGATATTTACTTACTTACCTTACTAAATACACGCATTTAGTAAGGTTGTTCTGTTTCTCAATTAAGAGTATTATTCATGAGTTTCAGCATTTTAGTATCTAAAAACTTCTCCATATACACGAGTTTTTGTGTTTTTTGCCTTTTGGTTCGTTTGAACTATAAAAAACTCATTATACACTTTTCTTGCAAAGTCCTTTTGTTTTCTAATATAGAGTGCTTTCCATCAATTTTCCTGTTTTTTTGTAGGTAACAAGCTCAAAAACACTCTATAATATACCTTTTTGGTAATGTTTTTCTATTTCTTGATATTGGTTGGTTTGCATCCGTTTTATCGTTTTTCTACGTAAAACACTGAAAAGACACGTTTTCAGCAATTTTGCTTTGGATTCTCATATAGAGTGAGTTCTTTATTATTTATCGTTTTGGCGCCTAACATGCTGAAAAACACTCAAAAAAGAGATTTCTGGTAAGGTCGTTTAATTTCCTCATATAGGAGTCTTTGGATGCACTTTAGGGTTTGGTATATAAGAGTCCGAAAAAAAAAGCTAAAATTAACTTTTTTGATAATTTTCTTTTATCATATAATAGCCCTGAATTTTCCCAGAATTTTGGCATCTCGGTACCTATGAAGATGAATAACAAAAAAAAAAAAATCCTATTTTTTTTATTTTCTTACTTTTTTTTCTAAATAAAGAGTGTTATTTGTGGGTTTTAACTTTTTGGTACTTAAGGAACTTAAAAACACTTATAATACACATTTCTCGTAATGTCCTTTCGTTTCGCAAACATAAGGTTCTTTGTATGTATTTAAGCGTTTTTATAGATAACATGATCAAAACCCTGAAAATATGTTTTTGGTAATTTTATTCTGTTTCTCCATAAAAGGTGTTTTCCATGCGTTTTAGCGTTTTGGTATGTAATGAGCTCGAAAACACTTCAAGGCAAGTTCTTGGTAAAAGTTGTTTTTATTCCCATGTAATGTGATTACCCTGCTTTTTAGTGCTTTTTTGCCTAACACGCTGAAAAACACTCAAAAGACACTTTTCTTGTAATATCATTTTTTTTCCCACATAAAGCTAGTTTTGCATGGAATTATGTGTTTTGGTAACTAAGAATGTGAAAAAAAAACTCAAAACACAGGCATTTAGTAAGGTTGTTCTATTTTTTAATTAAAAGTGTTATTCATGAGTTCCAGCATTTTGGTATGTAAGAAACTTTTCTAATACACACATTTGGTAAGGTATTTCTGTTTTAAAATCAAAAGTGTTATTCATGAGTTTCAGCTTTTTAGTATGTAAGAAACTTCTTTATGTACATGAGTTTTTGAGTTTTTTACCTTGTGGTTCTTGTCAAACTATAAAACACTCATAAACGTTTCTCGTAATGTCCTTTTCTTTGCCAATATAAAGTGTTTTCCATCCATTTTTGCATTTTTTGTAGGTAACAAGCTCAAAAACACATCAAAATATATCTTTTTGGTAATGTTATTCTATTTCTTCATATTGGTTAGTTTACATCCGTTTTAGCGTTTTTCTCCGTAAATCACTGAAAAGACACGTTTTCAGTAATATTGTTGAAATTGCTGAAAAACACTGAGAAGACAGGTTTCTGGTAAAGTCGTGTAATTTCCCCATATAGGTGGATTTGCATACACTTTAGGGTTTGTACATAACTCCGGAAAAAAGCTAAAATTATTTTTTTATAAAGTTTTTTTTTAGAAAATTTCCAAGAATTTTGCCAGAATTTTGGCATCTCGGTACCTATGAAGAGGAATAAAAAAAAAAAAATCTCTATAAAGAGTGTTTTTTTTGGGTTTTATCTTTTTGGTACTTAAGTAACTTAAAAACACTCATAGTACACGGTTTTCGTAATGTTCTTTTGTTATACAAACATAGGGTTCTTTGAATGTATTTAATCGTTTTTATAGGTTACATGATCAAAAACACTCAAAATACATGTTTTTGGTAATGTTATTCTATTTCTCCATAAAGGGTGTTTTGCATGCGTTTTAGAGATTTGGTATGTAAGGAGTTAAAAAACACTTAAAGGCAAGTTCTTCGTAAAAGTTGGTTTTATTCCCATGTAATGTGACTGTTCTGCTTTTTTAGTGCTTTGTTGCATATCACGCTCGAAAGCACTAAAAACACACTTTTTTGGTAATGTGATTTTTTTTCCACATGAAGGTAGTTTCGCATGTAATTTGGCATATTCGTAACTAAGAATGTGAAAAACACTCAAAATACAGAATTTGGTAAGGTAGTTGTTTATCGATTAAAAGTGTTATTCATTCATTTCATCATTTCGGTATGTAAGAAATTTCTCTATATACACGAGTTTTTGCGTTTATTGCCTTGTGGTTCTTTTAAAACTATAAAACACTCATTATACACGTTTCTCGTAATGTCCTTTTGTTTCCTAATATAGAGTACTTTACATCCATTTTTGCATTTTTTTGTTGGTAACAAGCTCAAAAACACTCAAATTATATCTTTTTGGTAATGTTATTCTATTTCATAATATAGTTTGGTTTGCATCCGCTTTAGCGTTTTTCTACGTAAAACACTGAAAAGACACGTTTTCAGTAATTTTGTTTTGGATTCACATATTGACTGACTTCCATATTATTCATCGTTTTGGTGCCTAACATGCTGAAAAAACACTGAAAAGACAAGTTTCTGTTAAAATCGTTTAATTTCCCTATATAGGTGTCTTTGCATGCACTTTAGGGTTTGGTACATAACAATCCGAAAAAAAGCTATAATTAACTTTTTGGTAATTTTCTTTTTTCCACATAAATTCCCTGAATTTTGGGAGAATTTTGGCATCTCGGTACCTATAAGGATGAATAAAAAAAAAATCAAAATTTTTTATTTTTTTATTTATTTTTTTTATTTTTTTCTAAATAAAGAGTGTTATTTGTGGGTTTTAGCTTTTCAGTACTGAAGGAACTTAAAAAACACTCATAATACACGTTTCTCGTAATATCCTTTCTTTTCCCAAATATAAGGTTCTTTGCATGTATTTAAGCGTTTTTATAGATAATATGATCAAAAACACTCTCCATAAAATGTATTTTGCATGCATTTTAGCGTTTTGGTATGTAAGGAGGTCAAAAACACTTAAAGGCAAGTTCTTGGTAAAATTGGGTTTTATTCCAGTGTAATGTGATTGCCTTTCCTTTTAGTGCTTTATTGCGTAACACGCTGAAAAACACTCAAAAGACATGCAAGGCCTCGCATATGAGGAAATTAGAGACCTTACCAGAAATCTGTCTTTTGAGTGTTTTTCAGCATGTTATGCACCGAAACGATAAATAATAAGGAACTCACTCTATGTGGGAATCCAAAAGAAAATTACTGAAGACGTGTCTTCTCAGTGTTTTACGTAGAAAAACGCTAAAACTGATCCAAACCAACCAATATCAAGAAACAGAAAAACATTACCAAAAATGTATATTTTGAGTGTTTTTGAGCTTGTTACCTACAAAAAAACGCAAAAATTGATACTCTCTATATTGGGAAACAATGGGACATATCGAGAAAAGTGTATAATGAATGTTTTATAGTTAAAAAAAAAAACACAAGGCAAAAAACGCAAAAACTCGTGTATATGGAGAAGCTTCCTAGATACTAAAATGCTGAAACTCATGAATAACACTCCTTATTAAGAAACAGAACAACCTTACTAAATGCGTGTCAAAAACACTAAAAGGCATGTTCTTCGTAAAAGTTGATTTTATTCCTATGTAATGTGATTGCCCTGCTTTTTAGTGCTTTATTGCCTAACACGCTCAAAAACACTCAACAGACATTTTTCTGGTAATGTTATTAGTTCCCACATAAAGCTGATTTCGCATGGAATTTGGGGTTTTGGTAACTAAGAATGTGAAAAGCACTCAAAATACACACATTTTGTAAGATTGTTCTGTTTCTCAATTAAGAGTGTTGTTCCAGAGTGCTGTTCATGAGTTTCAGCATTTTGGTATCTACGAAACATCTTCATATACACTAGTTTTTGCATTTTTTGGCTTGTGGTTCTTTTGAACTATTAAACACTCATTATACACTTTTCTTGCAATGTCCTTTTCTTTCCCATTATAGAGTGCTTTGCATCAATTTTCGTGTTTTTTTATAGGTAACAAGCTCAAAAACACTCAAAATATACCTTTTTGGTAATGTTTTTCTATTTCTTTATATTGGTTTGTTTGCATCCGTTATAGCGTTTTTCTACGTAAAACACTGAGAAGACACGTTTTCAGTAATTTTGTTTTGAATTCCAATATAGAGTGAGTTCCTTATTATTTATTGTTTTGGTTCCTAACATGCTGAACAACACTCAAAAGAGAGATTTCTGATAAGGTTGTTTAATTTCCTCATATAGGAGGCTTTGCATGCACTTTACTGTTTGGTACATAACAGTCCGAAAAAAAAGCTAAAATTAACTTTTTTGATAATATTATTTTATCATATAATTGCCCTGAATTTTTACCAGAATTTTGGCATCTCGGTACCTATGAAGATAAATAAAAAAAAAATCCTATTTTTTAATTTTTTATTTATTTATTTATTTTTTTCTCAATGAAGAATGTTATTTGTGGGATTTACCTTTTTGGTACTTAAGGAACTTAGAAACACTCATAATACACGTTTCTCGTAATGTCCTTTCGTTTCCCAAACAAAAGGTTCTTTGCATGTATTTAAGCGTTTTTATAGATAACATGATCAAAAACACTCAAAATACAATGTTTTAGTAATGTTATTCTGTTTCTCCATAAAGTGTGTTTTGCATGCGTTTTAGCAGTGTTGTATATAAGGAGCTAAAAAACACTTATATCTGGTTCTTGGTAAAAAATGATTTTATTCCAATGTAATGTGATTGCCCTGCTTTTGAGTGGTTTATTACCTATCACGCTGAAAACACTCAAAAGACAATTTTCTGGTAAATTCATATTTTTTCCCCACAAAACTATTTTCGCATGTAATTTGGTTATTTTGGTAAGTAAGAATGTGAAAAGCACTCAATATACACGCATTTAGTAAGGTTGTTCTGTTTCACAATTAAGAGTGTTATTCATGAATTTCAGCATTTTGGTATCTAGGAAATCTCTCCATATACACGAGTTTTTGCGTTGTTTGTTTTGTGGTTCTTTTGAACTATAAAACACTCATTATACACTTTTCTTGCAATGTCCTCTTGTTTCCCAATATAGAGTGCTTTGCATCAATTTTCGCGTTTTTGTACGTAAAAAGCTCAAAAACACTCAAAATATACCTTCCTGGTAACGTTTTTCTATTTCTTGATATTGGTTGGTTTGCATCCGTTCTAACGTTTTTCTACGTAAAACACTGAGAAGACACGTTATCAGTAACTTTGTTTTGGATTCCCATGTAGAGTGAGTTCCTTATTATTTATCGTCTCGGTGCCTAACATGCTAAAAAACACACAAAACACAGATTTCTGGTAAGGTCGTTTAATTTGCTCATAATGGAGGCTTTGTATGCACTTTAGGGTTTGGTACATAAGTCCGAACAAAAAAAGCTGAAATTAACTTTTTTGATAATATTCTTTTATCACATAATTGCCCTGAATTTTCCCAGAATTTTGGCATCATGGTACCTATGAAAACGAATAACAAAAAAAAAAAAATCATATTTATTTTATTTTTTATCTATTTTTTTATTTTCTAAATAAAGAGTGTTATTTGTGGGTTTTAGCTTTTTGGTACTTAAGGAACTTATAAAAACACATAATACACGTTTCTCGTAATGTTCTTTTGTTTCCCAAACATAATGTTCTTTGCATGTACTTAAGCGTTTTTATAGATAACATGATCAAAAACACTCAAAATACATGTTATTGGTAATGTTATTCTGTTTCTTCATGAAGTTTGTTTTGCATGCGTTTTAGCGGTTTGGTATATCAGGGGTTAAAAAACACTTAAAGGCAAATTCTTCGTAAAAGTTTGTTTTATTCCCATGTAATGAGATTGTTCTGCTTTTTAGTGATTTGTTGCATATCACGTTCAAAAACACTCAAAAGACACTTTTCTGGTAGTCATATTTTTTTCCCACATGAAGCTAGTTTCGCATGTAATTTGGCATTTTCGTAACTAAG
Source organism: Scylla paramamosain (assembly GCF_035594125.1). Taxonomy (NCBI): domain Eukaryota; kingdom Metazoa; phylum Arthropoda; class Malacostraca; order Decapoda; family Portunidae; genus Scylla; species Scylla paramamosain. Next base: position 16,497,445 of record NC_087166.1, read on the forward strand.
AATGTGAAAAACACTCAAAATACACAATTTGGTAAGGTAGTTCTGTTTATCGATTAAAAGTGTTATTCATGCATTTCATCATTTTGCTATGTAAAAATTTCTCTATATACACGAGTTTTTGCGTTTATTGCCTTGTGGTTCTTTTAAAACTTTAAAACACTCATTATACACGTTTCTCGTAATGTGGTTTTGTTTCCTAATATAGAGTGCTTTACATCCATTCTTGCATTTTTTGTAGGTAACAAGCTCAAAAACACTCAAAATATATCTTTTTGGTAATGTTATTCTATTTCTTCATATAGGATGGTTTGCATCCGCTTTAGCGTTTTTCTACGTAAAATACTAAAAAGACACGTTTTCAGTAATTTTGTTTTGGATTCGCATATTGACTGATTTTCATATTATTTATCGTATTGGTACCTAACATGCTGAAAAACACTGAAAAGACAGCTTTTTGGTAAAGTTGTTTAACTTTCCTATATAGGTGGCTTTGCATGCACTTTAGGTTTTGGTACATAACAATCCGAAAAGAAAAAACTATAATTAACTTCCATGATAATGTTCTTTTTTCCACATAAATTCCCTGAATTTTGGCAGAATTTTGTTAATTCGGTACCTATGAAGATGAAAAAAAAATCCCGTTTTTTTATTTTTTTATTTATTTTATTTTTTTTCTAAAAAGTGTTATTTTTGGGTTTTAGATTTTTGGTACTGAAGGAACTTAAAAAACACTCATAATACATGTTTCTCGTAATGTCCTTTCGTTTCCCAAATATAAGGTTCTTTGCATGTATTTAAGCGTTTTTATAAATAATATGATCAAAAACACTCATAATATATGTATTTGGTAATGTTTTTCTGTTTCTCCATAAAATGTATTTTGCATGCGTTTTAGCGTTTTGGTATATAAGGAGCTCAAAAACACTTAAAGGCAAGTTCTTGGTAAAATTTGGTTTTATTCCCATGTAATGTGATTGCCCTGGTTTTAAGTGCTTTATTGCATAACACGCTCAAAAAAACACTGAAAAGACATGCAAAGCCTCCCATATGAGGAAATTAAAGACCTTACCAGAAATCTGTCTTTTGAGGGTTTTTTTCAGCTTGTTAGGCACCAAAACGATAAATAATAAGGAACTCACTCTATGTGGGAATCCAAAAGAAAATTACTGAAAATGTGTCTTCTCAGTGTTTTCCGTAGAAAAACGCTGAAACTGATGCAAACCAACAAATATCAAGAAGCAGAAAAACGTTACCAAAAATGTATATTTTGAGCTTGTTACCTACAAAAAAAAAAAAAAAACGCAAAAAATTGATACAGAGCACTCTATATTGGGAAACAAAGGGACATTGCGAGAAAAGTGTATAATGAATATTTTATAGTTCAAAAAAACACAAGGCAAAAAACGCAAAAACTCGTGTATATGGAGAAGTTTCCTAGATACCAAAATGCTGAAACTCACAAATAACACTCGTAATTGAGAAACAGAACAACCTTACTAAATGCGTGTCAAAAACACTAAAAGGCAAGTTCTTCGTAAAAGTTGGTTTTATTCTCATGTAATGTGATTGCCCTGCTTTTTAGTGCTTTATTGCCTAACACGCTCAAAAACACTCAAAGACACTTTTTTGGTAATGTCATTTTTTTCCCCACATAAAGCTAGTTTCGCATGGAATTTGGGATTCTGGTAACTAAGAATGTAAAAAAACACTCAAAATTCACGCTTTCAGTAAGGTAACTCTGTTTCTTGATTGAAAAAGTTATTCATGAGTTTCAGCATTTTGGTATCTTGGAAACTTCTCCACACATACGAGTTTTTGCGTTTTTTGCCTTGTGATTCTGGTGAAACTATACATAAACTATACACTCATAAACACTCATAAAACACGTTTCTCGTAATGTCCTTTCGTTTCCCAAACATAAGGTTCTTTGCATGTATTTAAGCGTTTTTATAAATAACATGATCAAAAACACTCAAAATACATGTTTTTGGTAATGTTTCTCCATAAAGGGTGTTTTTGCATGCGTTTTAGCGTTTTGGTATATAAGGAGTTAAAAAAAAAACAAGTTCTTCGTAAAAGTTGGTTTTATTCCCATGTAATGTGATTGTTCTGCTTTTTAGTGTTTTGTTGCACATCTCGCTCAAAAACACTCAAAAGACACTGGTAATATTTTTTTTTTTTCCCACATAAAGCTAGTTTCGCATGTAATTTGGGATTTTCGAAACTAAGAATGTGAAAAACACTCAAAATACACACATTTGGTAATGTAGTCCCGTTTCTCAATTAAAAGTGTTATTCATGCATTTCAGCATTTTGGTATGTAAGAAACTCATCTATATACACGAGTTTTTGCGTTTTTTGCCTTGTGATTCCTGTGAAATGATAAAACACTCATTATACAAGTTTCTCGTAATGTTCTTTTGTTTCCCAATATAGAGTGCTTTCCATCCATTTTCGCATTTTTTGTAGGTAACAAGCTGAAAAACACTCAAAATATATCTTTTTGGTAATGTTATTCTATTTCTTCATATTGGTTGGTTTGCATCCGTTTTAGCGTCTTTCTTCGTAAATCACTGAAAAGACACGTTTTCAGTAATATTGTTGAAATTGCTGAAAAAAACACCCAAAAGACAGATTTCTGGTAAAGTCGTGTAATTTCCCCATATAGGTGGCTTTGCATGCACTTCTGGGTTTGGTACATAATTCCGGAAAAAAGCTAATTTTTTTTTTTATACTGTTTTTTTTTTACATAATTTCGCTGAATTTTGCCTGAATTTTGGCATCTTCATACCTATGTAGATGAATAAAAAAAAAATTCTATATTTTTTAGTTATTTATTTTTTCTCTATTTGTGGGTTTTAGTTTTTTGGTACTTAAGGAACATAAAAACAATCATAATACACGATTTTCGTAATATCTTTTCGTTTCACAGACATAGGGTTCTTTGCATGTATTTAAGCGTTTTTATAGGTAACATGATGAAAAACACTCAAAATACATGTTTTGTTAATGTTATTCTGTTTCTCCATAAAGGGTGTTTTGCATGCGTTTTAGCGTTTTGGTATGTAAGGAGTTAAAAAAAACTTAAAGGCAAGTTCTTCGTAAAAGTTGGTTTTATTCCTATATAATGTGATTATTCTTCTTTTTAATGCTTTGTTGCATATCACGCTCAAAAACACTCAAAAGACACTTTCCAGATAATGTCATTTTTTTCCCACATAATGTAGTTTCACATGTAATTTGGGATTTTCGTAACTAAGAATGTGCAAAACACTCAAAATACACACATTTGGTAAGGTAGTTCTTTTTCTCAATTAAAAGTGTTATTCATGAATTTTAGCATTTTGGTATGTAAGAAACTTTTCTATATACACAAGTTTTTACGTTTTTTGTCTTGTGGTTCTTGTGAAACTATAAAACACTCATTATACACGTTTCTCTGAATGTCCTTTTGCTTCCCAATATAGAGTGCTTTCCATCCATTTCCGCGTTTTTTGTAGGTAAAAAGCTCAAAAACACTTTTTGGTAATGTTATTCTATTTCTTCATATTTGTGGGTTTGCATCCGTTTTGGAGTTTTTCTACGTAAAACACTAAAAAGACACGTTTTCAGTAATTTTGTTTTGGATTCACATATTGACTGACTTCCACATTATTTATCGTTTTGGTGCCTAACATGATGAAAACACTGAAAAGACAGGTTTCTGGTAAAGTCGTTTAACTTCCTTATATATGTGGCATGCACTTTAGAGTTTGGTACATAAAAATCCGAAAAAGAGCTATAATTAACTTTTTTTGATAATGTTCTTTTTTCCAGATAAATCCCCTGAATTTTGGAAGAATATTGGCATCTTAGTACCTATGAAAATCAATATAAAAAAACTATTTTTATTTATTTATTTTTTCTCTATAAAGAGTATTATTTGTGGATTTTAACGTTTTGGTACTTAAGGAACTTAAAAACGGTCCTAATACACGTTTCTCGTAATGTCCTTTCGTTTCCCAAACATAGAGTTATTTGCATGTTTTTAAGTGTTTTTTGTAGGTAACATGACCAAAAACACTTAAAACACATGTTTTTAGTAATGTTATTCTGCATCTCATAAAGGAGTTTTTTGCATGCGTTTTAACATTTTGGTTTGTAAGGAGGTCAAAAACACTTCAAGGCAAGTTCTTGGTAAAAGTTAGTTTTATTCCCATGTAATGTGATTGCCCTGTTTTTTTTGTGATTTATTGCCTAACACGCTCAAAAACACTCAAAAGACACTTCTGGTAATGTCATTTTTTTTTCCAGCATAGTTTCGCGTGCTCTTTGGGGTTTTGCTAACTATGAATGTGAAAAACACTCAAAATACACGCATTTTGGTAAGGTTGTTCTGTTTCTCAATTAATATTGTTATTCAAGAGTTTCAGCATTTTGGTATCTAAGAAACTTCTTTATATACACGAGTTTTTGCGTTTTTTTGCCTTGTGGTTCTTGTGAACCACAAGTTCTTTTGCCCAAAAATAATAAGACACTCATTATACACGTTTCTCTTAATGTTCTTTTGTTTGTAGGTAACAAGCTCAAAAACACTCAAAATGTACCTTTTTGGTAATGTTATTTTATTTCTTTTTATTGGTTGGTTTGCATCCGTTTTAGCGTTTTTCTACGTAAAACACCGAAAAGACACGTTTTCAGTAATTTTGTTTTAGATTCCCATATAGAGTGACTTACATGTTATTTACCGTTATGGTGCCTAACAAGTTGAAGAACACTCATAACACAGTTTTCTGGCAAAGACGTTTAATTTCCCCATATAGGTGGCTTTGCATGCACTTTAGGGTTTCATACATAACAGTACGAAAAAAAAGCTAAAATTAACTTTTTTGATAATTGACTCATAATTTCCTGAATTTTGCCCAAATTTTGACATCTCGGTACCTGTGAAGATGAAAAACAAAGAAAAAAATAATCGTATTTATTTATTTATTTATTTATTTTTTCTCAATAAAGAGTGTTAATTGTGACTTTTAGCTTTTTGGTAAATAATAATCTTAAAAACACTCGTAGTACACGTTTCTCGCAATATTCTTTCATTTCCCCAAAAAAGGGTTCTTTGCATGTATTTAAGCGTTTTTATTGGTAACATGATCAAAAACACTCAAAATATGTTTTTGGTAATGCTATTCTATTTCTCCATAAAGTGTGTTTTGCATGCGTTTTAGCGTTTTGGTATATAAGGAGCTCAAAACACTTAAAGGCAAGTTCTTGGTAAAAATTGATTTTATTGCCATGTAAAGTGATTCCCTTCTTTTTAGTGCTTTATTGCCTATCACGCTCAAAAACACTCAAAAGACACTTTTCTTGTAATGTCATATTTTTCCCACATAAAGCTGGTTTCGCATGCAATTTGGGATTTTGGTAACTAAGAATGTGAAAAGCAGTCAAAAAACACGCATTTAGTAAAGTTGTTCTGTTTCTCAATTAAGAGTGTTATTCAGGAGTTTCAGCATTTTGGTATCTATGAAACTTCTCCATATACACGAGTTTTTGCGTTTTTTGCCTTGTGGTTCTTTTGAACTATAAAACATTCATTATACACTTTTCTCGCAATGTCCCTTTGTTTCCCAATATAGACTGCTTTGTATCAATTTTCGCGTTTTTTTTGTAACAAACTGAAAAACACTCAAAATATACCTTTGTGGTAATGTTTTTCTACTTCTTAATATTGATTGGTTTGCATCCGTTTTAGCGTTTTTCTACGTAAAACACTGAGAAGACACGTTATCAGTAAATTTGTTTTGGTTTGCCATATAGAGTGAGTTCCTTATTATTTATCGTTTTGGTGCCTAACATGCTGAAAAACACTCAAAACACAGATTTCTGGTAAGGTCGTTTAATTTTCTCATATGGGAGGCTTTTCATGCACTTTAGTGTTTGGTACAAAACAGTCCGAAAAAAAGCTAATATCAAATTTTTTTTATAATATTCTCTTATCATATAATTGCCCTAATTTTTCCCAGAATTTTGGCATCTTAGTACCTATGAAGGTGAATAACAAAAAAAAAAAAAAAAAAGAAAGGAAAATCCTTTTATTTTTTTTATTTTATTTTATTTTTTCTAAATAACGAGTGTTATTTGTGGGGTTTAGCTTTTTGGTAGTTAAGGAACTTAAAAACACTCATAACTCACGTTTCTCGTAATGTCCTTACGTTTCCCAAATCTAAGGTTCTTTGCATGTATTTAAATATTTTTATAGATAACATTATCAAAAACATTCAAATACATGTTTTTGGTAATGTTATTCTGTTTCTTCATAAAGTTTGTTTTCCATGCGTTTTAGCGGTTTGGTATGTAAGGAGCTCAAAAACACATATTGGCAAAAATCTTGGTAAAAGTTGGTTTTATTCCCATGTAATGTGATTGCCATGCTTTTTTTTTGCCATGCTGTTTCTCAGTTAAGATTGTTATTCATGAGTTTCAGCATTTTGGTATCTAAGAAACTTCTTTATATACACGAGTTTTTGCGTTTTTCTACGCAAAACACTGAGAAGATACATTTTAAGTAATTTTGTTTTGCATTCCCATATAGAGTGAGTTCCTTATTATTTATCGTTTTGGTGCCTAACATGCTGAAAAACGCTCAAAAGACAGATTTCTGGTAAGGTCGTTTAATTTTCTCATATAGGAGGTTTTGCATGCACTTTAGGGTTTGGTACATAACAGTCCGAAAAACTAAAATTAACTTTTTAGATAATATTATTTTGGTCGTATAATTTTCCTGAATTTTCCCAGAATTTTGGCATCTCGGTACCTATGAAGATGAAAAAAAAAATTCCTATTTTTTTTTTCTAAATAAAGAGTGTTATTTGTGGATTTTAGCTTTTTGGTACTTAAGGAACTTAAAAAAAACACTCATAATACATATTTCTCGTAATGTCCTTTTCTTTCCCAAACATAATATTCTTTGCATGTATTTATGCGTTTTTATAGATAACATGATCAAAAAACACCCAAATTACATGTTTTTGGTAATGTTATTCTATTTCTCCATAAAGTTTGTTTCGCATGCGTTTTAGCGGTTTGGTATATAAGGAGATGAAAAACATTTAAAGGCAAGTTTTATTCCAATGAAAAGTGATTGCCCTGCTTTTTAGTGCTTTATTGCCTATCACGCTCAAGAACACTCGAAAGACATTTTTCTGGAAAGGTCATGTTTTCCCACATAAATCTGGTTTCGCATGAAATTTGGGTTTTTGGTACTTAAGGAACTTATAAACACTCATAATACACATTCTTCGTAATGTCCTATCATTCCCAAACATAGGGTTCTTTGCATGTATTTAAGCGTTTTTATTGGTAACAAGCTCAAAAACACTCAAAATACATGTTTTTGATAATGTTATTCTGTTTTTCCATAAAGGGTGTTTTGCATGGGTTTTAGCGTTTTGGTAAGTAAGGAGCTCAAAAAAAAACTTAAAGACAAATTCTTGGTAAAAGTTGGTTATATTTCCATGTAATGTGATTGCCCTGCTTTTTAGTGCTCTATTGCCTAACACGCTGAGAAACACTAAAAAGACACTTTTCTAGTAATTTCATTTTTTTCAACAGTTTCGCATGTAATTTGGGGTTGGACCACTAAGAATGTGAAAAAAAAAACACTCAAAATACACTCATTTCCTAAGATTGTTCTGTTTCTCAATTAAAAGTGTTATTCATGAGTTTCAGCATTTTGGTATCTAAGAAACTTCTCCATATATACGATTTTTTGCGTTTTTTGCCTTATGGTTCTTGATAACTATTAAAACATTCATTATACAATTTTCTTGTAATATCCTTTTGTTTCCCAATATAGACTGCTTTGCATTCATTTTTGCTTTTTTTGCAGGTAACAAGCTGAAAAACACAACTTTTTTATAATGTTATTCTATTTCTTCATATTGGTTGGTTTGCATCCGTTTTAGCGTTCTACGCTAAAACTGAAAAGACACGTTTTCAGTAATATTGTTGAAATTGCTGAAAACACCCAAAGACACGGTTCTTGTAAAGTCGTGTAATTTCCCCATATAGGTGGCTTTGCATGCACTTCTGGGTTTCGTACATAGCTTCGGAAAAAAAATAAAAAAAATAAAATTTTCTTTTTTGTTTTTTTTCACATAATTTCCCTGAATTTTCTCAGAATTTTGGCATCTCGGTACCTATGAAAATGAATAACAAAAAAAAAAACATTTTTTTATTATTATTTTTTATTTAGTGTTATTTGTGGGTTTTAGATTTTTGGTACTTAAGGAACTTAAAAATACTCATAATACACGATTTTCGGAATGTCCTTTCGTTTCACAAAAAATAGGGTTCTTTGCATGTATTTAAGCGATTTTATAGGTAACATAATCAAAAACACTCAAAATACATGTTTTTAGTAATGTTATTCTGTTTCTCCATAAAGGTTGTTTTCCATGCGTTTAGCGTTTTGGTATGTAAGGAGTTAAAAAAAACTTAAAGGCAAGTTCTTCGTAAAATTTGGTTTTATTCCAATGTAATGTAATTGTTCTGCTTTTTAGATTTTTGTTGCATATAACGCTCAAAAACCCTCAAAAGAAACTTTTCTTGTAATGTCATTTATTTCCCACATAAAGCTAGTTTCGCATGTAATTTGGGATTTTCGTAACTAAGAATATAAAAAACACTCAAAATACACTCATTTGGTAAGGTACTTCTGTTTTTCAATTAAAAGTGTTATTCATGAGTTTTAGCGTTTTGGTATGTAAGAAACTTCTCTATATACACGAGTTTTTGCGTTTTTTGCCTTGTGGTTCTTGTGAAACTATAAAACACTCATTATACACGTTTCTCGTAATGTCCTTTTTCTTCCCAATATAGTGCTTTCCATCCATTTGCGCGTTTTTTGTAGGTAAAAAGCTCAAAAACACTTTTTGGTAATGTTATTCTATTTCTTCATATTTGTTCGTTTGCATCCGTTTTAGCGTTTTTCTACGTAAAATACTGAAAAGACACGTTTTCAGTAATTTTGTTTTGGATTTACATATTGACTGACTTCCATATTATTTATCGTTTTGGTGCCTAACATGCTGAAAAACACTGAAAAGACAGGTTTCTGGTAAAGTCGTTTAACTTCCTTATATAGGTGGCATGCATTTTAGAGTTTGGTACATAAAAATCCGAAAAAGAGCTATAATTAACTTTTTTGATAATGTTCTTTTTTTCCACATAAATTCCCTGAATTTTGGCAGAATTTTGGCATCTTGGTACCTATGAAAAACGAATATAAAAAAAAAGCTATTTTTATTGATTTATTTTTTTTCCCCTATAAAGTGTGTTATTTGTGGGTTTTAAGGTTTTGGTACTTAAGGAACTTAAAAACGGTCCTAATATACCTTTCTCGTAATGTCCTTTCGTTTCCCAAGCATAGGAATCTTTGCATGTCTTTAAGCGTTTTCGTAGGTAACATGATCAAAAACAATTAAAACACATGTTTTTAGTAATGTTATTCAAGGAGTTTTTTGCATGCGTTTTAGCGTTTTGGTTTGTAAGGAGGTCAAAAACACTTCAAGGCAAGTTCTTGGTAAAAGTTGGTTTTATTCCCATGTAATGTGATTGCCCTGTTTTTTTTTTTTTTTTTTTTATGATTTGTTGCCCAACACGCTCAAAAACACTCAAAAGACACTTCTGGTAATGACATTTTTTCCAACATAGTTTTGCGTGCTATTTTGGGTTTTGCTAAGAATGTGAAAAAAAAAAACACTCAAAATACACGCATTTGGTAAGGTTGTTCTGTTTCTCAATTAATATTGTTTTTCAAGAGTTTCAGCATTTTGGTATCTAAGAAACTTTTTTATATACACGAGATTTTGCGTTTTTTGCCTTGTGGTTCTTGTGAACCACAAGTTCTTTTGCTCAAAAATAATAAGACACTCATTATACACGTTTCTCGTAATGTCCTTTTGTTTCCCAATAGGGAGTGCTTTGCATCCATTTTCGCGTTTTTTGTAGGTAACAAGCTCAAAAACACTCAAAATGTACCTTTTTGGTAATGTTATTTTATTTCTTCTTATTGGTTGGTTTGCATTCGTTTTAGCGTTTTTCTACGTAAAACACAGAAAAGACACGTTTTCAATAATTTTGTTTTAGATTCCCATATAGAGTGACTTGCATGTTATTTATTGTTATGTTGCCTAACAAGCTGAAAAACACTCATAAGACAGTTTTCTGGCAAAGACGTTTAATTTCCCCATATAGGTGGCTTTGCATGCACTTTTAGGGTTTGGTACATAACAGTACGAAAAAAAAGCTAAAATTAACTTTTTTGATAATTGACTCATAATTTCCTGAATTTTGCCCAAATTTTGGCATCTCGGTACCTGTGAAGATAAAAAAGAAAGAAAAAAATATCGTATTTTTTTTTTATTTATTTATTCATTTTTTCTCAATAAAGAGTGTTATTTGTGGCTTTTAGCTTTTTGGTAAATAATGATCTTAAAAACACTCATGATACACGTTTCTCGCAATGTCTTTTCATTTCCCAAAAAATAGGGTTCTTTGCATGTATTTAAGCGTTTTTATTGGTAACATGGTCAAAAACACTCAAAATATATGTTTTTGGTAATGTTATTCTCTTTCTCCATAAAAGTGTGTTTTGCATGTGTTTTAGCGTTTTGTTATATAAGGAGCTCAAAACACTTAAAGGCAAGTTCTTGGTAAAAATTGATTTTTTTGCCATGTAAAGTGATTCCCCTGCTTTTTAGGGCTTTATTGCCTATCACGCTCAAAAACACTAAAAAGACACTTTTCTGGTTGTCATTTTTTTCTCACATAAAGCTGGTTTCGCATGCAATTTGGTATTTTTGTAACTAATAATGTGAAAATCACTCAAAATACATGCATGTAGTAAAGTTGTTCTGTTTCTCAATTAAGAGTGTTATTCAGGAGTTTCAGCATTTTGGTATCTAGGAAACTTCTCCATATACACGAGATTTTTCGTTTTTTGCTTTGTGGTTCTTTTAAACTATAAAACATTCATTATACACTTTTCTCGCAAAGTGTCTTTGTTTTCCAATATAGAGTGCTTTCTATCAATTTTCGCGTTTTTTTTTTTGTAGGTAAGAACTTCTAAAACACTCAAAATATACCTTTTTGGTAATGTTTTTCTACTTCTTGATATTGGTTGGTTTCCATCCGTTTTAGCGTTTTTCTACGTAAAACACTGAAAAGACACATTTTCAGTAATTTTGTTTTGGTTTGCCATATAGAGAGAGTTCCGTATTATTTATCGTTTTTGGTGCCTAACATGCTGAAACACATTCAAAACACAGATTTCTGGTAAGGTCGTTTAATTTCCTCATATGGGAGGCTTTGAGTGCACTTTAGTGTTTGGTACATAACAGTCCGAAAAAAAGCTAATATCAACTTTTTTTAATAATATTCTGTTATCATATAGTTGCCCTAATTTTTCCCAGAATTTTGGCATCTCGGTACCTATGAAAGTGAATAACAAAAAGAAAAGAAAAACCTTTTTTTTATTTTTTATTTTTTTTCTAAATAACGAGTGTTATTTGTGGGTTTTAGCTTTTTATTAGTTAAGGAACTTAAAAACACTCATAATACACGTTTCTCGTTATGTCCTTACGTTTCCCAAACATAAGGTTCTTTCCATGTATTTAAGCGTTTTTATAGATAACATTATCAAAAACACTCAAAATACATCTTTTTGGTAATGTTATTCTGGTTCTCCATAAAGTTTGTTTTCCATGCGTTTTAGCGGTTTGGTATGTAAGGAGCTCAAAAACACATATTGGCAAGTTCTTGGTAAAAGTTGGTTTTATTCCCATGTAATGTGATTGCCCTGCTTTTTAGTACTTCATTGCCTAACACGCCCAAAAACAATTAAAAGACACTTCTGGTAATGTCATTTTTTTCTCTCATAAAGCTAGTTGCACATGCTATTTTGGGTATTGCTAACTAGGAATATGAAAAACACTCAAAATACAGGCATTTGCTAAGGTTGTTCTATTTCTCAATTAATATTGTTATTCATGAGTTTCAGCATTTTGGTATCTAAGTAACTTCTTTATTTACACGAGTTTTTTGTGTTTTTCTACGTAAAACACTGAGAAGATACATTTTCAGTAATTTTGTTTTGGATTCCCATATAGAGTGAGTTCCTTATTATTTATCGTTTTGGTGCCTATCATGCTGAAAAACACTCAAAAGACAGATTTCTGGTAATGTCGTTTAATTTCCTTATACAGGAGGCTTTGCATGCACTTTAGGGTTTGGTACATAACAGTCCGAAAAAAAAAGCTAAAATTAACTTTTTGATAATATTCTTTTGTTCATATAATTTTCCTGAATTTTTCCAGAATTTTGGCATCTCGGTACCTATGAAGATGAAAAAAAAAAATTACTATTTTTTTTTTTTTTTCTAAATAAAGAGTGCTATCTGTGGATTTTAGCTTTTTGGTACTTAAGGAACTTAAAAAAACACTCATAATACACGTTTCTCGTAATGTCCTTTTGTTTCCCAAACATAATGTTCTTTCCATGTATTTAAGCATTTTTATAGATAACATGATAAAAAAAAACACCCAAATTACATGTTTTTGGTAATGTTATTCTGTTTCTCCATAAAGTTTGTTTTCCATGTGTTTTAGCGGTTTGGTATATAAGGAGCTCAAAAACATTTAAAGGCAAGTTCTTGGTAAAAATTGGTTTTATTCCAAAGAAAAGTGATTGCCCTTCTTTTTAGTACTTTATTACCTATCACACTCAAAAACACTCAAAAGACATTTTTCGGGAAATGTCATGTTTTCCTAAATATATCTGGTTTCGCATGAAATTTGGGTTTTTGGTAACTAAGAATATGAAAAACACTCAAAATACACCAATTTGGTAAGGTTGTTCTGTTTCTCAATTAAGAGTGTTATTCATGAGTTTCAGCATTTTGGTATCTAGGAAAGTTCTCCATATACTCGAGTTTTTGCGTTTTTTGCCTTGTTGTTCTTTTGAACTATAATACACTCATTATACACTTTTCTCGCAATGTCCCTTTGTTTCTCAATATAGAGTGCTTTGTATCAATTTTAGCGTTTTTTTTTTGTAGGTAACAAGCTCAAAACACTCAAAATATACCTTTTTGGTAATGTTTTTTCTATTTCTTGATACTGGTTGGTTTGCATCCATTTTAGGGTTTTTCTACGTAAAACACTGGGAAGACACGTTTTCAGTAATTTTGTTTTGGATTCCCATATAAAGTGGGTTCCTTGTTATTTTATCATTTTGGTGCCTAACATGCTGAAAACCACTCAAAAGACAGATTTCTGGTAAGATCGTTTAATTTCCTTATGTAAAAGGCTTTGCATGCAGTTTAGGGTTTGGTACATAAGTCCGAAAAAAAAGCTAAAATCAACTTTTTTGATAATATTCTCTTATCATATAATTGTCTTGAATTTTTTTCAGAATTTTGGCATTTCGGTACCTATGAAGATGAATAACAAAAAAAAAAATTCCTATTTTTTATATTTTTTTATATATTTATTTACTTTTCTAAATAAAGAGTGGGTTTTAGGTTTTTGGTACTTAACAAACTTAAAAACACTCAAAATATACGTTTCTCGTAAAGTCTTTTTGTTTCCCAAACATAAGGTTCTTTTGATTAAGCGTTTTTATAGATAACATGATCAAAAACACTGAAAATACATGTTTATGGTAATTTCAATCTGTTTCTCCATAAAGTTTGTTTTGCATGCATTTTAGCGGTTTAGTATATAAGGAGCTCTAAAACACTTAAAGGCAAATTCTTGATAAAAAATTGGTTTTATTCAAATGTAATGTGATTGCCCTGCTTTTTAGTGCTTTATTGCCTATCAGGCTCAAAAACACTCACAAGACATTTTTCTCGTAATGTCATTGTTTTCTCACATAAAGCTGGTTTCGCATGCAATTTGAGGTTTTGGTAACTAAGAATGTGAAAAGCTCTCAAAATACACACATTTAGTAAGGTTGTTCTGTTTCTCAATTAGGAATGTTATTCATGAGTTCCAGCATTTTGGTATATAAGAAACTTCTCCATATCCACAAGTTTTTGCGTTTTTTGCCTTTCGGTTCTTTTGAACTATAAAACACTCATTATATACTTTTCCTGCAATGTCCTTTTATTTCCTAATATAGAGTGTTTTGCATCAATTTTTTACGTTTTTTGTAGGTAATAAGCTCAAAAACACTCAAAATGTCCCTTTTTGGTTTCGCATGCAATTTGGGGTTTTGGTAACTAAGAATGTGAAAAGCTCTCAAAATACACACATTTAGTAAGGTTGTTCTGTTTCTCAATTAGGAATGTTATTCATGAGTTCCAGCATTTTGGTATATAAGAAACTTCTCCATATCCACAAGTTTTTGCGTTTTTTGCCTTTCGGTTCTTTTGAACTATGAAACACTCATTATATACTTTTCCTGCAATGTCCTTTTATTTCCTAATATAGAGTGTTTTGCATCAATTTTTTACGTTTTTTGTATTTAATAAGCTCAAAAACACTCAAAATGTCCCTTTTTGGTAATTTTTTTCTATTTTTTTGATATTGGTTGGTTTGCATCCGTTTTAGCGTTTTTCTACGTAAAACACTGAGAAGACACGTTTTCAGTAGTTTTGTTTTGGATTCCCATATAGAGTGAGTGAGTTATTTATTTATCGTTTTGGTGCCTAACATTCTGAAAAACACTCAAAAGACTTTTCTTTTAAGGTCATTTAATTTCCTCATATAGAAGGCTTTGCATGCACTTTAGGGTTTGGTAGATAACAGTTCGAAATAAAAAGCTGAAATTAACTTTTTTGATAATATTCTTTTATCACATAATTGCCCTGAATTTTCCCAGAATTTTGACATCTCGGTACCTATGAAGATGAATAACAAAAAAAAAAAAAAAAAATCCTTTTTATTTTATTTTTATATTTATTTTTTTTATTTCTAAATAAAGAGTGTTATTTGTGGGTTTTAGCTTTTTGGTACTTAAGGAACTTAAAAAAACACTCATAATACACGTTTCTCGTAATGTCCTTTTGTTTCCCAAACATAATGTTCTTTGAATGTACTTAAGCGTTTTTATAGATAACATGATCAAAAACACACAAAATACATGTTTTTGGTAATGTTATTCTGTTTCTCCATAAAGTTTGTTTTGCATGCGTTTTAGCGGTTTGGTATATAAGGAGCTCAATAAACACTTAAAGGCAAATTCTTCGTAAAAGTTGCTTTTATTCCCATGTAATGTGATCGTTCTGCTTTTTAGTGCTTTGTTGCATATCACGCTGAAAAACACTCAAAAGACACTTTTCTGGTAATGTCATTTTTTTTTTTTATCAAATGATGCTAGTTTTGCATGTAATTTGGCATTTTCGTAACTAAGAATGTGAAAAACACTCAAAATACACAATTTGGTAAGGTAGTTCTGTTTATTAATTAAAAGTGTTATTCATGCAATTATTCATTTTGGTATGTAAGAAATTTTTCTATATACACGAGTTTTTGCGTTTATTGCCGTGTGGTTCTTTTAAAACTTTAAAACACTCATAATACACGTTTCTCGTAATATGGTTTTGTTTCCTAATATAGAGTGCTTTACATCCATTCTTGCATTTTTTATAGGTAACAAGCTCCAAAACACTCAAAATATATCTTTTTGGTAATGTTATTCTATTTCTTCATATAGGATGGTTTGTATCCGCTTTAGCGTTTTTCTAAGTAAAACACTGAAAAGACACGTTTTCAGTAATTTTCTTTTGGATTCACATATTGACTGACTTCCATATTATTTATCGTTTTGGTGCCTAACATGCTGGAAAAAAATGAAAAGACAGGTTTCAGGTAAAGTCCTTTATCTTCCTTATATAGGTGGCTTTGCATGCACTTTAGGGTATGGTACATAACAATCCGAAAAAAAGCTATAAATAACTTTTATGATAATATACTTTTTTCCACATAAATTCCCTGAATTTTGGCAGAATTTTAGCATCTCGGTACCTATGAAGATGAATAACCCCCCCCCAAAAAAAATCCCATTTTTTTTTATTTTATTTTATTTATTTTATTATTTTTTATTAATTATTATTTTTTTTTAAAGAGTGTTATATGTGGGTTTTAGCTTTTTGGTACTGAAGAAACTTAAAAATCACTCATAATACACGTTTCTCGTAATATTCTTTCGTTTCCTAAACATAAGGTTCTTTGCATGTATTTAAGCGTTTTTATAGATAACATGATCAAAAACACTCAAAATACATGTATTTGGTAATGTTATTCTGTTTCTCCATAAAATATATTATGCATGCGTTTTAGCGTTTTGGTATGTAACGAGCTCAAAAACACTTAAAGGTAAGTTCTTGGTAAAATTTGGTTTTATTCCCATGTAATGTGATTGCCCTGGCTTTTAAGGCTTTATTGCGTAACACGCTCACAAACACTGAAAAGATATGCAAAGCCTCTAATATAAGGATATTAAAGACCTTACCAGAAATCTGTCTTTTGAGTGTTTTTCAGCATGTTAGGCACCAAAACGATAAATAATAAGGAACTCATTCTATGTGGGAATCCAAAAGAAAATTACTGAAAACGTCTTCTCAGTGTTTTTTCGTAGAAAAACGCTAAAACTGATATAAACCAACCAATATCAAGAAGCAGAAAAACATTACCAAAAATGTATATTTTGAGTGTTTTTGAGCTTGTTACCTACAAAAAAACGCAAAAATTGATACAAGGCACTCTATATTTGGAAAGAAAAGGACACTGCGAGAAAAGTGTATAATAAATGTTTTATAGTTAAAAAAAAAAACACAAGGCAAAAAACGCAAAAACTCGTGTATATGGAGAAGTTCCCTATACACCAAAATTCTAAACTCATGAATAACACTGTAAATTGAGAAACAAAGCAGCTTTACTAAATGCGTGTCAAAAAACACTAAAAGGCAAGTTCTTCGTAAAAGTTGGTTTTATTCCCATGTAATGTGATTGCCCTGCTTTTTAGTGCTTTATTGCCTAACACGCTCAAAAACACTCAAAGACACTTTTCTGGTAATGTCATTTTTTTCCCACATAAATCTAGTTTCGCATGGAATTTGGGGTTTTGGTAACTAGGAATGTAAAAAAAAACTCTCATAATACATGCATTTAGTAAGGTTGTTCTGTTTCTTGATTAAGAGTGTTATTCAGGAGTTTCAGTATTTTGGTATCTTAGAAACATCTCCATACAGTCGAGTGTTTGCGTTTTTTGCCTTGTGATTCTGGTGAAACTATAAAACACTCATTATACACGTTTCTCGTTATGTCCTTTTTTTTTTCTTATATAGAGTGCTTTGCATCCATTTTCGCGTTTTTTTTATGTAACAAGCTAAAAAACACACAAAATATACTTTTTTGGTAATGTTATTCTATTTCTTCATATTGATTGGTTTGCATCCGTTTTAGCGTTTTTCTACTTAAATCTTTTAAAAGATATGTTTTCAGTAATTTTGTATTGGATTTCCATATATAGTGACTTTCATATTATTTATCGTTTTGGTGCCTAACATGCAAAAAAACACTGAAAAGACAGGTTTCTTGTAAAGTCGTTAAATTTTTTCAGATAGGTGGCTTTGCATACACTTTATGGTTTGGAACAAAACTCCGAAAAAAAAGGTAAAATTAACTTTTTCGATAATGTTTTTTCCACATAATTTTCCTGAATTTCGGCAGAATTTTGGCATCTTGGTACCTATGAACATCAATAACAAAAAAATAAAAATGCTATTTTTTTATTTATTATTTTTTCTCTATAGAGAGTGTTATTGTAGGTTTTAACGTTTTGGTACTTAAAGAACTTAAAAAAACATTCATAATACACATTTCTCGTAATGTCCTTTCGTTTCCCAAATATGGGCATCTTTGCATGTATTTAAGCGTTTTTATAGGTAACATGACAAAAAAAAAAAACTCAAAACACTTGTTTTTGGTAATGTTATTCTGCTTCTCTATAAAGGAGTGTTTTACATGCGTTTTAGCGATTTGGTATGTAAGGAGCTGAAAAACACTTCAAGGCAAGTTCTTGGTAAAAGTTGATTTTATTCCAATGTAATTTGTTTGCCCTGCTTTTCAGTGCTTTATTGCCTAACACGCTCAAAAAAACTGAAAAGATACTTCTGGTAATGTCATTTTTTTTCCCACATAAAACTAGTTTCGCATGCTATTGAAGGTTTTGCGAAGAATGTGAAAAAACACTCAAAATACATGCATATATGCAACTCAAAACACTTGTTTTTGGTAATGTTATTCTGCTTCTCCATAAAGGAGTGTTTTACATGCGTTTTAGCGATTTGGTATGTAAGGAGCTGAAAAACACTTCAAGGCAAGTTCTTGGTAAAAGTTGATTTTATTCCAATGTAATATGTTTGCCCTGCTTTTCAGTGCTTTATTGCCTAACACGCTCAAAAAAACTGAAAAGATACTTCTGGTAATGTCATTTTTTTTCTCACATAAAACTAGTTTCGCATGCTATTGAAGGTTTTGCGAAGAATGTGAAAAAACACTCAAAATACATGCATTTGGTTGTTGTTCTGTTTCTCAATTAAGATTGTTTTTCATGAGTTTCAGCATTTTGGTATCTAAGAAACTTTTTTATATACACGAATTTTTGCGTTTTTTGCCTTGTTGTTCTTGTGAACCAAAAGTTTTTTTGCCCGAAAATGATAAGGCACTCATTATACATGTTTCTCGTAATGTCCTTTTCTTTCCCAATAAGGAGTGCTTTGCATCCATTTTCGCGTTTTTTGTTGGTAACAAGCTCAAAAACATTCAAAATGTACCTCTTTGATAATGTTATTGTATTTCTTCATATTTGATGGTTTTCATCTGTTTTAGCGTTTTTCTACGTAAAACACCGAAAAGACACGTTTTCAGCAATTTTGTTTTCGATTCCCAAAGAATATTGCCAGAATTTTGGCATCTTAGTACCTATGAAGATGAATAACAAAAGAAAAAAATTTTTTTCTCTCTATAAAGAGTGTTATTTGTGGGTTTTAGCTTTTTTGGTACTTAAGGAACTTAAAAAACACGTTTCTCGTAATGTCCTTTCTTTTCCCCAAAAAATGGTTCTTTGCATGTATTTAAGGGTTTTTATTGGTAACATAATGAAAAACACTCAAAATACATGCTTTTGGTAATGTTCTTCTGTTTCACCATAAAGTGTATTTTCCATGCGTTTTAGTGTTTTGGTATATAAGGAGCTCAAAAACACTTAAAGGCAAATTCTTGTTAAAAATTGATTTTATTCCAATGTAATGTGTTTGCCCTGCTTTTTAGTGCTTTATTGCCTAACACGCTCAAAAACACTCAAAAGACATTTTTTCGGTAATGTCATTTTTTTCCCACATAAAGCTGGTTTCGCATGCAATTTGGGGTTTTGGTAACTAAGAATGTGAAAAGCACTCAAAATTAACGTATTTAGTAAGATTGTTCTGTTTCTCAATTAAAAGTGTTCTTCCAGAGTTTTAGCATTTTGGAATGTAAGAAACTTCTGTATATACACGAGTTTTTGCGTTTTTTGCCTTGTAGTCCTTGTGAAACTATAAAACACTCATTATGCACGTTTCTCGTAATGTCCTTTTCCTTCCCAATATAGAGAGCTTTCCACCCATTTTCGCGTTTTTTGTAGGTAACAATTTCAAAAACACTCAAAATATACCTTTTTGGTATTGTTATTTTATTTCTTCATATTGGTTGGTTTGCATCCGTTTTACCGTTTTTCTACGTAAAACACCGAAAGGACACGTTTTTAATAATTTTGTTTTGGATTCCTACGATGCTGAAAAACACTCATAAGACCGTTTTCTGGCAAAGACGTTTAATTTACCCTTATAGGTGGCTTTGCATGCACTTTAGGGGTTTTGTACATAACAGTCCGAAAAAAAAACCTAAATTTAACTTTTTTTCATAATGTTCTTATTTTACATAATTTCCTGAATTTTGCCCGAATTTTGGCATATCGGTGCCTGTGAATATGAATAAGAAAGAAAAAAAATATCGTATCTTTTTTTATTTATCTATTGTTTCTCAATAAAGAGTGTTATTTGTGGCTTTTAGCTTTTTGGTAATTAATAAACTTAAAAACACTCATAATACACGTTTCTCGTATTCTCCCTTCTTTTCCCAAAAATATTGTTCTCTGCATGTATTTAAGCGTTTTTATTGGTAACATGATCAAAAACACCCAAAATACATGTTTTTGGTAATGTTATTCTGTTTCACCATGAAGTGTGTTTTGCATGCGTTTTAGTGTTTTGGTATATTAGGACCTCAAAAATACTTAAAGGCAAGTTCTTGGTAAAAATTCGTTCTACTCCAATGTAATGTGATTGCCCTCCTTTTTAGTGCTTTATTTCCTATTACGCTCAAAAATACGCAACAGATACTTTTCTAGTAAAGTTGGATTTTTTTTCCCACAATCTATTTTCGCATGCAGTTTCTCAATTAAGAGTGTTATACATGAGTTTTAGCATTTTGGTATCTAGGAAACCTCTCCATATACACGAGATTTTGCGTTTTTTGCCTTGTGGTTCTTTTGAACTATAAAACACACATTTTACACTTTACTTGCAATGTCCTTTTGTTTCCCAATATAGAGTGCTTTTCATCAATTTTCGCGTTTTTTGTAGGTAACCAGCTCAAAAACACTCAAAATATACATTTTTAGTAACGTTTTTCTATTTCTTGATATTGGTTGCTTTACATCCGTTTTAGCGTTTTTCTACGTAAAACACTGAGAAGACACGTTTTCAGTAACTTTGTTTTGGATTCCCATATAGAGTGGGATCCTAATTATTTATCGGTTTGGTGCCTAACATGCTAAAAAAAAACACTCAAAACTCAGATTTCTGGTAAGGTCTTTTAATTTCCTCATATAGGAGACTTTGCATGCACTTTAGGTTTTGGTACATAACAGTCCGAAAAAAAAGCTGAAATTAACTTTTTCGATAATATTCTTTTATCATACGATTGCCCTGAATTTCCCCAGAATTTTGGCATATCGGTACTATGAAGATGAATAAGAAAAAAAAAATCCAAATTTTTCTATTTTTTTTATTTTTTATTTTCTAAATAAAGAGTGTTTTAGATTTTTGGTACTTAAGGAACTTAAAAAACACTCATAATACGCGTTTCTCGTAATGTCCTTTTGTTTCCCAAACATAATGTTCTTTCCATGTATTTAAGCGTTTTTATAGATAACATGATCAAAAACTCCCAAAATACATGTTAAAGGTAATGTTATTCTGTTTCTCCGTAAAGTTTTTTTTTGCATGCGTTTTAGCGGTTTGTTATATAAGGAGCTCAAAAACACTTAAAGGCAAGGTTTTGGTATAAATTGGTGTTATTCCAATGAAATATGATTACCCTGCTTATTAGTGCTTTATTGCCTATCACACTTAAAAACACTTAAAAGACACTTTTTTTGGTAATGTCATTTTTTTCTCACATAAAGGTGGTTTTGCATGCAATTTCGGGTTTTGGTAACTAAGAATGTGAAAAGCACTAAAAAAATCACGCATTTAGTAACGTTATTCTGTTTCTCAATTAAGAGTGTTATTCATGAGTTTCAGCATTTTGGTATCTAGGAACCTTCTCCATATACACGAGTTTTTGTGTTTTTTGCCTTTTGGTTCGTTTGAACTATAAAAAAACTCATTATACACTTTTCTGGCAAAGTCCTTTTGTTTTCTAATATAGAGTGCTTTGCATCAATTTTCCCGTTTTTTGTAGGTAACAAACTCAAAAACACTCAAAATATACCTTTTTGTAATGTTTTTCTATTTCTTGATATTGGTTGGTTTGCATCCGTTTTAGCGTTTTTCTACGTAAAACACTGAAAAGACACGTTTTCAGCAATTTTGTTTTGGATTCTCATATAGAGTGAGTTCCTTATTATTTATCGTTTTGGTGACTAACATGCTGATAAACACTCAAAAAACAGATTTCTGGTAAGGTCGTTTAATTTCCTCATATAGGAGTTTTTGGATGCACTTTAGGGTTTGGTATATAACAGTCCGAAAAAAATGCTAAAATTATCTTTTTTGATAATTTTCTTTTATCATATAATAGCCCTGAATTTTCCGAGAATTTTGGCATCTCGGTACCTATGAAGATGAATAACAAAAAAAAAAAAATATTTTTTTATTTTCTTACTTTTTTTTTTCTAAATAAAGAGTGTTATTTGTGGGTTTCAACTTTTTGGTACTTAAGGAACTTAAAAACACTTATAATACACATTTCTCGTAACGTCCTTTCGTTTCGCAAACATAATGTTTTTTCTATGTATTTAAGCGTTTTTATAGATAACAATCAAAACCCTCAAAATATATGTTTTTTAGTAATTTTATTCTGTTTCTCCATAAAAGGTGTTTTCCATGCGTTTTAGCGTTTTGGTATGTAATGAGCTCAAAAACAGGCAAGTTCTTGGTAAAGGTTGTTTTTATTTCCATGTAATGTGATTACCCTGCTTTTTATTGCTTTATTGCCTAACACGCTCAGAAACACTCAAAAAACACTTTTCTCGTAATATCATTTTTTTTCCCCACATAAAGCTAGTTTTGCATGGAATTTGGGGTTTTGGTATCTAAGAATGTGAAAAAAACTCAAAACACAGGCATTTAGTAAGGTTGTTGTATTTCTTCACTAAAATGAGTTCATGAGTTCCAGCATTTTGGTATGTAAGAAACTTTTCTAATACACACATTTGGTAAGGTATTTTTGTTTCAAAATTAAAAGTGTTTTTTTTATGATTTTCATCTTTTTGGTATGTAAGAAACTTCTTTATGTACACGAGTATTTGAGCTTTTTTACCTTGTGGTTCTTGTCAAACTATAAAACACTTATACACGTTTCTCTTAATGTCCTTTTCTTTGCCAATATAAAGTGCTTTCCATCCATTTTTGCATTTTTTTTGGTAATATTATTCTATTTCTTTATATTGGTTGGTTTACATCCGTTTTAGCGTTTTTCAACGCAAATCACTGAAAAGACACGTTTTCAGTAATATTGTTGAAATATCTGAAAAAAAAAACACTCAAAAGACAGTTTTCTGGTAAAGTCGTGTAATTTCCCCATATAGGTGGATTTGCATACACTTCAGGGTTTGTACATAACTTCGGAAAAAAGCTAAAATTATTCTTTTTTATGTTTTTTTTTTTTTACAAAATTTCCATGAATTTTGCCAGAATTTTGGCATATCGGTACCTATGAAGATGAATAAGAAAAAAAAATTTTCTCTCTATAAAGAGTGTTATTTGTGGGTTTTAGCTTTTTGGAACTTAAGTAACTTAAAAACACTCACAATACACGATTTTCGTAATGTCCTTTTGTTATACAAACATAGGGTTCTTTACATGTATTTAAGCGGTTTTATAAGTTACATGATCAAAAACACTCAAAATACATGTTTTTGGTAATGCTATTCTGTTTCTCCATAAAGGGTGTTTTGCATGCGTTTTAGAGATTTGGTATGTAAGGAGTTCAAAAACACTTAAAGGCAAGTTCTTCGTAAAAGTTGGTTTTATTCCCGTGTAATATGATTGTTCTGCTTTTTAGTGCTTTGTTGCATATCATGCTCAAAAACACTAAAAAGACACTTTTTGGTAATGTCATATTTTTTTTCCCACATGAAGGTAGTTTTGCATGTAATTTGGCATTTTCGTAACTAAGAATGTGAAAAACACTCAAAATGCACAATTTGGTAAGGTAGTTCTGTTTATCGATTAAAAGTGTTATTCATGCATTTCATCATTTTGGTATGTAAGAAATTTCTCTATATATATACGAGTTTTTGCGTTTATTGCCTTGTGGTTCTTTTAAAACTATAAAAAAAACTCATTATACTCGTACACGTTTCTCGTAATGTCCTTTTGTTTCCTAATATATAGTACTTTACATCCATTTTCGCATTTTTTTTGTTGGTAACAAGCTCAAAAACACTCAAAATATATCTTTTTGGTAATGTTATTCTATTTCATCATATAGGTTGGTTTGCATCCGCTTTAGCGTTTTTCTACGTAAAACACTGAAAAGACTCGTTTTCAGTAATTTTGTTTTGGATTCAGATATTGACTGACTTCCATATTATTTATCGTTTTGGTGAGTAACATGCTGAAAAACACTGAAAAGACAGGTTTCTGTTAAAATCGTTTAACTTCCCTATATAGGTGTCTTTGCATGCACTTTAGGGTTTGGTACATAACAATCCGAAAAAAAAGCTATAATTAACTTTTTTGGTAATGATCTTTTTTCCACATAAATTCCCTGAATTTTGGTAGAATTTATGTATCTCGGTACCTATAAGGATGAATAACCAAAAAAAAAAAAAAAAAAAAATCCCATTTTTTTATTTTTTAGTTCATTATTTTTTTTTTCTAAATAAAGAGTGTTATTTGTGGGTTTCAGCTTTTAGGTACTGAAGGAACTTAAAAATCACTCATAATACACGTTTCTCGTAATGTCCTTTCGTTTCCCAAACTTAAGGTTCTTTGCATGTATTTAGGCGTTTTTATAGATAATATGATCAAAAACACTCAAAATACATGTATTTGGTAATGTTATTCTGTTTCTCCATAAAATGTATTTTGCCTGCGTTTTAGCATTTTGGTATGTAACGACCTCAAAAACACTTAAAGGCAAGTTCTTGGTAAAATTTGGTTTGATTCCCATGTAATGTGATTGCCCTTCCTTTTAGTGCTTTATTGCGTAACACGCTCAAAAACACTCAAAAGACATGCAAGGCCTCGCATATGAGGAAATTAGAGACCTTACCAGAAATCTGTCTTTTGAGTGTTTTTCAGCATGTTAGGCATCAAAACGATAAATAATAAGGAACTCAATCTATGTGGGAATCCAAAAGAAAATTACTGAAAACGTGTCTTCTCAGTGTTTTACGTAAAACTGATGCAAACCAACCAATATCAAGAAGCAGAAAAATATTACCAAATATGTATATTTTGAGTGTTTTTGAGCTTGTTACCTACAAAAAAAAACGCAAAAATTGATAAAAAGCACTCTATATTGAGAAACAAAGGGACATTGCGAGAACAGTGTATAATGAATGTTTTATAGTTAAAAAAAAACTCAAGGCAAAAAACGCAAAAACTCGTGTATATGGAGAAGCTTCCTAGATACTAAAATGCTGAAACTCATGAATAACACTCTTAATTGAGAAACAGAACAACCTTACTGAATGCGTGTCAAAAACACTAAAAGGCAAGTTGTTCGTAAAAGTTGGTTTTATTCCCATGTAATGTGATTGCCCTGCTTTTTAGTGCTTTATTGCCCAACACACTCAAAAACACTCAAAGACACTTTTCTGGTAATGTCATTTTTTTCCCACATAAAGTTAGTTTCGCATGGAATTTGGGGTTTTGGTAACTAAGAATGTAAAAAAAACACTCAAAATACATGCATTTAGTAAGGTTGTTCTGTTTCTTGATTAAGAGTGTTATTCATGAGTTTCAGCATTTTGGTATCTTAGAAACTTCTCCACACAGACGAGTTTTTCCGTTGTTTGCCTTGTGATTATGGTGAAACTATAAAACACTCATTATACACGTTTCTTGTTATGTCTTTTTTTTCCTAATATACAGGGCTTTGCATTTATTTTTGCGTTTTTTTTTTATGTAACAAGCTCAAAAACACACAAAATATACTTTTCTGGTAATCTTATTCTATTTTTTCATATTGGTTGGTTTGCATCCGTTTTAGAGTTTTTTTTACGTAAATCTTTTAAAAGACACGTTTTCAGTAATTTTGTTTTCGATTTCCATATAGAGTGACTTTAATATTATCTATCGTTTTGGTGCCTAACATGCGTAAAAACACTCAAAAGACAGGTTTCTTGTAAAGTCGTTAAATTTTCCTATACACTAAAGGTAAAAGGTAAAATTAACTTTTTCGATAATGTTCTTTTTTCCACATAATTTCCCTGAATTTTGGCAGAATTTTGGGATCTTTGTTCCTATGAACATGAATAACAAAAAAATAAAAATCCTATTTTTTTATCTATTAAATTTTTATTTCTCTATAAACAGTGTTATTTGTAGGTTTTAACGTTTTGGTGCTTAAGCAACTTAAAAACATTCATAATACACATTTCTCATTTCGTTTCCCAAATATAATGATCTTTGCATGTATTTAAGGGTTTTTATAGCTAACATGATAAAAAACACTCAAAACACTTGTTTTTGGTAGTGTTATTCTGCTTCTCTATAAAGGAGTGTTTTGCATGCGTTTTAGCGATTTGTTATGTAAGGAGCTGAAAAAACACTTCAAGGCAAGTTCTTGGTAAAAGTTGGTTTTATTCCAATGTAATATGATTGCCCTGCTTTTTAGTGCTTTATTGCCTAACACGCTCAAAAACACTCAAAAGACACTTCTGGTAATGTCATTTTTTCTCACATAAAGCTAGTTTCGCATGCTATTTGAGGTTTTGCTAAGAATGTGAAAAAAAAAACACTCAAAATACACGCATTTGGTAATGTTGTTCTGTTTCTCAATTAAGATTGTTATTCATAAGTTTCAGCATTTTGGTACCTAAGAAACTTCTTTATATACACGACCTTTCGCGTTTTTTACCTTGTGGTTCTTGTGAACCACAAGTTCTTTTGCCCGAAAATAATAAGACACTCATTATAGACGTTTCTCGTAATGTCCTTTTCTTTCCCAATACATAGTGCTTTGCATTCATTTTAGCGTTTTTTCTAGGTAACAAGCTCAAAAACACTCAAAATATACCTTTTTGGTAATGTTATTCTATTTCTTCATATTGGTTGGATTGCATCGGTTTTAGCGTTTTTCTACGTAAAACACCGAAAAAAACACGTTTTCAGTAATTTTGTTTTCGATTCCCAAAGAATATTGCCAGAATTTTGGCATCTTAGTACCTATGAAGATGAATAACAAAAAAAAAAAAAAATTATATTATTGTTTTTTTCTCTCTAAAGAGTTTTATTTGTGTGTTTTACCTTTTTTGGTACTTAAGGAACTTAAAAACACTCATAATACACGCTTCTCGTAATGTCCTTTCGATTCCCAAACATAAGGTTCTTTGCATATATTTAAGCGTTTTTATAAATAACATGATCAAAAACACTCAAAATACATGTTTTTGGTAATGTTACTCTGTTTCTCTATAAAAGGGTGATTTTGCATGCGTTTTAGCGTTTTGGTATGTAAGGAGTTAAAAAAAAAAACACAAAGGCAAGTTCTTCGTAAAAGTTGGTTTTCTTCCCATGTAATGTGATTCTTCTGATTTTTAGTGTTTTGTTGCATATCACGCTCAAAAACATTCATAAGACACTTTTCTGGTAATATTTTTTTTTTTTTCCCACATAAAGCTAGTTTCGCATGTAATTTGGGATTTTCGTAACTAAGAATGTGAAAAACACTCAAAATACACACATTTGGTAAGGTAGTTCTGTTTCTCAATTAAAAGTGTTATTCATGCATTTCAGCATTTTGGTATGTTAGAAACTTCTCTATATACACGAGTTTTTGCGTTTTTTGCCCTGTGGTTCGTGTGAAACTATAAAACACTCATTATACACGTTTCTCGTAATGCTTTGTTTCCCAATATAGAGTGCTTTCCATCCATTTTCGCGTTTTTTGTAGGTAAAAGCTCAAAAACACTTTTTGGTAATGTTATTCTATTTCTTCATATTCGTTGCTTTGCATCCGTTTTAGCGTTTTTTCTACGTGAAACACTGAAAAGACACGTTTTCAGTAATTTTGTTTTGGATTTACATATTGACTGATTTCCATATTATTTATCGGTTTGGTGCCTAACATGCTGAAAAAAAATGAAAAGACAGGTTTCTGGTAAAGTTGTTTAATTTCCTCATATAGGTGGCTTTGCATGCACTTTAGGGTTTGGTAAATAACAATCCGAAAAAAAGCTATAATTAACTTTTTTGATAATGTTCTTTTTTTAAACATTAATTCCCTGAATTTTGGCAGAATTTGGCATCTCGGTACTTATGAAAATCAATACAAAAAAAAAATGCAATTTTTTTATTTATTTATTATTTTTTTTTTTTTTCTCTTTAAAGAGTGTTATTTGTGGGTTCTAACGTTTTGGTACTTAAGGAACTTAAAAACATTCATAATACACGTTTCTCGTAATGTCCTTTCGTTTCCCAAAGATAGGGTTCTTTGCATGTATTTAAGCGTTTTTAGAGGTAACATGATCAAAAACACAAAACACATGTTTTTTGTAATGTTTTTCTGCTTCTCCATAAAGGAGTGTTTTGCATGCGTTTTAGCGTTTTGGTATGTAAGGAGCTCAAAAACACATAATGGCAAGTTCTTGGTCAAAGTTGGTTTTATTCCCATGTAATGTGATTGCCCTGCTTTTTAGTGCTTTATTGCCTAACACGCTCAAAAACACTCAAAAGACACTTCTGGTAATGTCATTTTTTTCCCACATAAGGCTAGATTCGCATGCTATTTGGGATTTTGCTAACTAAGAATGTGAAAAACACTGAAAATACACGCTTTTGGTAAAATTGTTCTGTTTCTCAATTAAGATTGTAATTCATGAGTTTCAGTATTTTGGTATCTAAAAAACTTCTTTATATACACGATATTTTGCGTTTTTTGCCTTGTGGTTCTTGTGAACCACAAGTTCTCTTGCTCAAAAATAATAAGACACTCATTATACACGTTTCTCGTAATGTCCTTTTGTTTCCCAATAGGGAGTGGTTTGCCTCCATTTTCACCTTTTTTTGTAGGTAACAAGCTCAAAAACACTCAAAAAATACCTTTTTGTTAATGTTAATCTATTTTTTTTTTCATATTGGTTGGTTTGCATCTGATTTAGCGTTTTTCTACGTAAAACACCGAAAAGACACGTTTTCAGTAATTTTGTTTTAGATTCTCATATAGAGTGACTTCCATGTTATTTATCGTTTTGGTGCCTAACTTGCTGAAAAACACTCATAAGACAGTTTTCTGGCAAAGACGTTTGATTTCCCCATATAGGTGGTTTTCCATGCACTTTAGGGTTTGCTACATAACAGTCGAAGAAAAAAAGCTAAAATTTACTTTTTTGATAATGTTCTTATTTCACAAAATTTCATGAATTATGCCCGAATTTTGGCATCTCGGTACCTGTGAAGATGAATAAGAAAGAAAATATAATATCGTATTTTTCTATTTATTTATTTATTTTTCTCAATAGAGAGATATTTGTGGCTTTTAGCTTTTTGGGTCTTAATGAATTTAAAAACACTCATAATACACGTTTCTCGTAATGTCCTTTCGTTTCCCACAAATAGGGTTCTTAGCATGTATTTAAGCGTTTTATTGGTAAAATTATCAAAAACACTCAAAATACATGTTTTTGGTAATGTTATTCTGTTTCTCCATAAAGTGTGTTTTGCATGCGTTTTAGTATTTTGGTATATAAGGAGCTCAAAAACACTTAAAGGCAAGTTCTTGGTAAATATTGGTTTTATTCCCATGTAATGTGATTGCCCTACTTTTTAGGGCTTTACTGCTTATCACGCTCAAAAACACTCAATAGACACTTTTCTGAAAATGTCTTTTTTTTTTTTTACCACATAAAGCTGGTTTCGCAATCAATTTGGGTTTTGGGTAACTAAGAATGTGAAAAGCACTCAAAATACACGCATTTAGTAAAGTTGTTCTGTTTCTCAATTAAGAGTGTTATTCATGAGTTTCAGCATTTTGGTATCTAGGAAACTTCTCCATATACACGAGTTTTTGCGTTTTTCGCCTTGTGCTTATTTTGAACTATAAAACATTCATTATACACTTTTCTCGCAATGTCCCTTTCTTTCTCAATATAGAGTGCTTTGCATCAATTTTCGCGTTTTTTTTTTTTTTTTTGTAGGTAACAAGCTCAAAAACACTTAAAATATGCATTTTTGGTAATATTTTTGTATTTCTTGATATTGGTTGGTTTGCATCTGTTTTAGCGTTTTTCTACATAAAATACTGAGAAGACACGTTTTCAATAATTTTGTTTTGGATTCCCATAATGAGTGAGTTCATTATTATTTATCGTTTTGGTGCCTAACATGCTGAAAAACACTCAAAAGACAGATTTCTGGTAAAGTCATTCAGTTTCCTCATATAGGAGGCTTTGCATGCTCTTTAAGGTTTAATACATAACAATAATTTGTTTATTTATTTTTTAAATAAAGAGTGTTCTTTGTGGGTTTTAGCTTTTTGGTACTTAAGGAGCTTAAAAACACTCATTATACACGTTTCTCGTAATGTCCTTTCGTTTCCCAAACATAAGGTTCTTTTTTATGTATTTAAGCGTTTTTATAGATAACATGATCAAAAACACTCAAACTACATGTTTTTGGTAATGTTATTTTGTTTCTCCATTAAGTGTGTTTTGCAGGCGTTTTAGCGTTTTGGTATATAAGGAGGTCAAAAACACTTAAAGGCAAGTTCTTGGTAAAAATTGGTTTTATTCGAATTTAATGTGATTCCCCTGCTTTTTACTGCTTTATCACGCTCAAAAACACTCAAAAGACACTTTTCATGTAAAGTCATTTTTTCCCACATAAATCTCGTTTCGCATGCAATTTGCGGGTTTTGGTAACTAAAAATGTGAAAAGCTCTCAAAATACACGCATTTAGTAAGGTTGTTCTGTTTCTCAATTAAAAGTGTTATTCATGAGTTTCAGCATTTTGGTATCTAAGAAACTTATCCATATATACAAGGTTTTGGTAATGTTATTCTGTTTCTCCATAAAGTGTGTTTTGCATGCGTTTTAGCAGTTTTGTATATAAGGAGCTCAAAAACACTTAAAGGAAAGTTATTGGTAAAAAATGGTTTTATTCCAATGTAATGCGATTGCCCTGCTTTTGAGTGCTTTATTACCTATCACGCTGAAAAACACTCAAAATACACTTTTCTGGTAAAGTCTTTTTTTTTCCCACAAAGCTATTTTTTAATGTAATTTGGGGTTTTTGGTAACTAAGAATGTGAAAAGCACTCAAAATACACGCATTTAGTAAGGTTGTTCTGTTTCTCAATTAAGAGTGTTATTCATGAGTTTCAGCATTTTGGTATCTAGGAAATCTCTCCATATACACGAGTTTTTGCGTTGTTTGCTTTGTGGTTCTTTTGAACTATAAAACACTCATTAAACACTTTTCTTGCAATGTCCTTTTGTTTCCCAATATAGAGTGCTTTGCATCAATTTTCGCGTTTTTGTAGGTAAAGAGCTCAAAAACACTCAAAATATACCTTTTTGGTAACGTTTTTCTATTTCTTGACATTAGTTGGTAGGCATCCGTTTTAACGTTTTTCTACGTAAAACACTGAGAAGACACGTTTTTAGTAACTTTGTTTTGAATTCCCATATAGAGTAAGTTCCTTATTATTTATCGTTTTGGTGCCTAACATGCTAAAAAAAACACACAAAACACAGATTTCTGGTAAGGTCGTTTAATTTCCTCATATTGGAGGCTTTGCATGCACTTTAGGGTTTCGTACATAAAAGTCCGAAAAAAAGCTGAAATTTTGATAATATTCTTTTATCACATAATTGCCCTAAATTTTCCCAGAATTTTGGCATCTCGTTACCTATGAAGATGAATAACAAAAATAAAAAAGAAAAAATCCTATTTATTTTATTTTTTTATTTTTCATTTTTTTTAAAATAAAGTGTGTTATTTGTTGGTTTTAGCTTTTTGGTAATTAAGGAACTTATAAAAACACGTTATAATACACGTTTCTCGTAATGTCCTTTTATTTCCCAAACATAATGTTGTTTGCATGTACGAGTACTTAAGCGTTTTTATAGATAACACGATCAAAAACACTCAAAATACATGTTTTTGGTAATGTTATTCTGTTTCTCCATAAAGTTTGTTTTGCATGCGTTTTAGCTGTTTGGTATATAAGGGGTTAAAAACACTTAAAGGCAAATTCTTCGTTAAAGTTGTTTTTTTTCTCATGTAATGTGATTGTTCTGCTTTTTATTGCTTTGTTGCATATCACGCTCAAAAACACTCAAAAGATACTTTTCTGGTAATGTCATTTTTTTCCCCACATGAAGCTAGTTTCGCATGTAATTTGGGCATTTTCTTAAGAAAGAATGTAAAAAACACTCAAAATACACAATTTGGTAAGGTAGTTCTGTTTATCGATTAAAAGTGTTATTCATGCATTTCATCATTTTGTTATGTAAAAATTTCTCTATATACACGAGTTTTTGCGTTTATTGCCTTGTGGTTCTTTTAAAACTATAAAATACTCATTATACACCTTTCTCTTAATGTCCTTTTGTTTCCTAATATAGAGTGCTTTACATCCATTTTTGCATTTTTTGTATGTAAGCTGAAAACACTCAAAATATATCTTTTTGGTAATGTTATTGTATCTCTTCATATAGGTTGGTTTGCATCCGCTTCAGCGTTTTTCTACGTAAAACACTGAAAAGACACGTTTTCAGTAATTTTGTTTTGGATTCACATATTGACTGATTTTCATATTATTCATCGTATTGGTGCCTGACATGCTGAAAAAACACTGAAAAGACAGGTTTCTGGTCAAGTCGTTTAACTTCCCTATATAGGTGGCTTTCCATGCACTTTAGGTTTTGGTACATAACAATCAGAAAAAAAAAGCTATAATAATCTTTCATGGTAATGTTCTTTTTTCCACATAAATTCCCTGAATTTTGGCAGAATTTTGGCAATTCGGTACCTATGAAGATGAACAAAAAAAAAAAAAAAAAAAATTCTAATTTTTTATTTTTTTTATTTATTATTTTTTTTTTACTAAAAAGTGTTATTTGTGGGTTTTAGCTTTTTGGTACAAAAGGAATTAAAAAAAAAACACTCATAAAACACGTTTCTCGTAATGTCCTTTTGTGTCCCAAACATAAGGTTCTTTGCATGTATTTAAGCGTTTTTATAGATAACATGATCAAAAACACTCAAAATACATGTATTTGGTAATGTTATTCTGTTTCTCCATAAAATGTATTTTGCCTACGTTTTAGCGTTTTGGTATGTAACGACATCAAAAACACTTAAGGCAAGTTCTTGGTAAAATTTGGTTTTATTCCCATGTAATGTGATTGCCCTGGCTTTTAGTGCTTTATTGCGTAACACGCTCAAAAACACTAAAAAGACATGCAAAGCCTCCCATATGAGGAAATTAAAGACCTTACCAGAAATCTGTCTTTTGAGTGTTTTTCAGCATGTTAGGCACCAAAACGATAAATAATAAGGAACTCACTCTATGTGGGAATCCAAAACAAAATTACTGAAAACGTGTCTTCTCAGTGTTTTACGTAGAAAAACGCTAAAACTGATACAAACCAACCAATATCAAGAAGCAGAAAAACATTACCAAAAATGTATATTTTGAGTGTTTTTGAGCTTGTTACCTACAAAAAACGCGAAAATGGGTACAAAGCACTCTATATT
This sequence comes from Scylla paramamosain, assembly GCF_035594125.1. Classification (NCBI taxonomy): domain Eukaryota; kingdom Metazoa; phylum Arthropoda; class Malacostraca; order Decapoda; family Portunidae; genus Scylla; species Scylla paramamosain. The sequence continues at coordinate 16,530,915 of NC_087166.1, forward strand.
GGGAAAGAAAGGGACATTGCGAGAAAAGTGTATAATGAATGTTTTATAGTTCAAAAAACACAAGGCAAAAAACGCAAAAAACTCGTGTATATGGAGAAGTTTCCTATATAACAAAATGCTGAAACTCATGAAAAACACTCTTAATTGAGAAACAGAGCAACCTTACTAAATGAGTGTAAAAACACTAAAAGGCAAGTTTTTCGTAAAAGTTGGTTTTATTCCTATGTAATGTGATCGCCCTGCATTTTAGTGCTTTATTGCCTAACATGCTCAAAAACACTCAGACACTTTTCTGGTAATGTCATTTTTTTCCCACATAAAGGTAGTTTTGCATGGAATTTGGGGTTTTGGTAACTAAGAATGTAAAAAACACCCAAAATACACGCATTTAGTAATGTTGTTCTGTTTTTTTTATTAAGAGTGACATTCATGAGTTTCAGTATTTTGGTATCTTAGAAACTTCTCCATATAGTCGAGTTTTTGCGTTTTTTGCCTTGTGATTCTGGTGAAACTATAAAACACTCATTATACACGTTTCTCGTTATGTCCTTTTTTTTTTTCCTAATATAGAGTGCTTTGCATCCATTTTCGCGTTTTTTTTTTTTATGTAACAAGCTCAAAAACACACAAAATATACTTTTTTGGTAATATTATTTTACTTCTTCATATTGGTTGGTTTGCATCTATTTTAGCGTTTTTCTACGTAAATCTTTTTAAAGACACGTTTTCAGGAATTTTGTTTTGGATTTCAATATAGAGTGACTTTCATATTATTTATCGTTTTAGTGCCTAACATGCTTTTTGGTGCCTTTTGCTTCCCAATATAGAGTGCTTTCCATCCATTTTCGCGTTTTTTGTGGGTAACAATTTCAAAAACACTCAAAATATACCTTTTTGGTAATGTTATTCTATTTCTTCATTTTGGTTGGTTTGCTTCCGTTTTAGCGTTTTCTACGTAAAACACCGAAAAGACACGTTTTCAGTAATTTTTTTGGGGATTCCAATATAGATTGACTTCCTTGGGTTTTATCGTGTTGGTTCCTAACATGCTGGAAAACACTCATAAGACAGTTTTCTGGCAAAGAAGTTTAATTTCCCAATATAGGTGGCTTTCCATGCAATTTAGGGGTTTGGTACATAACAGTCCGAAAAAAAAGCTAAATTTAACTTTTTTGATAATATTCTTATTTCATATAATTTCCTGAACTTTGCCCAAATTTTGGCACCTCGTTACCTGTGAAGATGAATAAGAATGAAAAAAAAATATCATATTTTTTTATTTATTTATTTTTTCTCAATAAAGAGTGTAATTTGAGTGGTATTGAGCTTGTTAGGTACCAGAACACTAAAACGTATGAACAATACTCTATATGGAGAAACGGAACAAGATTAACCTACCCTTGTGTTTTAAGGCTTTTTTCACGTTATTAGGTACCGCAACGCGAAAATGCATGCAAAGCATACTATATGGGGAAAGGAAACATTTCCAGAAACATGTCCTTTCACTGTTTATGAGCATGTTAGGTACCAAGAAGCTAAAAACCAAGGAAAGCACCGTATAAGATAACACAAAAGATTACAAAAACTTTTAATTTCAGTACTTATGAGCTACTTACATACAAAAACACTTAAACGCATCCAAAACGCTTTGGAAAAACTGAATAACATTACCAAAAAAGCGTGTATTTTCAATGTTATGAGCTTGTTACGCAAAAGAAAAAAAAAGTAACCAACGACATTATGAGAAACTTATATAAAGAGTGTTTTTGAGCTTCTCAGGTACCAAAACGCGAAAATGCATAAATAATACTCTCTTTATAGACACAAAACAATATTAGATACCAAAACGCTAAAAAGCAACGAAAGCTCCCTATTTGGAAAAGCAAAACATTACCAAAAGCGTGTCTTTTGAGAGTTTTTACAGCTACTTACGTACCAAACGCTAAAATGCATGCAAAGCACATTTTATGGAGAAACAGAATAACATTACCAGAAACGTGCATTTTGAGTTTTTTTTTTTATCTTACGTATAAAAAAAAAGCAAAAATGCATGCAAAACATCCTAAATGGCGATACGAAAAGAAATAAAAAGACACTTCATTTATCAGTGTTTTTGAGATTCTTAGGTAGCAAAATGCAGAAACGCATGTATAACATTATATATGAAGAAACAGAAGTACATTACCGAAAACGTATATTTTGAGTGTTTTTTTCACATTGTTACGTAACAAAAACGCCAAAATGCATGGAAATCACCCGATATGGATAAAATAAAGGACATTACGAGAAAGATGCCATTAGTGTTTTTGAGCGTCTTAGGTACCAAAAGCGAAAACTATTTAGTATACAACTGTATATTGAGAAACAGAACATTACCAAACACGTTTATTTTGTGTTTTTCACAATTTTATGTACCAAAACGTCAAAATGACTCCAGAGCACCATCTATGGGGGATATGAAACGATATTTCCAGAAACATGTCTTTTGAGTGTCGATTGTTGTTGTTAGGTACCAAAGTTATAAAAAGCATGGAAAGCTACCTATATGAAAGAAAAAAGTCAACCAAAAATTTATCTTTTGGGTATTTTCAGCTACTTACGTACCATAACGCTGAGATGTATGCAAAACACCCTTTATTACCATAAACAATTTTTTTTCTTTTTACATATAAAAAGAAACAAAAATGCATGCAAAATACTTTGCATGAGGAAACGAAAAGACATTAGAAGAAACTTTTATAATAAGTGTTTTTTTTTTTTTTATTACTTAGGTACCAAAATCTATTTGACGCATTGAAGAACAGTCTATATGGAGAAAAGAACAAGATTACTAAAAATGTGCTTTTTGAGTGTTTTTCACATTTTTAGGTACGAAAACACTCTATAAAGAGTGTTATTTGTGGGTTTTAGCTTTGTCATACTTAACGAACTTAAAAAAACTCATAATACACGTTTCTCGTAACGTAGTTTCATTTTCCAAACATAGGGTTCTTTCCAGGTATTTTAGCTATTTTTATAGGTAACGATGAAAAACACTCAAAATACATGTTTTTTGGTAATATTATTCTGTTTCTCCATAAACGGTGTTTTGCATGCGTTTTAGCGTTTTGGTATGTAAGGAGCTCAAAAACACTTAAAGGCATGTTCTTCGTAAAAGTTCGTTTTATTCCCATGTAATGTGATTTCTGTGCTTTTTACTGCTTTATTGCCTATCACGCTCAAAAACTATTTGGTAATGTCATTTTTTTTCCCACATAAAGCTAGTTTCGCATGCAATTTGTTGTTTTGGTAACTAAGAATGTGAAAAGCACTCAAAATACACGCATTTATTAAGGTTGTTCTGTTTCTCAATTAGGAGTGTTATACATGAGTTTTAGCATTTTTGTATCTAGGAAACCTCTCAATATACACGAGATTTTTTGTTTTTTGCCTTGTGGTTCTTTTGAACTATAAAACACTCATTATACACTTTTCTTGCAATGTCCTTTTGTTTCCCAATATAGAGTGCTTTGCATCAATTTCCGCGTTTTTTGTAGGTAACAAGCTCAAAAACACTCAAAAAATATCTTTTTAGTAACGTTTTTCTATTTCTTGATATTGGTTGCTTTGCATCCGTTTCACCGTTAACTACGTAAAACACTGAGAAGACACGTTTTCAGTAACTGTGTTTTGCATTCCCATATAGAGTGAGTTCCTTATTTTTTATCGTTTTGGTGCCTAACAAGCTAAAAAACACTCAAAACACAGATTTCTGGTAAGGTCGTTTGATTTCCTCATATAGGAGGCTTTGCATGCACTTTAGGGAATGGTACATAACAGTCCGAAAAAAAAAAACAGAAATTAACTTTTTTGATAATATTCTGTTATCATATGATTGCCCTGAATTTTCCCAGAATTTTTTCATCTCGGTACCTATGAAGATAAATAACAAAAAAAAAATCCTATTTTTTATATTTTTTATTTTATTTTTTTTATTTTCTAAATAAAGAGTGTTATTTGTGGGTTTTAGCTTTTTGGTACTTAAGGAACTTAAAAAAAAAACTCATAATACACGTTTCTTATAATGTCCTTTTGTTTCCCAAACATAATGTTTTTCGCATGTATTTAAGCGTTTTTATAGATAACATGATAAAAAACACTTAAAATATATGTTTTTGGTAATTATTCTGTTTCTCCATAAAGTTTGTTTTGCATGCGTTTTAGCGGTTTGGTATATAAGGACGTCAAAAACACTTAGAGGCAAGTTTTTGGTATAAATTGCTGTTATTCCAGTGTAATATGATTGCCCTGCTTTTTAGTGCTTTATTGCCTATCACGCTCAAAAACACTCAAAAGACACTTTTCTGGTAAAGTCGTTTTTTTTTTCCCACAAATCTATTTTCGCATGCAATTTGGGGTTTTGGTAACTAAGAATGTGAAAAGCACTGAAAATACACGCATTTAGTAAGGTTGTTCTGTTTGTCAATTAAGAGTGTTATTCATGAGTTTCAGCATTTTGGTATCTAGGAATCTTCTCCATATACACGAGTTTTTGTGTTTTTTGCCTTTTGGTTCTTTTGAACTATAAAAAACTCATTATACACTTTTCTTACAAAGTACTTTCGTTTTCTAACATAGAGTGCTTTGCATCAATTTTCGCGTTTTTTTGTATGTAACAAGCTCAAAAACACTCAAAATATACCTTTTTGGTAATGTTTTTGCATTTCTTGATATTGGTTGGTTTGCATCCGTTTTAGCGTTTTTCTACGTAAAACACAGAAAAAAACACGTTTTTAGCAACTTTGTTTTGGATTGTCATATAGAGTGAGTTCCTTATTATTTATCGTTTTGGTGCCTAACATGCTGAAAAACACTCAAAAAACAGATTTCTGGTAAGGTCGTTTAATTTCCTCATATAAAAGTCTTTGGATGCACTTTAGGGTTTAGTGCATAAGTGTCCGAAAAAAAAGCTAAATTTAACTTTTTTGATAATTTTCTTTGATCATATAATAGCCCTGAATTTTCCCAGAATTTTGGCATCTCGGTACCAATGAAGATGAATAACAAAAAAAAAAAAAAAAAATCCTATTTTTTTTACTTTTTTTCTAAATAAAGAGTGTTATTTGTAGGTTTTAGTTTTTTGTTATTTAAGGAACTTAAAAACACTTATAATAAACATTTGTCCTAATGTCCTTTCGTTTCGCGAACATAATGTTCTTTGCATGTATTTAAGCGTTTTTATAGATAACATGATGAAAAACACTCAAAATATATGTTTTTGGTAATTTTATTCTGTTTCTCCATAAAAGGTGTTTTGCATGCGTTTTAGCGTTTTGGTATGTAATGAGCTCAAAAACACTTAAAGGCAAGTTCTTGGTAAAAGTTGTTTTTATTCCCATGTAATGTGATTGCCCCGCTTTTTAGTGCTTTATTGCCTAACACGCTCAAAATACTCAAAAGACACTCTTCTGGTAATATCTTTTTTTTTCCCCACATAAAGCTAGTTTTGCATGGAATTTGGGGTTTTGGTAACGAAGAATGTGAAAAAACTCAAAATGCAGGCATTAATAAGGTTAATCTATTTCTTAATTAAAAGTGTTATTCATGAGTTTCAGCATTTTGGTATGTAACAAACTTTTCTAATACACACATTTGGTAAGGTTACCTTTTTGCTGTTTCAAAATTAAAAGTGTTATTGATGAGTTTCATCTTTTTGGTATGTAAGAAACTTCTTTATGTACACGAGTTTTTGAGTTTTTTACCTTGTGGTTCTTGTCAAACTATAAAACACTCATACACGTTTCTCGTAATGTCCTTTTCTTTGCCAGTATAAAGTGCTTTCCATCCATATTTGCATTTTTTGTAGGTAACAAGCTCAAAAACACATCAAAATATATCTTTTTGGTAATGTTATTCTATTTCTTCATATTGGTTTGTTTACATCCGTTTTAGCGTTTTTTTTAAGTAAATCACTGAAAAAGACACGTTTTCAGTAATATTGTTGAAATTGCTGAAAACACTCAAAAGCCAGCTTTCTGGTAAAGTCGTGTAATTTCCCCATATAGGTGGATTTGCATGCACTTCACGGTTTGTACATAACTTCGGAAAAAAAAGCTAAAATAATTTTTTTTATAATGATTTTTTTTTTACAAAATTTCCATGAATTTTGACAGAATTTTGGCATCTCGGTACCTATGAAGATGAAAAAAAAAAAAAAAAAAAAATGTTTTTTTTTTTCTCTCTATAAAGAGTGTTTTTTGTCGGTTTTAGCTTTTTGGTACTTAAGGAACTTAAAAACACTCATAATACACGTTTCTCTTAATATCCTTTCGTTTCCCAAACATAAGGTTCTTTGCATGTATTTAAGTATTTTTATGAATAGCATGATCAAAAACACTCAAAATACATGTTTTTGGTAATGTTACTCTGTTTCTACATAAAGGATATGTAAAGCATGCGTTTTAGCGTTTTGGTATGTAAGGAGTTAAAAAAATAAATAAAGCCAAGTTCTTTGGTACATAATTCCGGAAAAAAGCTAAATTTTTTTTTTCAATGTGTTTTTTACATAATTTCCCTGAATTTTGACTGAATTTGGGCACCTTCATACTTATGTAGATGAATAACAAAAAAAAAAATATATATATATATATATATATATATTTTTTAGTTATTTATTTTTCTCTATTTGTGGGTTTTAGTTTTTTGGTACTTAAGGAACTTAAAAACAATCATAATACACGATTTTCGTAATATCCTTTCGTTTCACAGACATAGGGTTCTTTGCATGTATTTAACCGTTTTTATAGGTAATATGATCAAAAACACTCAAAATACATGTTTTTGGTAATGTTATTCTGTTTCTCCATAAAGGGTGTTTTGCATGCGTTTTAGCATTTTTGCTAAAACGCATGTAAGGAGTTGTAGTAAGGAGTTAAAAACACTTAAAGGCAAGTTCTTCGTAAAAGAACCGTTTTTATAGGTAATATGATCAAAAACACTCAAAATACATGTTTTTGGTAATGTTATTCTGTTTCTCCATAAAGGGTGTTTTGCATGCGTTTTAGCATTTTTGCTAAAACGCATGTAAGGAGTTGTATGTAAGGAGTTAAAAACACTTAAAGGCAAGTTCTTCGTAAAAGTTGGTTTTATTCCTATATAATGTGATTATTCTGCTTTTAAGTGCTTTGTTGCGTATCACACTCTAAAACACTCAAAAGACACTTTTCTGATAATGTCATAAAGCTAGTTTCGCATGTAATTTGGGATTTTCGTAACTAAGAATGTGAAAAACAATCAAAATACACACATTTGGTAAGGTAGTTCTGTTTCTCAATTAAAATTGTTATTCATGAGTTTTAGCATTTTTGTATATAGGAAACTTCTCTATATACACGAGTTTTTGCGTTTTTTTGTCTTGTGGTTCTTTTGAAACTATAAAACAATCATTATACACGTTTCTCTAAATGTTCTTTTTTCTTCCAAATATAGAGTGCTTTTACATCCATTTTCGCGTTTTTTGTAGGTAAAAAGCTCAAAAACACTTTTTGGTATTGTTATTCTATTTCTTTATATTCCTTGCTTTGCATCCGTTTAAGCGTTTTTTCTACGTAAAACACTGAAAAGACACGTTTTCAGTAATTATGTTTTGGATTCACATATTGACTGACTTCCATATTATTTATCGGTTTGGTGCCTAACATCCTGAAAAACACTGAAAAGACAGGTTTCTGGTAAAGTCGTTTAATTTCTTCATATAGGTGGCTTTGCATGCACTTTAGGTTTTTGGTAAATAACAATCCAAAAAAAAGCTATAATTAAATTTTTTGATAATGTTGTTTTTTCCACATAAATTCCCTGAATTTTGGCAGAATTTTTTTATTATTTTTTTTTCTCTTTAAAGAGTGTTATTTGTGGGTTTTAACGGTTTTTTTGGTACTTAAAAAAATTAAAAACAGTCATAATACACGTTTCTCGAAATGTCCTTTCGTTTCTCAAAGATAGGGTTCTTTGCATGTGTTTAAGCGTTTTTATAGGTAACATGACCAAAAGCACTTATAACACATGTTTTTTGTAATGTTTTTCTGCTTCTCCATAAAGGAGTGTTTTGCATGTGTTTTAGCGTTTTGGTATGTAAAGAGCTCAAAAACACATAATGGCAAGTTTTTGGTGAAAGTTGGTTTTATTCCCATGTAATGTGATTGCCCTGCTTTCTAGTGCTTTATTGCCTAACACGCTCAAAAACACTCAAAAGACACTTCTGGTAATGTCATTTTTTTCCCACATAAAGCTAGTTTCGCATGCTATTTGGGATTTTGCTAAGAATGTGAAAAACACTGAAAATACACGCTTTTGGTAAGATTGTTCTGTTTCTCAATTAAGATTGTTATTCATGAGTTTCAGCATTTTGGTATCTAAGAAACTTCTTTATATACACGAGTTTTTGCGCTTTTTGGCTTGTGGTTCTTGTGAAATACAAGTTCTTTTGCTCGAAAATGATAAGACACTCATTATACACGTTTCTCGTAATGTCCTTTTGTTTCCCAATAGGGAGTGCTTTGCATCCAATTTCACCTTTTTTGTAGGTAACAAGCTCAAAAACAATCAAAATATAGCTTTTTTGTATTGTTATTCTATTTTTTTTTTCATATTGGTTGGTTTGCATCCGTTTTACGTTTTTCTACGTAAATCACCGAAAAGACACGTTTTCAGTAATTTTGTTTTGGATTCCCATATAGAGTGACTTCCATGTTATTTATCGTTTTGGTGCCTAACATGCTGAAAAACACTCATAAGACAGTTTTCTGGCAAAGACGTATGATTTCCCCATATAAGTGGTTTTGCCTGCACTTTAGGGTTTGCTACATAACAATTGAGAAAAAAAAGCTAAAATTAACTTTTTTGATAATGTTCTTATTTCACAAAATTTCATTAATTTTGCTGGAATTTTGGCATCTCGGTACCTGTGAAGATGAATAAGAAAGAAAAAAAAATATTGTATTTTTTTTATTTATTTATTTATTTTTTTCTCAATAGAGAGTTATTTGTGGCTTTTAGCTTTTTGGTACTTAATGAATTTAAAAACACTCATAATACCCGTTTCTCGTAATGTCCTTTCGTTTCCCACAAATAGGGTTCTTAGCATGTATTTAAGCGTTTTATTGGTAACATGATAAAAAACACTCAAAATACATGTTTTTTTTTTGTAATGTTATTCTGTTTCTCCATAAAGTGTGTGTTGCATGCGTTCTAGCGTTTTGGTATATAAGGAGCTCAAAAACACTTAAAGGCAAGTTTTTGGTAAACATTGATTTTATTCCCATGTAATGTGATTGCCCTTCTTTTTAGTGCCTTACTGCCTATCATGCTCAAAAAACACTCAATAGACACTTTTCTGAAAATGTAATTTTTTTTTTTTTACCACATAAAGCTAGTTTCGCATGGAATTTGGGGTTTTGGTAACTAAGAATGTGAAAGGCACTCAAAATACACGCATTTAGCAAGGTTGTTCTGTTTCTCAATTAACAGTTTTATTCATGAGTTTCGGCATTTTGGTATCTAGTAAACTAGCTAGTTTTGCATGTAATTTGGGATTTTCGTAACTAAAAAAAGAGTATCTAAGAAACTTCTCTAGGTACACGAGTTTTTGCGTTTTTTACCTTTTGGTTCTTGTGGAACTATACACGTTTCTCAGAATGTCCTTTTGTTTTGCAATAATTTGCATCCATTTTTGCATTTTTTTTAGGTAACAAGCTCAAAAACATTCAAAATATACATTTTTGGTAATGTTATTCTATTTCTTCATATTGGTTGGTTTGCATCCTTTTTAGCGTTTTTCTACGTAAAACACTGAAAAGACACGTTTTTAGTCATTTTGTTTTGGATTCCCATATTGAGTGACTTCCATGTTATTATCGTTTTGGTACCTAACATACTGAAAAACACTCAAAAGTAAGGTTTCTCGTAAAGTCGTTTAATTTTCTCATGTAGGTGGCTTTGCATTCACTTAAGAGTTTGGTACATAACATTCCGAAAATAAAGCTAAAATCAACTTTTTTGATAATATTTTTTTTATCACATAATTGCCCAGAATTTTCCCCGAATTTTGGCATCTCGGTACCTATGAAGATGAATAACAAAAAAAAAAAAAAAAAATTGCCGTTTTTTATATATATATATATATATATATATATATATATATATATATATATATATATATATATATATATATATATATATATATATATATATATATATATATATATATATATATATATATATATATATATATATATATATATATATATATATATATATATATATATATATTTTTATAAAGAGTGTTATTTGTGGGTTTTAGTGTTTTGGTTCTTAAAGAACTTAAAAACACTCATAATACACGTTTCTCGTAATGTCCTTTCGTTTTCCAAACATAGGGTTTTTTGCATGTATTTTCGCGTTTTTATAGGTAGCATGATCAAAAACACTCAAAATACATGGTTTTTGTAATGTTATTCTAATTCTCCATAAAGGGTGTTTTGCATTAGTTTTAGCGTTTTGGTATGTAAGGAGCTCAAAAAAACTTAAAGGCAAGTTCTTGGTAAAAGTTGGTTTCATTCCCATGTAATGATATTGCCCTGCTTTTTAGTGCCTAACACGCTCAAAAACACCAAAAGTCACTTTTCTGGTAATGTCATTTCTTACCAACATAAGGCTAGTTTTGCTTGCAATTTGGAGTTTTGGTAAATAAGAATGTGAAAAACACTCAAAATACACGCATTTCTTAAGGTTGTTATGTTTCTCATTTAAGAGTGTTATTCATGAGGACTAGCGTTTTGGTAACTAAGAACCATATACACGAGTTGTTATTCGTTGTGTTTTTTGCCTTGTGGATCTTGTGAAATTGTAAAACACTCATTATACACGTTTCTCGTAATGTCCTTTTGTTTCCCAATATAGAGTGCTTTGCATGCATTTTCGCGTTTTTTGTAGGTAACAAGTTCAAAAACACTCAAAATATACGTTTTTAGTGATGTTTTTCTATTTCTTCGTATTGGTTGGTTTGTATCCGTTTTAGCGTTTTTCTACGTAAAACACTGAGAAGACACGTTTTCATTAACTTTTGTTTTGGATTCCCATATAGAGTGATTTCCTTATTATTTATCGTTTTAGTGCCTAACATGCTAAAAAACACTCAAAACACAGATTTCTGGTAAGGTCGTTTAATTTCCTCATTAAGGAGGCTTTGCATGCACTTTAGGGTTTGGTCCGAAAAAAAAAGCTGAAATTAACTTTTTTGATAATATTGTTTTATCATATAATTGCCCTGAATTTTCCAGAATTTTGGCATCTCGGTACCTATGGAGATGAATAAAAAAAAAAAAGAAAAAAAAAATTCCTATTCCGAAAAAAAAAGCTGAAATGAACTTTTTTGATAATATTGTTTTATCATATGATTGCCCTGAATTTTCCTAGATTTTTGGCATCTCGGTACCTATGGAGATGAATAAAAAAAAAAAGAAAATAAAAATTCCTATTCCGAAAAAAGGGCTGAAATTAACTTTTTTTTATAATATTCTTTTATCACATAATTGCCCTGAATTTTCCCAGAATTTTGCCATCTCGGTACCTATGAAGATGAATAACAACAAAAAAAAAAAATCCTATTTATTTTATTTTTTTTATTTTTTTTATTTTCTAAATGAAAAGTGTTATTTGTGGGTTTTAGCTTTTTGGTACTTAAGGAACTTAAAAAAACACTCATAATACAAGTTTCTCGTAATGTCCTTTTGTTTCCCAAACATAATGTTCTTTGCATTTACTTAATCGTTTTTATAGATAACATGATCAAAAACACTCAAAATACATGTTTTTGGTAATGTTGTTCAGTTTCTCCATAAAGTTTGTTTTCCATGCGTTTTAAAGGTTTGGTATATAAGGGGTTTAAAAACACTTAAAGGCAAATTCTTCGTAAAAGTTGGTTTTATTCCCATGTAATGTGATAATTCTGCTTTTTAGTGCTTTGTTGGATATCACGCTGAAAAACACTCAAAAGACACTTTTCTGGTAATGTCATTTTTTCCCCACATAAAGCTAGTTTCGCATGCTATTTAGGGTTTTTGCGAAGAATGTGAAAAAAACACTCAAAATACACGCATTTGGTAATGTTTTGTTTCTCAAGTAAGATTGTTATTCATGAGTTTCAGCATTTTGGTATCTAAGAAACTTCTTTATATACACGAGTTTTTGCGTTTTTTGTCTTGTAGTTCTTGTGAACCAAAAGTTCTTTTGCCCGAAAAAAATAAGACACTCATTATACATGTTTCTCGTAATCTCCTTTTCTTTCCCAATAGGGAGTGCTTTGCATCCATTTTCTCGTTTTCTGTAGGTAACAAGCTCAAAGACACTCAAAATATACCTCTTTGGTTATGTTATTCTATTTCATCATATTGGTTGGTTTTCATCTGTTTTAGCGTTTTTCTACGTAAAACACCGAAAAGACACGTTTTCAGTAATTTTGTTTTTGATTCCCAAAGAATAATGCCAGAATTTTGGCATCTTAGTACCTATGAAGATGAATAATAAAAACAAAAAATTATACTTTATTTTCTTTTTTTTTTCTCTCTATAAAGAGTGTTATTTATGGGTTTTAGCTTTTTTGGTACTAATAATACATGTTTCTCGTAATGTCCTTTCGTTTCCCAATAATAGGGTTCTTTGCATGTATTTAAGCGTTTTTATTGGTAACATGATCAAAAACACTCAAAATACATGTTTTTGGTAATGTTATTATGTTTCACCATAAAGTGTATTTTGCATGCATTTTAGTGTTTTGGTATATAAGTAGCTCAAATACACTTAAAGGCAAGTTCTTGTTAAAAATAGGTTTTATTCCAATGTAATGTGATTGCCACGCTCAAAAACACTCAAAAGATATTTTTCTGGTAATGTCATTTTTTTCCCACATAAAGCTGGTTTCGCATGCAATTTGGGGTTTTGGTAACTAAGGATGTGAAAAGCACTTAAAATACACGCATTTAGTAAGATTGTTCTGTTTCTCAATTAAGAGGTTTGTTTCAGAGTTTCAGCATTTTGGAATATAAAAAACTTCTCTATATAGACGAGTTTTTGCGTTTTTTGCTTCTTAGTTCTCATTATACACGTTTCTCGTAATGTCCTTTTGGTTCCCAATATAGAGTGCTTTCCATCCATTTTCGCGATTTTTGTAGGTAACAATTTCAATAACACTCAAAATATACCTTTTTGGTAATGTTATTTTATTTCTTCATATTGGTTGGTTTGTATCCGTTTTAGTGTTATTCTACGTAAAACACCGAAAAGACACGTTTTTAGTAATTTTGTTTTGGATTCCCATATAGATTGACTTTCATGTTATTTATCGTGTTGGTTCCTAACATGCTGAAAAACACTCATAAAACCGTTTTCTGGCAAAGACGTTTAATTTTCAAATATAGGTCGCTTTGCATGCACTTTAGGGGTTTGGTACATTTCGAAACAGTTCGAAAAAAAAAGCTAAATTTAACTTTTTTGGTAATGTTTTATTTCACATAATTTCCTGAATTTTGCCCGAATTTTGGCATCTCGGTACCTGTGAAGATGAATAACAAAGAAAAAATAAATATTGTATTTTTTTTTATTTATTTATTGTTTCTCAATAAAGAGTGTTATTTGTGGCTTTTAGCTTTTTGGTAATTAATGAACTTAAAAACACTCATAATACACGTTTCTCGTAATCTCCTTTCGTTTCCCAAAAATACTCTTCTTTGCATGTATTTAAGCGTTTTTATTGGTAACATGATCAAAAACACTCAAAATACATGTTTTTGGTAAAGTTATTCTGTTTCCCAATAAAAAGTGTTTTGCATGCGTTTTAGTGTTTTGGTATATAAGGAGGTCAAAAACACTTAAAGGCAAGTTCTTGGTAAAAATTCGTTTTCCTCCAATGTAAATATACCTTTTTAGTAACGTTTTTATATTTCTTGATATTGGTTGGTTTGCATCCGTTTTAGCGTTTTTCTACGTAAAACACTGAGAAGACACGTTTTCAGTAACTTTGTTTTGGATTCCCATATAGAGTGAGTTCCTTATTATTTATCGTTTTGGTGCCTAACATGCTAAAAAACACTCAAAACACAGATTTCTGGTAAAGGTCATTTAATTTCCTCATATAGGAGGCTTTGCATGCACTTTAGGGTTTGGTACATAACAGTCCGAAAAAAAAAAAAAAAACAGAAATTAACTTTTTTGATAATATTCTTTTATCATATGATTGCCCTGAATTTTCCCAGAATTTTTGCATCTCGGTACCTATGAAGATGAATAACAAAAAAAAAAAGTCCTATTCTTTAAAGTTTTTTATTTTTCATTTTCTAAATAAAAATGTGTTATTTGTGAGTGGGTATTTGTGGCTTTTTGGTACTTAAGGAACTTAAAAAACACTCATAATACACGTTTCTCATAATGTCCTTTTGTTTCCCAAACATAATGTTCTTTTCATGTATTTAAGCGTTTTTATAGATAACATGATCAAAAACACTCAAAATACATGTTTTTGGTAATGATTCTGTTTCTCCATAAAGTTTATTTTGCATGCGTTTTAGCGGTTTGGTATATAAGGAGCTCAAAAACACTTAAAGGCAAGTTTTTGGTATAAACTAGTGTTATTCCAATGTAATATGATTGCCCTGCTTTTTAGTGCTTTATTGCCTATCACGCTCAAAAACTCTCAAAAGACACTTTTCTGGTAAAGTAATTTTTTTTTCCCACAAATCTATTTTTGCATGAAATTTGGGGTTTTGGTAACTAAGAATGTGAAAAGCACTCAAAATACACGCATTTAGTAAGGTTGTTCTGTTTGTCAATTAAGAGTGTTATTCATGAGTTTCAGCATTTTGGTATCTAGGAACATTTTCCATATACACGAGTTTTTGTGTTTTTTTGCCTTTTGGTTCTTTTGAACTATAAAAAACTCATTATACACTTTTCTTACAAAGTCCTTTTGTGTAATGCTTTGCATCAATTTTCACGTTTTTTTTTTGTAGGTAACAAGCTCAAAAACACTCAAAACATAACTTTTTGGTAATGTTTTTCTATTTCTTGATTTTGGTTGGTTTCCATCCGTTTTAGCGTTTTTCTACGTAAAACACCGAAACAAACACGTTTTCAGCAATTTTGTTTTGGATTCTCATATAGAGTGAGTTCCTTATTATTTATCGTTTTGGTGCCTAACATGCTGAAAACACTCAAGAAACAGATTTCTGGTAAGGTCGTTTAATTTCCTTATATAGGAGTCTTTGGATGCACTTTAGGGTTTGGTACATAAGAGTCCGAAAAAAAAGCTAAAATTAACTTTTTTGATAATTTAATTGGATCATATAATAGCCCTGAATTTTCCCAGAATTTTGGCATCTCGGTACCTATGAAGATGAAAAACAAAATAAAAAAAATCCTATTTTTTATTTTCTTTTTTTTTTCTAAATAAAGAGTGTTATTTGTGGGTTTTAGCTTTTTGGTATTTAAGGAACTTAAAAACACTTATAATAAACATTTCTCGTAATGTCCTTTCGTTTCACGGACATAAGGTTCTTTGCATATATTTAAGCGTTTTTATAGATAACATGATCAAAAACACTCAAAATATATGTTTTTGGTAATTTTATTCTGTTTCTCCGTAAAAGGTGTTTTGCATGCGTTTTAGCGTTTTGGTATGTAATGAGCTCAAAAACACTTAAAGGCAAGTTCTTGGTAAAAGTATTTTTATTCCCTTTAAAAATTTTTTTATTCCCATGTAATGTGATAGCCCTGCTTTTTATTTCTTTATTGCCTAACACGCTTAAAACTCTCGAAAGACACTTTTCTGGTAATATCATTTATTTCCCACATAAAGCTAGTTTTGCATGGAATTTGGGAATTTGGTAACTAAGAATGTGAAAAAAAAACTCAAAACACAGGCATTAATAAGGTTTTTCTATTTCTTAATTAAAAGTGTTATTCATGAGTTTCAGCATTTTGGTAGGTAAGAAACTTTTTTAATACTCACATTTGGTAAGGTATTTCTGTTTCAAAATTAAAAGTGTTATTCATGAGTTTAATCATTTTGGTATGTAAGAAACTTCTTTATGTACACGAGTTTTTGAGTTTTTTACCTTGTGGTTCTTGTCAAACTATAAAACACTCATACACGTTTCTCGTAATGTCCTTTTCTTTGCCAATATAAAGTGCTTTCCATCCATTTTTTGCATTTTTTGTAGGTAACAAGCTCAAAAACACATCAAAATATATCTTTTTGGTAAGTTTATTCTATTTCTTCTTATTGGTTGGTTTACATCCGTTTTAGCGTTTTTTTTAAGTAAATCACTGAAAAGACACGTTTTCAGTAATATTGTTGAAATTGCTGAAAAATACTCAGAAGACAGGTTTCTGGTAAAGTCGTATAATTTCCCCATATAGGTGGATTTGCATGCACTTCAGGGTTTGTACATAACTCCGGAAAAAAGCTAAAATTATTTTTTTATAAAGATTTTTTTTTACAAAATTTCCATGAATTTTGCCAGAATTTTGGCATCTCGGTACCTATGAAGATGAATAACAAAAAAAGTTTTTTTTTTTTCTCTATTTAGAGTGTTATTTGTGGGTTTTAGCTTTTTGGTACTTAAGGAACTTAAAGACACTCATAATACACGATTTTCGTAATGTCCTTTTGTTATACAAATATAGGGTCCTTTACATGTATTTAAGCGTTTTTATAGGTTACATGATCAAAAAAACTCAAAATACATGTTTTTGGTAATGTTATTCTTTTTCTCCATAAAGGGTGTTTTGCATGCGTTTTAGCGATTTGGTATGTAAGGAGTTCAAAAACACTTAAAGGCAAGTTCTTCGTAAAACTTGGTTTTATTCCCATGTAATGTGATTGTTCTGCTTTTTAGTGCTTTGTTGCATATCACGCTCAAAAACACTAAAAAGACACTTTTTTGGTAATGTCATTTTTTTCTCACATGAAGGTAGTTTTGCATGTAATTTGGGATTTTCGTAACTAAGAATGTGAAAAACACTCAAAATACACACATTTGGTAAGGTAGTTCTGTTTCTCAATTAAAAGTGTTATTCATGCATTTCAGCATTTTGGTATGTAAGAAACTTCTCTATATACACGAATTTTTGCGTTTTTTGCCTTGTGGTTCGTGTGAAATTATAAGACACGTATTATTATACACGTTTTTTGTAATGTTCTTTTGTTTCCCAATATAGAGTGCTTTCCATTCATTTTCGCATTTTTTGTAGGTAACAAGCTGAAAAACACTCAAAATATATCTTTTTGATAATGTTATTCTATTTCTTCATATTGGCTGGCTTCCATCCGTTTTAGCGTTTTCCTTCGTAAATCACTGAGAAGACACGTTTTCAGTAATATTGTTGAAATTGCTGAAAAAACACTCAAAAGACAGATTTCTGGTAAAGTCGTTTAATTTCCCCATATAGGTGGCTTTGCATGCATTTCTGGGTTTGGTACATAATTCCGGAAAAAAGCCAAAAATTTTTTTTTATAATGTGTTTTTTACATAATTTCCCTGAATTTTGCCTGAATTTTGGCATCTTCATCCTATGTAGATGAATAACAAAAAAAAAAAAAATGTTGTTATTTATTTTTTCCCTATTTGTGGGTTTTAGTTTTTTGGTACTTAAGGAACTTAAAAACGATCATAATACACGATTTTCGTAATGTCCTTTCGTTTCACAGACATAGGGTTCTTTGCATGTATTAAAGCGTTTTTATAGGTAACATGATCAAAAACACTCAAAATAATGTAACAAAATAATGTATAAATGTAATTTGGGATTTTCGTAACTAAGAATGTGAAAAACACTCAAAATACACACATTTGGAAAGGTAGTTCTGTTTCTCAATTAAAAGTGTTATTCATGAGTTTTAGCATTTTGGCATGTAAGAAACTTCTCTATATACACGAGGTTTTGCGTTTTTTGTCTTGTGGTTCTTGTGAAACTATAAAACAATCATTATACACATTTCTCTAAATGTCCTTTTTTCTTCCATATATAGAGTGCTTTTACATCCATTTTCGCGTTTCTTTGTAGGTAAAAAGCTCAAAAACACGTTTTGATAATGTTATTCTATTTCTTCATATTCGTTGCTTTGCATCCGTTTTAGCGTTTTTTTCTACGTAAAACGCTGAAAAGACACGTTTTCAGTAATTTTGTTTTGGATTCACATATTGACTGACTTCCAAATTATTTATCGGTTTGGTGCCTAACATGCTGAAAAACACTGAAAAGACAGGTTTCTGGTAAAGTCGTTTAATTTCCTCATATAGGTGGCTTTGCATGCACTTTAGGGTTTGGTAAATAACAATCCGAAAAAAAAGCTATAATTAACTTTTTTGATAATGTTCTTTTTCCCACATATATTCCCTGAATTTTGGCAGAATTTTTTATCTTTTTTTTTTTTCTCTCTTTAAAGAGTGTTATTTGAGGGTTTTAACGTTTTGGTACTTAAGGAACTTCAAAACAGTCATAATACACGTTTTTCGTAATGTCCTTTCGTTTCCCAAAGATAGGGTTTTTATAGGTAACATGATCAAAAACACTTAAAACACATGTTTTTTGTAATGTTTTTTTCTGCTTCTCCATAAAGGAGCGTTTTGCATGCGTTTTAGCGTTTTGGTATGTAAGGAGCTCTAAAACACATAATGGCAAGTTTCTGGTCAAAGTTGGTTTTATTCCCATGTAATGTGATTGCCCTGCTTTTTAGTGCTTTATTGCCTAACACGCTCAAAAACACTCAAAAGACACTTCTGGTAATGTCATTTTTTTCCCACATCAAGCTAGTTTTGCATGCTATTTGGGATTTTGCTAACTAAGAATGTGAAAAACACTGAAAATACACGCTTTTGGTAAGATTGTTCTGTTTCTCAATTAAGATTGTTATTCATGAGTTTCAGCATTTTGGTATCTAAGAAACTTCTTTATATATACGAGTTTTTTGCGCTTTTTGCCTTGTGGTTCTTGTGAACCACAAGTTCTTTTCCTCGAAAATAATAAGACATTCATTATACACGTTTCTCGTAATGTCCTTTTGTTTCCCAATAGAGAGTGCTTTGCATCCATTTTCACCTTTTTTGTAGGTAACAAGCTCAAAAATACTCAAAATATAGTTTTTTTTGTAATGTTATTCTATTTTTTTTCATATTGGTTGGTTTGCATCCGTTTTAGCGTTTTTCAATGTAAAACACCAAAAAGACACGTTTTCAGTAATTTTGTTTTGGATTCCCATATAGAGTGACTTCCATGTTATTTATCGTTTTGGTGCCTAACATGCTGAAAAACACTCATAAGACAGTTTTCTGGGAAAGACGTTTGATTTCCCCATATAGGTGGTTTTGCATGCACTTTAGGGTTTGCTACATAACAGTTGAGAAAAAAAAGCTAAAATTAACTTTTTTGATAATGTTCTTGTTTCAGAAAATTTCATTAATTTTGCTTGAATTTTGGCACCTCGGTACCTGTGAAGATGAATAAGAAAGAAAAAAAAAATATCGTATTTTTTTTATTTATTTATTTATTTTTTTCTCAATAGAGAGTTATTTGTGGCTTTTACCTTTTTGGTACTTAATGAATTTAAAAATACTCATAATACACGTTTCTCGTAATGCCCTTTCGTTTCCCACAAATAGGGTTCTTAGCATGTATTTAAGCGTTTTATTGGTAACATGATCAAAACACTCAAAATACATGTTTTTGGTAATGTTATTCTGTTTCTCCATAAAGTGTGTTTTGCATGCGTTTTAGCGTTTTGGTATATAAGGAGCTCAAAAATACTTAAAGGCAAGTTCTTGGTAAACATTGGTTTTATTCCCATGTAATGTGATTCCCCTTCTTTTTAGTGCTTTACTGCCTATCACGCTCAAAAACACTCAATAGACACTTTTCTGAAAATCTCGTTTTTTTTTTTTACCACATAAAGCTGGTTTCGCAATCAATTTGGGTTTTGGGTAACTAAGAATGTGAAAAGCACTCAAAATACACGCATTTAGTAAGGTTTTTCTGTTTCTCAATTAAGAGTGTTATTCATGAGTTTCGGCATTTTGGTATCTAGGAAACTAGCTAGTTTCGCATGTAATTTGGGATTTTCGTAACTAAGAATGTGAAAAACACTTAAAATACACACATTTTGTAAGGTAATTCTGTTTCTCAATTAAAAGTGTTATTTATGAGTTTCATCATTTTTGTATCTAAGAAACTTCTCTAGGTACAGGAGTTTTTGCGTTTTTTGCCTTTTGGTTCTTGTGGAACTATAAAACACTCATTATACACGTTTCTCAGAATGTCCTTTTGTTTTGCAATACTTTGCATTCATTTTTGCATTTTTTTGTAGGTAACAAGCTCAAAAACATTCAAAATATACATTTTTCGTAATGTTATTCTATTTCTTCATATTAGTTGGTTTGCATCCTTTTTAGCGTTTTTCTACGTAAAACACTGAAAAGACACGTTTTCGGTAATTTTGTTTTGGATTCCCATATTGAGTGATTTCAATGTCATTATCGTTTTGGTGCCTAACATGCTGAAAAACACTCAAAAGTAAGGTTTCTCGTAAAGTCGTTTAATTTTCTCATGTAGGTGGCTTTGCATTCACTTAAGAGTTTGGTACATAACATTGCGAAAAAAAAGCTAAAATTAGCTTTTTGATAATATTCTTTTTATCACATAATTGCCCAGAATTTTCCCAGAATTTTGGCATCTCGGTACTTATGAAGATGAATAACAAAAAAAAAAATTGCTGTTTTTTATATATTTATTTATTTTTTCTTTATAAAGAGTGTTATTTGTGGGTTTTAGTTTTTTATTTCTTAAGGAAGTTAAAAACACTCATAATACACGTTTCTCGTAATGTCCTTTCGTTTCCCAAACATAGGGTTCTTTGTATGTATTTTCGCGTTTTTATAGGTAGCATGATCAAAAACACTCAAAATACATGTTTTTGGTAATGTTATTCTAATTCTCCATAAAGGGTGTTTTGCATTCGTTTTAGCGTTTTGGTATGTAAGGAGCTCAAAAAAAAATTAAAAGCAAGTTCTTGGTAAAAGTTGGTTTCATTCTCATGTAATGTTATTGCCTTGCGGTTTAGTGCTTTATTGCCTAACACGCTCAAACACACTCAAAGTCACTTTTCTGGTAATGTCATTTCTTACCAACATAAAGCTAGTTTTACATGCAATTTGGGGTTTTGGTAAATAAGAATGTGAAAAACACTCAAAATACACGCATTTCGTAAGGTTGTTATGTTTCTCATTTAAGAGTGTTATTCATGAGTACCAGCATTTTGGTAACTAAGAAACTTCTCCATATACACGAGTTTTTGCGTTTTTTTCCTTGTGGTTCTTGTGAAACTATAAACCACTCATTATTCACGTTTCTCGTAATGCCCTTTTTTTTCCCAATATAGAGTGCTTTGCATCCTTTTTCGCGTTTTTTGTAGGTAACAAGATTAAAAACACTCAAAATATACTATTTTGGTAATATTCTATTTATTCATATTTGTTGGTTTGCATCCGTTTTAGCGTTTTTCTACCTAAAACTCAGAAAAGAGACGTTTTCAGTATTTTGTTTTGGATTCTCAAATAGAGTGACTTCCATATTATTTATCGTTTTGATACCTAACAAGCTGAAAATCACTCAAAAGACAGGTTTCTGGTAAAGTCGTTTAATTTCCTCATGTAGGTGGCTTTGCATGCATTTTAGGGTTTCATAAATAACAGTCCGTAAAAAAGCTAAAATTAACTTTTTTGATAATGATCTTTTATCTTTTATCATCTCGGTACCTATGAAGATGAATAAAAAAAAAATAAAAAAAAATCCTGTTTTTCTATTTATTTATTTATTTATTTTCTGAATAAAGAATGTTACTTGTGGGTTTTTGCTTTTTGGTTCTTAGGGAACTGGAAAACACTCATAATACACGTTTCTCGTAATATCCTTTCCTTTCCCAAACATAAGGTTCTTTGCATGTATTTAAGCGTTTTTTATAGATAACATGATTAAAAAACACTCAAAATACCTATTGATGGTTATGTTATTTTGTTTCTATATAAAGTGTGTTTTGCATTCGTTTTAGCGCATATAAGGAGCTGAAAAACACTTAAAGGCAAGTTCTTGGTAAACATTGGTTTTATTCCATGTAATGTGATTGCCCTGCTTTTTAGTGCTTTATTGCCTAACACTTTAAAAAACACTCAAAAGACACTTTTCTGGTAATGTCATTTTTTTTCCCACATAAAGCTATATTCGCATGGAATTTCGTTTTTTTTTTAACTAAGAACGTGAAATAACACTCAAAATACACGCATTTAGTAAGGTTGTTCTGTTTTTCTATTAAGAGTTTT
The DNA here is from genome assembly GCF_035594125.1 of Scylla paramamosain. NCBI lineage: Eukaryota > Metazoa > Arthropoda > Malacostraca > Decapoda > Portunidae > Scylla > Scylla paramamosain. The sequence continues at coordinate 16,553,312 of NC_087166.1, forward strand.
ATTCATGAGTTTCAGCATTTTGGTATGTAAGAAACTTCTCTATATATATGAGTTTTTGTGTTTCTTGCCTTGTGGATCTTGTGAAACTATAAAACACTCATTATACACGTTTCTCGTAATGTCCTTTTGTTTCCCAATATAGAGTGCTTTGCATGCATTTTCGCGTTTTTTTGTAGGTAACAAGTTCAAAAACACTCAAAATATACGTTTTTAGTGATGTTTTTCTATTTCTTCGTATTGGTTGGTTTTGCATCCGTTTTAGCGTTTTTCTATGTAAAACACTGAGAAGACATGTTTTCAGTAATTTTGTTTTTGATTCCCATATTGAGTTACTTCAATGGTATTTATCGTTTTGGTGCCTAACATGCTAAAAAAAAAACACTCAAAAGACAGGTTTCTTGTAAAGTCGCTTAATTTCCATATATACGAGTAGGTTGCTTTGCATGCACTTTAGGGTTTGGTACATAACAGTCCGAAAAAAATCTAGAATTAACTTTTTTGATAATGTTCTTTTTTCCACATAATTTCCCTGAATTTTGCCAGAATTTTGGCATCTTGGTACCTATGAAGATGAATAACAAAAAAAAAAAAAAAAGTGCTATTTTTTATTTATTTTTTTTTCTCTATAAATAGTATTATTTGTGGGTTTTAATTTTTTGGTACTTAAGGAACTTAAAAACACTCATAATGCACGTTTCTCATAATGTCCTTTCCTTTCCCAAATATAGGGTTCTTTGCATGTATTTAAGCGTTTTTATAGGTAACATGATCAAAAACACTCAAAATATATGTTTTTTGTAATGTTTTTCTGTTTCTCCATAAAGGGTGTTTTGCATGCGTTTTAGCGTTTCAATATGTAAGGAGCTCAAAAACACTTAAAGGCAAGTTCTTGATAAAATTTGGTTTTATTTCCATGTAATGTGATTGCTCTGCTTTATAGTGCTTTATTTCCTAACACGCTCAAAAACACTCAAAAGACACTCTTATGGTCATGTCATTTTTTTTTTCCACATAAAGCTAGTTTCCCATGCAATTTGGGGTTTTGGTAACTAAGAATGTGAAAAACACTCAAAATACACGCATTTGGTAAGGTTGTTCTGTATCTCAATTAAGAGTGTTATTCATGAGTTTCAGCGTTTTGGTACATAAGTCTCAAAAACACTCATAATGTACGTTTTTCGTAATGTCGCTCTTTTTCTTCATATAGGGTGCTTTGCATGCATTTTGGCATATTTTTCACGTAATAGCTGAAAAACACTGAAAATACACGTTTTTTGGTAATAAGAACATAAGAACATAAGAAATAAGTAAATCTGCAAGAAGAATCTGCTATTATTGACTCCATTATTTTACATTCAACAGAAGTTAAGCGGACAGGTTAGACGTTAAAGTTTTATCTCTTTTCTTAAAGGTAGGTACTATATTCGCCTGCCTCCAAATTACCGATACCTCACATGACTAAAGTGATTTCCTAAGGACAGAAACTAACAGATTACTTATAACCTTTTTTCTTTCCTTAAATACTGTGGAATATATTTCATCTGGTCCTGGTGACTTGAACTTTTCAACTTATCTATCTCCTGTTCCACTATCTCTTTTAGTTATGGTAATATCTGTCACCTTCTCATTCTCTTCTACTCTAAATATCTTCTCACTATTCGGCAAATCCTGCATGTTTTCCTGGGCAATAACAATTAAAAAATACTCGCTCACAATTTTACTAATCTCCTCTCAACAACTAAGCAGGTCCCATTCTGCTGTCTTTAAGGAACTATTGTTTCTCTATTCTTCGTCTTATATGCCTGATAAAATCCCTTGAGGTCCATCTTCGCTTGGCTGGCTACCTTTAATTCATAACTATTTTTAGCTTTCCTTGTTAAACTCCTGACTTTTCTAATTCATTATATTATGGCCTTAAAACCACTTCCCCTGTCTTTAATCTCATATATACTTCTCCTTCGCCCAATGTATTGTTTTAACCTCAGTCATCCATTTAGGATCATTCTTCTGCGATCTTTTTCTTCTGTAAGGGATGTTCCCTAACTGTCCTGAATGTAATTTATCAACGAAATATTTATTTCGCTTCTCCATAAAGGGTGTTTTGCATGGGTTTTAGCGTTTCTGTGCATAAGAACATATAAAACACGTTTTTAGTAATGTTGTTTTGTATTCCTTTATAGAGTGCTTTCCTTGCTTTTTAGCTTTCTGGTGTCTAACACGTTGAAAAACTCTCAAAAGGCACGTTGATGATAATGTCGTTTCGTTTCCCGATAAAGGGGGCTTCCAATGCATTTTGTCTTTTGGTACTTAACAATATGAAAAAGAGTTTAAGTAAAAGTTTTCGGTAGAGTTGTTTTTCCATATAAAGTGCTAATCATGTGTTTTTGAGTCTTGGTACCTAAAAAGCTCAAAATCTCTCATAATAAACTTTTCTCTTAATGTCCTTTGTTTTCTCCATGTAGGATGCTTTGCGTGTAATTTGGCATTTTTGTACTTAACAAGCACAAAAACAATCAAAATACAAGTTTTTGGTAATGTTATTCTGTTTCTCCATAAAGGTTGTTTTGCATGCGTATCAGCGATTTTGGACGTAAGAAGGTCAAAAACACTCTAAAGATACTTTCTTGGTAATGTTATTTTATATTGTCAAATAGGGTGCTTTCAATGTTTTTTAGCATTTTGATTCCTAACACTCAAGTAAACACTCAAAAGACACGTTTCCTGTAAAATTGTTTTGCTTCTTCATATAGGGATCTGCATGCATTATGATGTTTTGCTACATAATATGAGAAACGCTCAAAATAAAGGTTTCAGGTAATGTTGTTCTTTTTCTCTATATGGGGTGCTATTTATGCGTTTTAGCGTTTTGGTACTTAGGAAGCTCTATTTCCCCATATAGGATTCTTCGTATGTTTTTTGACGTTTTGGTACATAACAAGGTAAAAAAAAAACACTAAAAAACACATTTTTGGTGATGTTCTGTTTCTCCATTAAGAGATATAGGATATATTCAATTTTCATTCAGGCGGTTTAGTGTTTGGTACCTAAGAGACTCAAAACACTGATAATGCACGTTTCTCGTAATGTCCTATCGTTTCCACATACAGGGTGCTTTACATGCATTTTTAAGTTGATGTACGTAACAGACTGAAAAAGACTCAAAATACACGTTTTTGGTAAGGTTTTTCTATTTGGTAGGGTTATTCGTGTTTGTTGCACGTGGTTTAGCGTTTTGGAACGTAAAAAGTTTAAAACACTTAAAAGACATGCTTTTAGTAATGTTATTTTGCATTTCTATATAAGTGCTTTCCATGCTATTTAGCGTTTTCGTGCATAACACGCTGAAAAAACCCATAAAAACACATTTCTTACATTGTTGTTTGATTTTCTCGTTTAGCGAGCAAGCATTATGGTGTTTTGCTACCTGACAAAGTGAAAAAAAAAAATTCAAATTACTCGATTTTGGTAGTTTTTCTCTTTCTCCATACAGTGTGCTTCTCATTTATTTTAGCGTTTTGGTACCTGAGAAGCTGAAAAAAAAAAAAACTCATAATACACGTTTTTTGTCATGTCCTTTCATTTCCTCATATATGCTCTTTTTGGTGCTTTGGTACCTAACAGGGTGTTTGCATGTATTTTGACATTTTAGTTCGTAAGAACCTAAAAAAACACACTAAAGAGACGTTTTAGTAGTTTTGTATTCCCCTATAGGGTGATTTCGTTGCTTCTTACTGATTTGGTGCCTAAGACGCTCAAAAAATAACAAAAGACAAGTTTCTAGTGATTTCGTTTCATTTCTTCATATAAGTTGCTTTACATGCATGTTGGCATTTTGGTAATTATCAATGTAAAAAAATACACGTTTTTGGTAAGTTTGTTCTTTTTCTTCAGAGCACTATTGAAGCTTTTTACTTGATTTGATTTGATTTGGTACTTAAGAGAGTAATGAAAAAAAAGACATAACAAACGTTTCTCGTAATGTCCTTTCATTTCCATATGCAGGGTGTTTTGTTTGATGATAGGCGATTTTGTACATAATAAGCTCAAAATACACGTTTTTGGTAAATGTATTCTGTTTCTCCATATAGGTTATTTTCATGCGTTTTTGATGTTTCATATATCTATATATAGGTCTTTGCATGCATTTTGGCTTTTTGGTAGCTAACAATGTCATAACACTCAAAATGCACGTTTTTTTTTTTTTTGTAATATTGTTCTTTTTCTCCTTATAGAGCGTTATTCATGCGTTTTACCCTTTTGATACTAAGAAGGTCAAAAACACTCATAATACACGTTTCTCGTAATGTCTCTTGATTTTTCCCATATAGGGTATTTTCGATTCATTTAGGCATTTTTTTATGTAACAATCTTATAAAACATTAAAAAAATACTTGTTTTTGGTAATGTTATTCTGTTTCTCCATAAAGGATGTTTTCTATGTTTTTCTTTTTTTTATCGTTTTGGTACGTAGGACACTCAAAAGAAACGTTTTCTTAATGTTGTTTTGTATTCCCATATCAGGTGATTTGTATGCTTTTTAGCATTTTTGTGCCTAACACGCTGAAGAACACATTTTAGACACGTTTCCGAAATCTCGTTTCCTTTCCCCAAATACGGTGCTTTACATGCATTATGGCGTTTTCATTCATAACAATGTGAAAACACTGAATATATACGTTTTTGGTAATGTTATTTCATATAGAGTGTTATTCATGCATTTTAGCGACCTCGTACCTAATAAGTTAAAAAAAAAAAAAAACAATAGTACACATTTTAGTAACGTCTTTTCATTTTCCCAGTTAAGATACTATATATGCATTTTGGCGTTTTTCTACTTAACTAACTCAAAAACATTCGAAATATTTGTTTTTGATAATATTATTTCTCCATGTTTTTTTTTTCATGCGATTTAGCGTTTCGGTAGGTAAGAAACTCAAAAACACTGAAAACAGACGTTTTTGGTTAAGTTGTTTTGTTTTCCTTTATAGGGTGCTTTCCATGCTTTTTAGCGTTTTGGTGCCTAGCACGCCAATAAACATTCAAAAGGCTTTTTCCTGGAAATCGCGTTTCCTTTCCTCATTTAGGGTACAAAAACATGTATTAGTAGTGTTTTCGAAAACGCCGAAGTGCATGCAAAGTAAGCTATACTGGAGAAACAAACAAAAACGTGTCTTTTGAGTGTTTTCAGCTTTTTACGTACCAAAACACTATAATGCATAGAAAAGAAACTTCATGGAGAAACAGAATAATATTGCCAAAAACGTGTATTTTGAATGTTTTTCAGCTTATTACGTACCAATACGCAAAAATTCATCCATTTCACCCTCTATAGGGTAAAGAGACGACATTCACAGAAAAAAAATGTTATTTCGGGGCTTTTCAGCGTTAGGCACCAAAACTCTAAAGAGCATGGAAGACACTCTATATAAAAATCAAAACAACATTATCAAAATGGTGTCTTTTGAGTGTTTTTGAGCTTCTTACGTTCCAAAATGCTAAAACGCGTGCACAATAGCCTTTATCGGGAGACATTACCAAAAACGTATGATTTAAGCGTTTTCCAGCTTTTTAGAAACCAAAACGCCTAAATGGATGTGCTAATCACGTGTTTCAGTATTTTATTACCTAAGAAGCTGAAAAACACTTATAATATACGTTTTTGGTAATGTTCTGTTTTTTATATATGGTATTCTGTATAGATTGTCGTACCTAACATGAGGAAAAACCCATTTGTTTGGTTAATGCTTTTTTCTCCATATAGAGTGATATTCACGTGTTTTAGTGTTTTCGTACATAAGATGTTGAAAAACACTCATAATAATATTTTTTCTTAATAACTTTTCGTTTCTCAATGTCCGTTAATTTGTGTGCATTTTGGCGTTTTCGTACCCAACAAGCTCAAAAACACTCAAAACACACATTTTTGGTAATGTTCTATTTCACCATAAAGGATGTTTTGCACGCTTTTTAGAAATTCGATACGTAAGAAGCTCAAAAACATTCAAAAGACACGTTTTCGATGTTATATTTTTTTTTTCCTATATAGAGTGTTCCATGTTCTTTTTTTGTTTTGTTTTTTTGTGGGGTTGGTTTCTAATATGGTCAAAACACTCAAATGACACGTTTCCGGTAATATAATTTCTTTACATCAAATAGTGTGCTGTCTGCATTTTGGCGTTTTGGTAGCTAATGATCGGGAAAACTCTCAAAACACGCGTTTATAGTAATGTTGTCCTCTTTCTCCATCATAGGGTGTTTTTTCATGCGTTTTAGAGTTTTAGTACGTAAGAAACTGAAAAACACTCAAAAGACAAGTTTTTGTTAATATTGATTGCTTTTCCTATACAGGTTGTCTTGCATGCACTTTGGTGTTTTTGTATCTAACAAGCTCAAAAACACTCAGCATACAAGTTTTTCGTAATGTTGGTCTGTTTTTTTTTTTTTTTTATGTATGGTGTTCACTATGCTTTTAGGCGTTTTGGTACCTATCATGGGAAAAAAAAAAACTCATAAAGTACGCTTTTGGTAATGTTGTTTTGTTTCTGCAAATATACTATTATTCACGTGTTTTAGACTTTTGGTATCTATGAAGCTGAAAAAGACATAATACACCTTTATGTTAATATCGTTTCTTTTACCTATATAGGGTAATTTGCATATATTTTGGAGTTTTGTTACCTAACAAGCTAAAAAAAAATCTCAGAACATACGTTTTTGCTAATATTGTTTTGGACGCCTTTTATCGTTTATCGCTTTTATCGTAGATTTTGTTAATGTTATCTTGTTTTCCCATATAGGGTGTTTTCCTTGCATTTTTTTTAGCGTTTTGCTGCTTAATACGCTCAAAACACCTAAATGACAAGTTTCTGGTGGTTTTGCTACTGATTTTGTTAATGTTTTTTTTTTTTTTCTCTCTCATATAGAGTAATATTCACGTGTTTTAGCGTTTTGGTACATAAAAAAATGAAAATAAAAACACTCATAATACACGTTTCTGTTAATATCGTTTCGTTTCCTTAAATAGGGTTCTTTGCATGCAATATGGGGTCTAGTACCTAACAAGTTAAAAGACACTGAAATAAGAATTTTTTGCTAAAGTTTCCCATAAATGTTTCTTTGCTCACATTTTAGCGTTTTGTACGCTCAAAAACACTAAAAAGAAACGTTTTTGACAATGTTGTTTTCTTTTCTCATATAGAGCTATTTCCATGCTTTTTAGCTTTTTGTTGCCTAATTTGCTTGAAAATTCCTAAATGGCACGTTGCAGGTACTATCTTTTAGTTACTCCAGACAAGGTATTCTACAGGCATTCTGTCGTTTTGGTACCTAACTAACTTAAAAACACTTAAAACACACGATTTTATTAATGTTCTATTTCTCAGTAAAGTGCGTTTTGCATCACTTTTAGAGTTTCGGTGCATACGAAGCTGAAAAACACTCAAAAGATATGTTTTTGGTAATGTTTTTTTTCTCTCTCTTCTTCTATAGGATGCTTTGCATGTACTTTGGCGTTTTGATAACTAACAAACTCAAAAATATTCATAATACATGTTTGTGATCATGTCTTTCTGTTTCTTCACATAGGGTGCTTTATATGTATTTTGGCGTTTTGGTCCCTAACATGGGGAAAAGCACCCATAATACACGTTTTTCGTAATGATGTTCTGTTTCTTCATATAGAATGCTATTTACGTGTTTTAGCGTTTCGTTACATAAGAAGCTGAAAAACAGCGTTAATATCTTTTCTTTTCCCCATATCTGAAACTTTGCATGCATTTTGGCGATTAGTTATCTAACAAGCTCAAAAACACTCAAACACACGTTTTTTGCTAATATAGTTCTGTTTTTTTTTCATAAATTGTTATCGTTTTGGTACGTAAGAAGCTCAAGAGCACACAAAGGACATGTTTTTGTTGAAGTTGTTTCGTTTTCCTATATAGGGTATTTTCCATGTTTTTTTTTTTTTTTTTTTTTTAGCGTTTTGGTGCCTAATACCCTAAAAAAAAACACCTAAATGACACGTTTTTGGAAATGTCGTTTCGTTACTTCATATAGGGCGCTCTGCATGCATTTTGGCGTTTTACTACTTATTACGCTGATAATACACATTGTTGGTATTTTTTTTTCTCCACAAACAGTGTTTTCCATGCGTTTTACCGTTTTAGTACGTAAGCTGGAAAACACGTTTTATGGGGATACATTACAAAAAAAAAAAAGTGTGATTTGAGCGACTTCCAACTTGTTAGGAACCAAAACGTCACATTCAATGAAAATATCAAGATATTGGATAAAAAAAAAAAGGATATTGAAAGAGTATTATGAGTATTTTCAGCTTCTTAGGTTAAAAAAAAAAACGCTAAAAAACGTCAATAGCACACTATATCTAGAAACAGAACAACATTACTGAAGACGTCTTTTATATGTTTTTGAGCTTCTTAGGTGCTTCTTAGGTATACTCGTATATATATATATATATATATATATATATATATATATATATATATATATATATATATATATATATATATATATATATATATATATATATATATATATATATATATATATATATATATATATATATATATATATATTTTTTTTTTCATACAGGGTGCTTTGCATGCACTTTGGTGATTTAGCACCTAAGAAGCTCAAAAACATATAAAAGACGTTTTTAGTAATGTTGTTCTGTTTCTAGATATAGTGTGCTATTGACGTTTTTTTGCGTTTTTTTTTTTAACTTAAGAAGCTGAAAATACTCAAAATACTCTTTCAATATACTTTTTTTTTATCCAATATCTTGACATTTTCATTGAATTTGACGTTTTGGTTCCTAACAAGTTGGAAGTCGCTCAAATCACACTTTTTTTTTGTAATGTATCCCCATAAAACGTGTTTTCCACGCGCTTTAGCGTTTTGATACATAAGAAGCTCAAAAACACTCAAAAATATCTTTCTGGTAATGTCGCTCCGTGCTTTGAATGGATTTTGCAGTTTTGGTAGATAAGAAGCTCAAAACACTCAATAAACACGTTTTATGCAATGTTTTTTTTTTTCTGTTTCTCTATAAAGGGTACGTAAGAAGCTGAAAATTACTAAAAATACATGTTTTTGGTTATGTTGTTTGCTTTTCCAATATAGAGCGTTTTGGTACATAAGATTTTCAAAAAAACTCAAAAAGAGCTGTTTTTTTGGTAATCTCGTTCGGCTACTAAAATGGTGATTTCATTAATTTTGCAGTTTTGATAGCTAAGAAGCTCAACAACACTCAATATGGTCTTTTTTTGCAATTTTTTTCTTTCTCCATGAAGGATGCACTTTTGGCGTTTTGGTAGATAACAAGCTCAAAACACTTATAATGCACTTTTTAGATAATGTTCTGATTTCTTTATGTAGGGTGTTTTGTATGCATTTTGGCGTTTTAGCACTTAACATAGAGAAAATCACCCATAATATATGTTGTTTCTCCTTATAGATTCCTATTCATGTGTTTTAGCGTTTTGGTACATAAGAAGCTAAAAAAAAAAAACGCTCATAATACACGTTTCTGTTAATATCGTTTCCTTTAGATATATCAAATCATTCATTTTGGCATTTTAATACCTAAACCTAACAATCTGGAAAACACACAAATCATACGTTTTTGGTAATATTGTTCAGTTTCTCTGTAAAGGGTGTAAACGTGTTTTAGCGTTTTGGTACGTAAGAAGCTTAAAGAAAAAAAAAACACAAAATACACAGTTTTGATATTTTATAATGAATGTTTTTCTTCCTTTTTATCGTTTGTTGCTTAATATCCTAAAAAAAAAAAAAGCCTTTTGACACGTTTCTGGGAATGTCGTGTTCTAACCCCGGATAGGGTGATTTGTATATATTTTGGAGGGTTGGTATCTAATAAGCTGGAACTACTGAAAAGATGTTTTTGGTATTGTTATTTGTTATTCACATATAGGGTAATTTGCGTGCATTTTGGCGTTTTGGTACCTAACAATCTTAATAACACTCATAATACACCATTCTAGTAATCTTTTTTTTTTTTTTCTGTCATATAGGGTGCTTGTCTGCATTTGACGTTTTAGTACGTAACATGGCGAAAACACTCATAATACACGTTTTTGGTAATGTTGTTCTATTTTTCCATATAGAGAGCGATTCACGTAATTTAGTGTTTTGGTATCAATAATGTTGAAAAACACTTATAACACACGTTTCTGTTAATATCGTTTCGTTTCCCAGTAACGGATACTTTGGATGCATTTTGGCGTTTGTTACCTAAATAGCTCAAAAACACTCAAAACACATGTTTTTCTTAATATAGTTTTGTTTCACCTTAAAGGGTGTTTTACATATGTTTTAGCGTTTTGGTACGTAAGAAGCTTAAGATTTCTTAAAAGACACGTTGTTGATAATGTTGCTTTGTTTCCCTCTGCTTTCTAGCGTTTTCGTGCCTAATATGCTCAAATCACACAAATTACACGTTTCTGGTGATGTCGATTCGCTACCCAAATAGCAAGTATCTTTGCATGCATTTTCACGTTTTGGTACCCAACAAGTTGGAAAATAATGAAAAGACAAATTCTCGGTTATGTACTTCTGTTTCTCCATAAACAACGTTTTGTATGCGTTTTCGCGTTTTGGTACTAAGAAGCTGAAAAACGTTGAAAAGACACGTTTTTGTTATTGTTATTTGTTTTTGCCTTATTGGGAGTTTGCATGCACTTTAGCGTTTTGGTAAAAACACTCATAATACACATTTTTGTAATATTATTCTGTGCTTTATATGCATTTTAGCATTTTGGTACCTAACATTGAGAAAAGCACTCATAATACAAGTTTTGATGATGCTGTTCTGTTTCTCAATATAGTTTTTGGCATTTTGTTACTGAAGAAGTTGAAAAACAATTATAACACACGTTTCTGCTAATATCGTTTCGTTTCCCAATATCGGGTGATTATCATGGAAAAAAAAATCATAACGCACGTTTTTGTATCCAAAATGCATATAAAGCAATTTGTATGAGTGCTTTGTATGCATTTTGGGGTTTTGGTACCTAAACACAAAGAAAAACACTCACAGTAGGTTTTTGGTAAAATTATTCTGTTTCTCCATATATATAAATATTCGCGCGTTTTAGCGTTTTGGTACATAAGAAGATAACACTCAAAATACACACGATGATAATGTTATTTTGTTTTCCCATGTAGGGTATTTTTCATGCGTTTTAGAGTTTTGGTGCTTAATATGCTCAAAAACATCCAAATGGCACGTTTTCTGTAAATGTCGTTTTAGTATCTAACCAGCTGGAAAATACTAAACACACACGTTTTCGGTAATGTTGTTAGGTTTCTCAATAAGATAATAATAATAATAATAAGAAGAATAATAATAATATGAAGAAGAAGATAACAATAATAAGTTTGCTTTTCTCAAATAGGGTGCTTTGCATGCACATTATCGTTTTGGTAAATAACAAGCTCAAAAAACACTCTTAATAAACTTTTCTGTTAATATCGTTTTATTTCAAAATATCGGGTAATTTGCATGCATTTTGGCGTTTTGGTACCTTTCAAGCTCGAAAACACTCAAAACACCCGTTTTGGTAATGTTCTGTTCCTCCATAAATATTGTTTTGGAGCGTTTTAGAGATTTGGTACGTAATAAGCTCAAAAACACGCAAAAGACACGTTTTTGATAATGTTTTATTTTCCCATGTATAGTGTTTTCCATTCTTATCAGCGTTTTGATGTAAAAAAAAAAAAACACCCAAATGACACGTTTCTGGTAAAATCGTTTTATTACCCCAAATAGGATATTTTGCATGCATTTTGTCGTCTTTGTACCTAACAAGATGGAAAACGCTTAAAACACACAAGTTCGTAATGTTGTTCTACTTGCCGATGAATGGTGTTTTGCATGCATTTTAACGTTTTAGTACGTAAACAGAAAAAATAAAACATTCAAAAGAATGTTCTTTATTTTTCCCATATAGCGTGCTTTGCATGCACTTAAGCGTTTTGGTACCTAACAAGCACAAAAACACTCATAATATTTTTTTTTTCTTATAAATTTGTTCTGTTTCTTCATGTTGGCTACTTTGTATGCATTTTGGCGTTTTAGTACCTAACATAGGGGAAAACACTCATAATACACGTGTTTGGTAATGTTCTGTTTCTTCGATAGGGTGATTTGTATGCATTTTGGAGTTTTATTATCTAACATTGCGAAAAAAAATCTCATAATACACGTTTTGGTAACGATGTTCTGTTTCTTTATATAGAATGTTATTCATATATTTTTGAGTTTTGGTGAAAATCTCACAATGCACTTCTCTGTTAATATCGTTTCGTTTCCTAATATCGGGTAATATGCATGTATTTTGGTGTTTTCCGATCTAAAAAAGCTGAAAAACATTTAATACAAATGTTGTTTCTCCATAAAAAAAAAAGTTATTTTCCACGCGTTTGAGCGTTTTGGTACGTAAGAAGCTAAAAAAAAAAAAAAAAAAATCAGCGATATGGTGCTTAATATACCCCAAAACAACCCATATGACAATTTTCTGGTAATGTCGTTCCGTTACTGCATCGAGGGCTCTTTGCATGTATTTTGGCATTTTGGTACTTATGAAGCTCAAAAACACTCAAAATACACGTTTTTGGCAATGTTGTCCTGTTTCTCCATTACAAGTTATTTTGTATGCGTTTTAACGTGTTTGTACATAAGAAATAGAAAAAAAAAAATTTTTTTATTTTTTTTCCCATATAAGGTGTTTTGCTTGCAATTTGTCATTTTGGTACCTAACAAGCTCCAAAATTTTCATAACACACGATATTGGTAATGTTGTTCTGTTTCTTCATTTACGGTTCTTTGTATGTATTTTGTCGTTTTGGTACCTGACATGGGGAATATCGTTAATATCGTTTCGTTTCCCTATATAAGGTATTTTGCATGAATTTTGGCGTTTTATTACCTAATAAGCTCAAGAAAAAAAATCAAAACACTTTTTCCTAACGTTCTTCTGTTTCTTTAATAAAGGGTGGTTTCGACGCATCTTAGAGTTTCGGTACGTAATAAGCTCAAAACACACAAAAAAAGTTTTTTGATAAAGTTGTTTTGTTTTCCTATATAGAGTATTCTCCATGTCTTTTTTTTTTTTTCTAGCGTTAGGTGCCTACTATGCTTAAAAGCAACAAAACAACACGTTTCCAGGAATGTCGTTTCGTTGCCCGAAATAGGGTGCTTTACATATATTTTGAAAATTTTGATTATAACAAGCTGGAAAACACTCAAAGCACACGTTTTTTGGTAATGTTGTTCTGTTTCTCAATAAAGGGCGTTTTGTATGCGTTTTAGCGTTTTGGTTTGTCAGTAGCTGATAAACATCCAAAAGAGACGTTATTGGTAATCTTGTTTTCTTTTCCCATTTAAGGTGCCTCTCATGCTCTTGGGCGTTTGAGTACCTAACAAGTTAAAAAAAAAAAATACTCGATATACACGCTTTTTGGTAATGTTGTTTCTCCGCATAGAGTACTATACGCTTGTTTTAGCGTTTTGTTACCCAAGAAGCTGAAAAAGACTCATAATACACGTTTCCGTTAATAATGTTTCATTTACTCATATCAAGTACTTTGCATGCGTTTCGATCTTTTACTAAAAAACTAAGAAAAAAAAATCAAAACACCTGTTTTTTTTTTTTCCGTTTCTCCATAAAAGGTGTTTTGCACGCGTGTTACCGATTTCGTACGTATGAAGCTCATAAACACTCAAAAGACACGTTTTTGATAATACGTTTCTTAATGCCGGATGCTTTGTCTGCATTTTGGCGTTTTGTTGCCTAACATTTGGAAAATATCTCATAAAACACGTTTTTGGTAAAGTTTTTGCTTCTCGATATAGAGTGCCCTTCACGTGTTTTAGAGGTTTAGTACGTAAGAGACTGGAAAAGATTCATAACATAATTTTCTGTCAATATCGTTTCATTTCCCCATATCGGGTACTTTGCTTTGGCTTTTTTTTTTGGTACCTAACAAATTCAAAATCACATAAAACGCAGTTTTTTTTTTTTGCTAATTTTGCTCTGTTTTGGACGCATTTTAACATTTTGGTCCATAAGCTTAAAAACAAAAGACACGTTTCTGATAATGTTTTGTTTTCCTATTTAGCGTGTTTTCCATTCTTTTAAACAAAAACACCCAAATGACACATTTCACTTAAAGCTGTTTTGTTACCCCATAGACGGTGATTTGCATGTATTTTGGCGTTTTGGTAACTAGGAAGTTCAAAAACAGTGTTGTCCTGTTTGTATATAAAAGCTGTTTTGCATGTGTTTTAGCGTTTGGTACGTAAGAAGCTCAAAACACTCAAAAGAGTAACTTTTTTTTTTTTTCTCAAAAATACCCATAATACAAATTCTTTGGTAATATTGATATGTTTCTTTATATAGGCTGCTTTGTATGTATGTTAACGTTTTTGTACCTAACATGAGGACAAACAGTATAAATACTCGTTCTTTTTCTCCATATAGAGATCTATTCATATGATTTAGCATTTTGGTACGTAAGAAGCTAAAGAAAATACTCATAATACACTTTTCTTTTAATATAATTTCATTTCCCCATATCCCGCGTGTTCTTTGCATGCATTTTGGCGTTTTTTTTACCTAAAAGCTCAAAAACTTTCAAAACACCCTTTTTGCTAATGTTGTTCTGTTTCTATATAAAAATCGTTTCAGTCGCGTTTTAGCTATTAAGTACGTAAGAAGATCAAAAACACTCAAAAGACACGTTTTTCATAGTTATTTTCCCCCATATATAGTATTTTGCATTCTTTTTTAGCGTTTTGGAGCAAAATATGCTCAAAAAACACAAAATAACACGTTTTTGTTAAAATCCTTTCCTTTCGCTGTATAAAATACCTTGCATGCCTTCTGGGGTCTTATATAAGAAGCTCTTATGTAAGAAGCTCAGAAACACATACAAGACCTGTTTTTTTTTTTTTTTATAATAATGTTTGATTTCCCAAGTAGGGTATTTTCCATGCTTTTTTTTTTTATCGTTTTAGTGCCTATTAGGCATAAAATAAAAACATGTTTATGGTAATGTGTATGGTGAAATAGGATGTTTTACATATATTTTGACATTTTGGTACCTGTTAAGATCAAAAACTCTCAAAATGCACGTTTGGGGTAATGTTATTATTTTCCTTAATAAATTGTGTTTGGAATGCATTTTAGAGTTTTGGTATGAAAGAAACGAAAAAAAAAAAACTCAAAAGACACGTTTTTAATAATGTTGTCTTCTTTTCCCATATACTCGTAAGGTACTTAAGCAAACACTTTGGCGATTTGGTACCTAAAAAGCTCAAAAACATTCAGAAGACACTTTTCTGGTAATGTTTCTTTTTCCCATATGCCTCTCATTGAATTTTGGTATGTAACAAGTTTTAAAAGATACAATATGAACGTTTTTTGGTAATGTTGTTTTGTTTTTCCATACAGGATGCTATTCGTGTGTTTTAGCATTTTATTATCTAAGAAGCTAAAAAGCACTAATAAAAAGCATTCCTGTTAATATCGTTTCGTTTCCTCAAATAGGGTCTTTTGCATGGATTTTGGTGTTTTTGTACATGACAAAGTAGGAAACACTCTAATCATACACTTTTTGGTAATTTTTCTGCACTTTTCCACGTCTTTTCATAGACGTCCAACCCTTCAGGAGGTAAACATATCATGCAGGGAAGCCACAGAACGCTTGACTTTTGATCTTTCTAAAATTTCTGATTGGGGCAGAGCAAACTTGGTATTATTCAATGCCTCAAAAACTCAATTCCTCCATCTATCAACTCGACACAACCTTCCAGACAACTATCCCCTCTTCTTCAATGACACTCAACTGTCCCCCTCTTTTACACTGAACATCCTCGGTCTGTCCTTTACTTATAATCTGAACTGGAAACTTCACATCTCATTTCTAGCTAAAACAGCTTCTATGAAGTTAGATGTTCTGAAACGTCTCCGCCAGTTTTTCTCACCCCCCCAGCTGCTAACTCTGTACAAGGGCCTTATCCGTCCATGTATGGAGTATGCTTCACATGTCGGGGGGGGTTCCACTCATACTGCTCTTCTAGACAGGGTGGAATCAAAAGCTTTTCGTCTCGTCAACTCCTCTCCTCTAACTGACTGTCTTCAGCCTCTCTCTCACCACCGCAATGTTGCATAGCTAGCTGTCTTCTACCGCTATTTCCATGCTAACTGCTCTTCCGATCTTGCTAACTGCATGCCTCCCCTCCTTCCGCGGCCTCGCTGCACAAGACTTTCTTCTTTCTCTCACCCCTATTCTGTCCACCTCTCTAACGCAAGAGTTAACCAGTATTCTCAATCAGTCATCCCTTTCTCTGGTAAACTCTGGAACTTCCTGCCTGCTTTTGTATTTCCACCTTCCTATGACTTGAATTCCTTCAAGAGGGAGGTTTCAAGACACTTATTCATCAATTTTTGACCAATGCTTTGACCCTTTTATGGGACTGGCATTTCAGTGGGCATTTTTTTTTATTAGATTTTTGTTGCCCTTGGCCAGTGTTCTTCCTACATAAAAAAGAAAAAAATACTAAAACTCATGCAAAACACCAATTATGGAAAATAGAACATCATTGCCAAAAAAAAAACACGTGTATATTGAGTGTTTTTTTTTCAGATTCTTAGGTATTAAAATGCGAAAATGGATGCAAAACACCGTCTATGGGGTAACAGAACGACATTACCAGAAAAAAAAAATTCATAATATACGTTTTTGGTAATATTGTGTTTCTCGATATTGACTGCTGTTCATGTATTTTAGGATTTTGTAAAAAAAAGAAGCTAAAAAAAAAACATTAATAATACACTTTTCTGTTAATATCTTTTCGTTTCCCAAAGTTGGGTAAGGTTTTGTTCTCCCATATAGAGTGTTTTCCATACTTTCTAGCGTTTTGATTACTAATACGAGTATACTGAAAAACACCCAAATGACAAGTTTGTGGTAATGTTGTTCCGTTATCCTAAACAGGGTGGTTTGCCTGCATTTTTTTGGTTTTGCCATATAACAAGATGAAAAACATTGAAAACACACGTTTTTAGTAATGTCATTCTGTTTCTTCATATATGCTTTATATGCGTTTTGCCGATTTGGTATCTAACATGGGGATAAACACTCATAATACACATTTTTAATAATGTTGTTCCGTTTCTCAATGCAGACTGGTATTCACAAGTTTTAGCCTTTTGGTACATAAGAAGCTGAAAAAAGCTCATAATACACGTTTTCGTTAATATCCTTTAATTTCCAAATATCATGTGATCTGCATGGATTTTTGCATCTTGGTACCTAACAAGCTCAAGGTATTAAAGATATTAAAATGCGAAAATGGATGTAAAACACCGTCTATCGGGTAACGGAACGACATTACCAGAAACTTGTCATTTGGGTGTTTTTTTTTAGCTTCTTACGTACCAAAATGCTAAAACGCGTCCACTGTATATTGAGATACATAACAATATTGCCAAAAAACGTGGATTTTAAGTGTTTTGAGCTTCTTAGGGACCAAAACACCAAAATGGTAAAGGTACATTTTTTTTTTCTTTTTACTTGTTAGGTACCAAAATCCCAAAGTGAATGCAAGACACCTTCTATGGGAAAAGAATATAACATTATTATAAACGTGTCTTTTTTTTCGGGGTGTTGCCTTCAAAGGTATTAAATCGACAAACTGCATGCAAAGTACCCTATATCGGAAGAAAACAACTTTATTGAAAACGTCAATTTTGAATGTTTTGTTTTTAGTTCCTTACGTAACAAAACGCTAAAACGCATGGAAAATAACCTTTATAGAGAAAAAGAAAATTACCAAAAACATGCATTTTTAGAGTTTCTAAGCTCCTTAGGTAACAAAACACCAATAAGCATGCAAAACACCCTCAATCGGGTAACGGAATGACTTTAACAGAAACGTGTCATTTGGGAGTTTTGAGCATATTAGATTAAATCCTTGGAGAACACTTCACTTGGGAAAAGAAAAGAACATAATTAAAAATGTGTGTTTTGAAACTTTTTTGAGTTTCTTACGTACCAAACGTGCTAAAACGCATGGATAACACCATTTATGAAGAAACAGAACAGCATTACCAAAAACGGGTGTATTGAAAGTTTTGAGCTTGTTAGGTACGAGAACGCCAAAATACATGCAATACATACTGAGAAACGAAACGATATTACATAAATATGTATTATAAGTGTTTTTTGAACTTCATAGGTAAGAAAATGCTAAAACACGTGAATAGCACAATATATGGAAAAACTGAACAATATCACCAATAACGTGTATTATTAATATTTTTGAGTTTGTAAGGTACCAAAACGGTAAAGTTCATGCAAAGCACCCTATATGAAGAAATAAAACAACATTACCGAAAATGTGTATTAACAATAATTTTGAGCTTGTTAGGTATCAAAATGCTAAAGTGCATACAGAGCATCCTGTATGGGAAAAGCAAACATTACAAAAAATTTGTGTTTTGAGTATCTCTCAGCTTCTTACTTACCAAAACACTGAAACGCATACAAAACACTCTTCATGGAGAACCAGAAAAACATTAGCAAAAAAGTGTACTTTGAGATTTTTTAGAGCATGTTAGGTAACAAAACACCAAAATGCATGAAAATCACCGTACATTGGGAAACAAAACGATATTAACAGAAACTTCTATTATGAGTGTTTTTCAGCTTTTTATGTACCAACACGCTTAAACACGTGAATAGCACTCTATATAGAGAAATAAAACATTACCAAAACTTTTATTATGAGTGTTTTTCCTCATATTAGGTACCAAAATGCAAAAATGCATACAAAGCACCCTATATGAAGAAACAAAGCAACATTACCCAAAATGTGTATTGAGTATTTTTGAGGTTGTTAGGTACCAAAACGCTAAAGGGCATTATTATAAAAGTGTCTTTTAAGTGTCTTTTGAGGTATTTTGCACGCGTTTTAACTTTAAAGAGTTAAACTTTAAGAGTTTAAGAGTTTTAACTTTAAAGAGTTAAAACGCGTGCAAAATACCCTGTATGAGGAAAAAGAATTACATTACTAAAAACGGAAGTTTTGAAAGTTTTGAGCTTGTTAGGTGACACAACGCCAAAATGCATGCAAATTAACTGATATTGGGAAGCGAAACAATATTAACACAAAAGTGTTTTATGATTGTTTTACAGCTTATGTAGCAAAACGCTAGAACGCTAGAAGCTTTATTCAGCTTCTTATTTTCCAAAAGGCTAAAACTTGTGAATATCAGTCTATATGGGGAAACCGAATAACAATACCAAAAACGTTTATTATGAGTTTTCCCCCATATTGCGTACCAAAACGACGAAATACATGCAAAGAACTCTATGAAAAAAAAAAAAGATTACCAAATACGTGTATCATGAATGTTTTTGATCTTGTTAGGTACCACAAATTCCAAAGTGCATGCAAAGCACCCGATATGGGAAAAGAAGAGAACATTGCCAAAAACGTGTCTTATCAGTTTTTTTTTTTTCCTTTTTAGCTTCTTACGTACCAAAACGCTAAAACGCATGGAAAACACCCTTTATGGAGAATCAGAACAACATGACCAAAAACATGTGTTTCGAGTTTTTTCTTGCTTGGTATTTACCAAAACTCCAAAATGCTTGCAAAACACCCTATTTGGGGTAACGAAAGGACTTTACCAGAAACGTGTCATTTGGGTGTTTTTGAGCGTATTAGGCAACAAAACGCAAAATAGTATATAAAACACTATTTGGGAAAAGAAAACATTAAAATAAACGTGACTTTTGAGTATTTTTCAGCTTCTTACGAGTACGTACCAAAACAATAAAACGCGGGCAAAATATCCTTTATGGGGAAACTTTACCCATAACATAAGTGTTTTCCAGCTTAATAGCTACCAAAACGCAAAAATGCATGCAAATGTCCCGATATGGGGAAACGAAACGATATTAACAGAATTTTGTTTTATGAGTATTTTCCACCTTCTTAGGTAACAAACCGATAAAACATATGAATAGTAATCTATAGGGAGAAACAGAAAAACACTACGAAAAACGTGTTATTTTCTTAGGTACGAAAACGCAACTGTTCATGCAAGGCATTTTATATGGGAAAAGAGAACAGCATTACTAAAAAGGTGTCTTTTCAGTGTTTTCATATGCAAAGCACCTTATATGTAAAAAAAATATAAATAAATAAATAAATAAAAACATGTTTATGTTTACGTTTATGTTTATGTTTATCCTTTATGAGGAAATTTTTTTTTTTTTACAAAAGCGTGTACTTTGAGATTTTTCAGCTTATTAAATAACAAAACGTTAATATGCATGCAAACCACTCTATTTGGAGTAACAACGTGTAATTGAGGTGTTTTTGAGCGTATTAACCATCAAACGCTAAAATGCATTAATGCAACATTAGCAAAAAAAGTGTGTTTTAATTGTTTTGAGGTTCTTAGATAACAAAACGCCAAAATCCATGCAAAGGGCCCGATTTGGGGAAACGAAACGATTCTAACAGAAATGTGTATTATGATACCAAAACCCCAAAACACTCTATATGGAGAAGCAGCATTACATAAAACGTGTATTATGAAAGTTTTTCCAGTTATTCCAAAACGGCAAAATGCAAACAATGCACCCTAAAAGAAGAATTACAACAACCTTACCAAAAACGTATAAGTGTTTTCGAATTTCTTAGGTACCAAAACGTCAAAGTGCATGCAAAGCATCCTATATGGGAAAAGAATAAAAACATTACCTAAAACGTGTGTTTTTAATGCTTTCAGCTTCTTAGGTACAAAAACGTATGTAAAACATCCATCATGGAGAAACAGAACAGCCTTACCAAAAACGTATGTTTCGAGTGTTTCCCAGCTTGTTAGGATCAAAACGCTAAAATGCTTGCAAAGCACGCTAATTTGGACAACGAGACGATATTACCAAAAACGTGTCATATAGGTGTTTTTGACCATATTAGGCACAAAAACGCTAAAAAAAAGCATAGAAAACACTATACATGGGAAAACAAAACATTATCAAAATGTGTCTTGATTTTTTTTTTTTTTGAGCTTCTAATGCACCAAAACCCTAAAACGTTTGCAAAATACCCTTTATGGAGAAACAGAATAGCATAACCAATAACGGGTGTTTTGAGTATGCATGCAAAAATGCATGCAAATCACATGATATTTAGAAATTAAACGATACTAACGAAAATAAGTATTATGAGCTTTTTTCAGCTTCTTATGTGCCAAAAGGCTAAAACTTGTGAATACCAGTCTGCATTGAGAAACAGAACAACATTGCCAAAAATGTGTATTATGAGTGTTTATCCCTATGTTACATACCAAATCGGCAAAACGCATATAAAGCATATATGAAGAAACAGGACGACATTATTAAAAACGTGTGTTTTAAGTGTTTTTCATTTTGTTATATAGCAAAAAAAAAAAAAATGTATGCAAACCACCCTGTTTCCCGATGTTAAATATTAAAACTCCAAAATACATACAAAGTACCTTATATGAAGAAACAAGAAGAATATTACCAAAAAAACAAAAACAAAATATTACCAAAAAACATGTATTCTTTTTAAGGTTGTCAGGTACCAAAACGCCAAACTGCATGCAAAAAAATCTGTATTGAAAAAGAAAAGAACTTTACCGAAAACTCTTATGAATGTTTTTTTTACTCATTGTTTTACGTACGAAAGCTCTAAAACGCATGCAAAACGTCTTTATTGACAAATAACGTGTGTTTTGAGTGTTTTTCAGCTTATTAGGTGCCAAAACGACAAAATACATGCAAAACACCCTACTTTGTGTAATGAAACGACATTACCTGAAACGCCCCATTTGAATTTTTTTTTTTTTTTTTTGCATATTAGACACCAAAAGGGTAAAAAGAATATAAAACAACGACAAAATACATGCAAAACACCCTACTTTGTGTAATGAAACGACATTACCTGAAACGCCCCATTTGAGTTTTTCTTTTTTTTTTTTTTTTTTGCATATTAGACACGAAAAGGGTAAAAAGAATATAAAACTTATATTACCGGAAAAGAAAAGAAACCAACATTATCAAAAACGTGTCTTTTGAGTGTTTTGAGCTTATTACGTACCAAATCGTTAAAACGCTCAAAAACTCAATGGGAAAATAGAACATCATTACCAAAAACTGGTATTTTGAGTGTTTTTGAACTTGTTAGGTACTAAAACGCCAAAATGCATGCAAATTAAATGATATTGGGAAATGAAAAGATATTATTATTTTTGTGCTTGTTACTTAACAAAACACTAAAGTGCATGCAAAGAACCGTATTTGGGACAATCAAACAACATTATGAAAAACTTCTTTTGTGTGTTTTCTGCTTCTTATGTACCAAAACGTTACAACGCGTGGAAAACACCACTTATGGAAAAACAGAACAACATTAACAAAATCATGAGTTTTTTTTATTTTTTCCACAAAGTTAAGAAGCAAAACCCGAAAATGCATGCAAATCACTTTATTTGGGGTAAGGAAAAAACATTACCAGAAACGTGCTTTTTATTATTATTACATAAGGCATCAAATGCTAAAGAAAAAAAGAAAAAAATCGTGGAAAACACTCTATATGGAAAAATAAAAATGCTTGATTAAAAACGTGTCATTTGAGTGCTTCTTACGCACTAAACTGCTAAAACGCATCCAAAACACCGTTTATGGAGAAACAAAAACATCAGCAAAAAATATTTCTTTTGAGTGTTTTTGAGCTTGTTAGGTACCAAAACACCAAAATGCATGCAAAATTCCAGATATTGGGAAAAGAAACGATTTTAACAAAAATGTTATGTCTTTTCAACTTCTTATGCAATAAAATGCTAAAATACATGAATAACACTCTATATGGAGAAACGGAGTAACATTATGAAAAACTTGTATTATGAGGGTTTTTCCACATATTAGATACTAAAACTCGAAAATGCATTCAAAGAACCATATATAAAGAAGCAGAACAACATTACCTATGTTGTAATGTACTATGTAATGTACGTGTACTATGAGTGTTTTTCCTCATGTTAGGTACGAAAACGCCAAAATACATACATGAAGAAACTCTACATGAAGAAAAAAATGAACAACATTAACCAAAAACGTGTATTAAAAGTTTTTTGAGCTTGTTAGGTATAAAAGCGCCAAGTGCATGCAAAACATCCTTTACGGGAAAAGAAAAGAACATTACTAAAACTTGTCTATTGAGTGTTTTACGACTTCTTGCGTACCAAATCGCTATAACACATGCAAAGCGCTTTTTTTTTTTTTTATGGAGAAATAGAACATTACCAAAAATGTGTATATTGAGTGTTATCCAGCTTTTTAGGTACTAAAACGCCAAAATGCACGTAAAGCACTCTATTTGTGGTAACGAAATGACATTACAGGAAACCTGAGTATTTTCTAGCTTATTTTTACCAAAACGCTAAAGTGGATGCAAATCACCTATTTGGGGAAAACAAACAACATTGTAAAAAAACGTGTCGTTTGAGTGTTTTTCTTCTTACGTATCAAAACGCTAAAATGCATGCAAAACATCCTTTATGGAGAAACAGAACAAGATTACCAAACCTGTGTTATAAGTGTTTTACAGCTAGTTAGCAAAACTCCAAAATGCATGCAAAGCAACTTATTTGGGTTAAGGAAACGACACCACCAGAAACATGTTACATGCGTGTTTTTTAGCATATTAGGCAACAAACAATAAAGAGCATGGAAAACAATCTATATTTGAAAACAAAACATTATGAAAAACGTGTCTTTTGAGTGTTTTTTTTCTTTTTTTAGTTTCTTACGTACCAAAACGCTAAATCGCGTCCAAAACACCTTTTATTGGGAAAAAAAACCAGCAAAAATGTTTTTTTTTCTTTTTTTTTCTTAGCTTGTTAACAAAACGCCAAAAAATGCAAGCAAAGGAACCGATATGGAGAAACGAAACGATATTAACAGAAACGTATATTAGGAATTTTTTTTCGGATTTTTAGGTGAGAAAAGGCTAAGACAAGTTTATGGCATTCTATATGGATAAGCAAAACAACATAAAAGAAAAAACAACGTGTATATTGAATGTACTTAAAGGCCAAATTCCATGCACGATACATTTAATGGTAAAAGAAAACAACGTTACCAAAAACGTGGCTTTTCAATTTTTTTTTCTTTTCTTTTTTTTTAAGCTTGTTTGGTAACAAAACACCGCTGTATACAAAAATTCTCTTTATAGGAGAAGAAAACACAATACTAAAAAAAAAAAAGTATATTTTCTTTGTTTTTTCAGCATATTACATATTAAAACGTTAAAACGCATGCAAAACGACCTTCATGGAGAAATAGAACAGCATTGTCAAAAACGTGTGTTTTGAATTTTTTTTTATAGATTGTTAGGTACTAAAACGCAAAAAAAATGCATGCAAAGCACTCTATTTAACGGTAATGAAACGATATAACAAGGAACGTGTCATCTGGGTGTTTTGAACTTATTATGCACCAAAAAACTAAAAAGCACGGAAAGCACGCGAAAACAAAACATCATTAAAAAAAAAATATATATATATATATATATATATATATATATATATATATATATATATATATATATATATATATATATATATATATATATATATATATATATATATATATATATATATATATATATATATATATATATATATATATATATATATATATATATATATATATATATATATATATATATATATATATATATATATATATATATATATATATATATATATATATATATATATATATATATATATATATATATATATATATATATATATATATATATATATATATATATATGTATGTATGTATTTTGAGTGTTTTCAGCTTCATATGTACCAAAACGTTAATGCACGTTTCGTTTCCTTTCCACATATAGTATGGTTTGGATGCACTGAAAATACATGTTTTTGGAAATGGTGTTCGGTTTTTCCACATTGCAGGTATTCACACGTTTTAGCGTTTTGGTACCAAAGAAACTCAAAACATACATAATATCCGTTCCTCATAAATTCCTTTCTTTTCTCCATATGGGATCATTTTCAAACATTTTAGCGTTTTGGTACATAATGTGAAAGAAAAAACACTCAAAAAGCACATTTTTGGTAATTTTATTATCTTTCATCCTTTTTAGCGTTTTGGTATCTAAAAAGCTCTAAAAATCTCATAATACATGGTTCTTGTATTTTTTTTTTCGTTTCCTAATAGTGCTTTCCATGCATTTTAATTTTATTTCTACGTAACAGGCTCAAAAACATTCAAAATACAATTTTTTTTCTGTTTCTCTGTCAAGCGTGTTTTGCATATGTTTTAGGGTCTTAGAAGGTAAGTAGCTCAAAAACACTCAAAAGTTACATGGTTTCATTTCCTATATAGTGAGCTTTCGATGCTTTTTCGCGTTTTCGTGCCAAGCATGGCTATAAACATTCAAAAGACATGTTACTGGAAATGTCGTTTCGTTGCCCAGTACATGGTGCTTCACATACATTTTAGCGTTTTAGTACATAACTGTGAAAAAAAAAACTCAAAATACACTTTTTTGGTAATTTTGATCTTTTTATTCATGTAGAGTGCTATTCGTATTTAGGTACCTAAGAAGCTCTAAAACATCAAATTACTCGTTTCTCGTAATATCTTTTCGCTTCATTATATAGGATACTTTGCATCATTTTGACGTTTTTCTATGTAAAAAGCTCAAAAACTCTAAACACACGTTTTTTGATAAAGTTGTTCTGTTCCCCATAAAGGGTATTTTACATGTGTTTTAGCGTTTTGGTACATAACTAGCTCAAAAACACTCAAAATACACGTTTTTCGTTAAGTCGTTTTGTTTTTCCATATTTGGTGCTTTGCATTCTTTTAGTCTGTTGGTGCTCAACACGTTCATAAACACTGAAAAGATACGTTCCTTTAACAATATTAAAAACGCTTAAAAACATGTTTTTGATAATGTTGCTCTGTTTCTCGATGAAGAGTGCTATTCACAAGCATTAGCGTTTTGGTACCTAAGAAATAAAAAAAAAAAAAAAAAAACAATGCACATTTCTCAAAATATACTTTCTTTTTTCCATATATGGTGCTTTGCAATCACTTTGGCGTTTTTTTTTTAGATAACAAGCTAAAAAGACTCAGAATTCACGTTATTGTGTTTCTCCACAAATTTTGTATGCGTTTTAACGTTTTGGTACGTAAAAAGCTCAAAAACACTCAAGAGACACTTTCTTGATGTTTTCATTCCCATATAGGGTTATTCCCCTGCTATCTGGCGGTTTGGTGCCTACCACTCTCAAAAACATTCAAAACACATCTTTTCTATTAATGTCCTTTCTTTTCCGCACATACGAGCCTTTGGTCCTATAATAATACACGTGTCTCGTAATGTCCTTTTGTTTCTCCATACAGAGTGCTTTCCATGCAGTCTGGCGTTTTTGTAAGGAAAAGAAAAAAAAATTTATTTTTTTTGTAATGTTATTCTTTTCTCTATAAAGGGTGTTTTACATGCGTTTTAAGGATTTTGAAAATATTCAAAAGACACGTTTTTGGTGATGTTGTTTTGTATTCCCATATCCGGTGTTTTGAATGCTATTTAGCGTTTTGTTGCTTAACACGTTGAAAATCACGCAAAAGACGTTTCTGGAATTATAGTTTCATTTCCCTATATAGGGAATTTTGCATCCATTTTGGCGTTTTGGTACCTAACACTGTAAAGAATATTTTAATTACACGTTTTTGGTAATGTCATTTTTCTCCATAGAACGCTATTTATGCGTATTAGCGTTTTGGTACCTAAGAAGCTCTAAAACACTTATAATACACGTTTTTCGTAATGTCCTTTGGTTTCGCCATATAGGGTGCTATGCATGCATTTTTAGTGTTTCGTTACATAACATGGTGAAAAACACTCAAAAACCACGTTTTTGGTAATGTTATTATGTTTCTCCATTAAGAGTGCCATTCAGTTGATTTGATGTTTTGTACTTTAAGAAACTCAGACACTCATAATACACGTTTCTCGTAATTTCCTTTCGTAATTTCGTAATTTCGTAGTTTCCTTTCCTTTTCGTTTCCCCTTTGCATGTTTTTTGGTGTTTTTGTATGTAACAAGCTCAAAACACTCAAAATACACGTTTTTGGTGATGTTATTCTGTTCCTCCATAAAAGGTGTTTTGGATGTGTTTTAGCATTTTGGAACGTAAGAAGCAAACGCTTAAAAGACACGTTTTTGGTGATGTTATGTTGTATTCTCATATAGGATACTTTCCATGCTAATTAGGATGTGTTGAAAAAATAAAAAAGACATTTTTCTTGTCATGTCGTTTCATTTACCCCTGTAGAGGAATTTGCAAGTACTTTGGCATTTTATAACCTAACAATGTGAAAAAACACTGAAATTACACGTTTTTTTTCGTAATTATGTACTGTTTCTCCAAACAGTGTGCTACTCATGCGTTTTAGCGTTTTCGAGCCAAAGAAGCGCAAAATCACTCATAATACACGTTTCTCGTAATATGTTTTCGTTTCCCCATATAGGATGCTTTTGCATGCATTTTGTCGTTTCGGTACCTGAGATGGTTAAAAATACACACACACACACACACACACACACACACACACTGTTGACTGCCTAAAGAATAAACCGTTTATTATTATTATTATTATTTTTTACACACACACACAAAAAAAAAAAAAAATAAATAAAATTTCTCCATTAAGAGTGCTGTTCACGCTTTGTAGCGTTTTGGTACCTAAGAAACTCAAAAACACTCATAATACGTGTTTTTGTAATGTCGTTTTGCTTCATCATATAGGGTGCTTTGGATGCATTTTGGTCTTTTTGTATGTAAGAAGCTGAAAAACACTAGAAATAGCCGTTTTTTTATTATTTTATTTTATTTATGAAATACGTTACTTTATGATGGTTGTTTTGCACGCATTTTAGCGTTTTGGTACATACAGAACATTACCAAAAACGTTTATTTTGAGTGTTTTTCACAATTTTATTTACCAAAACGTCAAAATGCCTCCAGAGCACCATCTATGGGAAAATGAAACGACATTTCCAGAAACATGTCTTTTGAGTGTTGATGAACGTGGTAGGTACCAAAGTTATAAAAAAAGCAAGGAAAGCTACCTGTATGAAAGAACAAGACAACCAAAAATTTATCTTTTGGGTATTTTCAGCTACTTACGTACCATAGCGCTGAGATATATGCAAAACACCCTTTATTACCAAAAACAATTTTTTTTCTTTTTACATATAAAAAGAAACATAATTGCATGCAAAATACTTTGCAAGGGGAAACGAAAAGACATTAGAAGAAACTTTTATTATGAGTGATTTTTTTTATTTCTAAGGTACCGAGACCTATTTGACACATTGAAGAGCACTCTATATGGAGAAAAGAAAAAGATTACAAAAATGTGCTTTTTGAGTGTTTTTCACATTGTTAGGTAAGAAAACACTCTATAAAGAGTGTTATTTGTGGGTTTTAGCTTTTTCATACATAACGAACTTTAAAAAAACTCATAATACACGTTTCTCGTAACATTTTCCAAACATAGGGTTCTTTGCATGTATTTAGGGCGTTTTTATAGGTAACATGATCAAAAACACTCAAAATACATGTTTCTGGTAATGTTATTCTGTTTCTCCATAAAGGGTGTTTTGCATGCGTTTTAGCGTTTTGGTATGTAAGAAGCTCAAAAACACGTAAAGGCAGGTTCTTGGTAAAAGCTGGTTTTATTCCCATATAATGTGACTGCCCTCCTTTTTAGTGCTTTATTGCCTATCACGCTCAAAAACACTCAAAAGACACTTTTCTGGTAATGTCATTTTTTTCCCATTTTTGGTTTTGGTAACTAAGAATGTGTAAAGCACTCAAAATACAGGCATTTGGTAAGGTTGTTCTGTATTCTCAATTAAGAGTGTTATTTCTGAGTTTCAGCATTTTAGTATCTAAGAAACTTCTCCATATACACCGAGTTTTGCGATTTTTGCCTTGTGGCTGTTGTGAAACTATAAAACACTCATTATACACGTTTCTCGTAATGTACTTTCGTATCCCAATATACTCGTAGAGTGCTTTCCATCCATTTTCGCGTTTTTTGAAGGTAAGAAGCTCAAAAACACTCAAAATATATCTTTTTGGTAATGTTATTCTATTTCTCCACATTCGTTGGTTTACATCAGTTTTAGCGTTTTTATACGTAAAACACTGAAAAGACACTTTTTCAGTAATTTGTGATGGATTCCCACATTGAGTGACTTCCATATTATTTATCGTTTTAGTGCCTAACATGAAGAAAAAAAGAAACACAAAAGACAGGTTTCTGGTAAGGTCGTTTAATTTCCCCGTATGGGTGGCATTGCATCCACTTTAGGGTTTGGTACATAACAGTCCGAAAAAAAAGCTAAAATTAACTTTTCTTCATAATGTTCTTTTTTCACATAATTTCCCTGAATTTTGGCAGAATTTTGGCATCTCGGTACCTATGAAGATGAATAAAAAGAAAAAAAATCCTATTTTTTTTATTTATATATATTTTTTTCTCTATAAAGAGTGTTATATGTGGGTTTTAAGTTTTTAGTACTTAAAGAACTTAAAAACACTCATAATACACGTTTCTCGAAATGTCCTTTCGTTTCCCAAACATAAGATTCTTTGCATGTATTTTAGCGTTTTTATAGGTAACATGATCAAAAACACTCAAAATACATGTTTTTGGTAATGTTATTGTGTTTCTAAATAAAGGGTGTTTTGCATGCGTTTTAGCGTTTTGGTATATAAGGAGCTCAAAAACACTTAGAAAAAACACTTGGTAAAAGTTGATTTTATTCCCATGTAATGTGATTGCCCTGCTTTTTAGTGCTTTATTGCCTATCATGCTAAAAAAAAAAAAAACACTTAAAAAGACACTTTTGTGGTAAAGTAATTTTTTTTCCCACATAAAGCTACTTTCACATGCAATTTGGGGTTTTGGTAACTAAGAATGAGAAAAACACTCAAAATACACGCATTTGGTAAGGTTCTTCTGTTTGTCAATTAAGAGTGTTATTCAGGAGTTTCACAATTTTGGTATCTAAGAAACTTCTCCATATATACGAGTTTTTGCGTTTTTTCCTTGTGGTTCTTGAGAATCTATAAAACAATCATTATACACGTTTCTCGTAATGTCCTTTTGTTAACCAATATAGAGAGCTTTCCATCCATTTTCGCGTTTTATGTAAAAAGTTCAAAAATACTCAAAATATACCTTTTTGGTAATCTTATTCAATTTTTTTCATGTTGGTTGGTTTGCATCCGTTTTAGCATTTTTCTACTTAAAACACGGAAAAGACACGTTTTCAGTAATTTGTTTTAGATTCCCATATAGAATGGCTTCCATATTATTTATTGTTTTGGTGACTAACATGCTGAAAAACACTAGAAACACAGGTTTCTCATAAAGTCGTTTAATTTTCCCATATAGTTGGCTTTGCATGCACTTTAGGGTTTTGTGCATAACAGTCCGAAAAAAAAGCTAAAATTAACTATTTTCATAATGTTCTTTTTTCATATAATTTCCCTGAAATTTGCCAGAATTTTGGGATCTCGGTACCTATGAAGAAGAATAACAAAAAGAGGTTTTAGCTTTTTGGTACTTATGGAACTTAAAAACACTCATAATACACGTTTCTCGTAATGTTTTTTCGTTTCCCAGACATAGGGTTCTTTGCATGTAATTAAGCGTTTTTAAAGGTAACATGATCAAAAACACTCAAAATACATGTTTTTGGTAATGTTAATCTGTTTCTCCATTAACGGTGTTTTGCATGCGTTTTAGCGTTTTGGTATATAAGGAGCTCAAAAACACTTAAAGGCAAGTTCTTGGTAAAAGATGGTTTTATTCCCATGTAATGTGATTGCCCTCCCTTTTAGTGCTTTATTGCCTAACACGCTCAAAAACACTCAAAAGACACTTTTCTGGTAATGTCATTTTTTTACCACAAAAAGCTAGTTTTGCATGCAATTTGGGGTTTTGGTAACTAAGAATGTGAAAAACAGTCAAAATACACGCATATCGTAAGGTTGTTCTGTATTCTCAATTAAGAGTGTTATTCCTGAGTTTCAGCATTTTGGTATCTAAGAAACTTATCCATATACACGAGATTTTTGCGTTTTTTGCCTTGTGGTTCTTGTGAAACTATAAAACACTCATTATACAAGTTTCTCGTAATGTCCTTTTGTATCTCAATATAGAGTACTTTCTATCCATTTTCGCGTTTTTTGTAGGTAAGAAGCTCAAAAACACTGAAAATATACCTTTTTTGGTAATATTGTATTTCTTCATATTCGTTGGTTTGCATCCGTTTCAGCGTTTTTCTACGTAAAACACTGAAAAGACACTTTTCAGTAATTTTGTGATGGATTCCCATATTGAGTGACTTCCATATTATATATCGTTTTGGTGCCTAACATGCTGAAAAACATTCAAAAGACAGGTTTCTGGAAAAGTCGTTTAATTTCCCCATACAGGTGGCTTTGCATGCACTTTAGTGTTTGGTACATAACAGTCCGAAAAAAAGGCTAAAATTGTTATTTTTTTTTATTTTCTTTTTTCACATAATTTTCCTGAATTTTGTCAGAATTTTGGCATCTTGGTACCTATGAAGATGAATAACAAAATAAATAAATAAATAAATTCCTATCTCTTTATTCTATTTTTTCTATAAACAGTGTTATTTATGGGTTTTAACTAAATGGTACTTAAAGAACTTAAAAACACTCGTAATACATGTTTCTCGAAATGTCCTTTAATTTCCTAAACATAAGGTTCTTTGCATGTATTTAAGCATTTTTATAGGAAACATGATCAAAAACACTCGAAATACATGTTTTTGGTAATGTTATTCTGTTTCTCCATAAAAGGTGTTTTGCATTCGTTTTAGCGTTTTGGTATATAAGGAGCTCAAAAACACTTAAAGGCAAGTTCTTAGTAAAAGTTAGTTTTATTCCTATGTAATGTGATTGCCTTGCTTTTTAGTGCTTTATTGCATATCATGCTAAAAAAAAAAAAAAACACTTAAAAGACACTTTTTTGGTAATGTCATTTTCTTCCCACATGAAGCTACTTTCACATAAAATTTAGGGTTTTGGTAACTAAGAATATGAAAAATACTCAAAATACACGCATTTGGTAAGGTTGTTCTGTTTCTCAATTAAGAGTGTTATTCAGGAGTTTCAGCATTTTGGTATCTAAGAAACTTCTCCATATATATGAGTTTTTGCGTTTTTTGCCTTGTGATTTTTGAGAATCTATAAAACATTCATTATACACGTTTCTCGTAATGTCCTTTTGTTAACCAATAGAGAGAGCTTTGCATCCATTTTCGCGTTTTTTGTAAGTAAAAAGCTCAAAAAACACTCAAATTATACCTTTTTGGTAATTTTATTCTATTTCTTCATATTGGTTGGTTTGCATCCGTTTTAGCGACATGTTTAAAGTAATTTTGTTTTGGATTCCCACATAGAATGACTTTAATATTATTTGTTTTGGTGAATAACATGCTGAAAAAATAGAAACACAGGTTTCTCGTAAAGTCGTTCAATATCCCCATATATATATATATATATATATATATATATATATATATATATATATATATATATATATATATATATATATATATATATATATATATATATATATATATATATATATATATATATATATATATATATATATATATATATATATATATATATATATATATATATATATATATATATATATATATATATATATATATATATATATATAGGCTTTGCATGCACTTCATGGTTTGGTACATAACAGTCCGAAAAAAAAGCTAAAATTAACTTTTTTGATAATGTTCTTTTTACACATAATTTCCCTGAATTTTTGCCAGAATTTTGGCATCTCAGTACCTATGAAGAAGAATAACAAAAAAAAAAAATCCTATTTTTTTAATTATTTCTTTATTTTTTTTTCTCTCTATAAAGAGGTTTTAGCTTTTTTGTACTTATGGAACTTAAAAACACGCATAATACTCGTACACGTTTCTCGTAATGTCCTTTCGTTTCCCAGACATAGGGTTCTTTGCATGTATGTAAGCGTTTTTAGAGGTAACATGATCAAAAACACTCAAAATATATGTTTTTGGTAATGTTAATCTGTTTCTCCATATAGGGTGTTTTCCATGTGTTTTAGCGTTTTGGTATATAAGGAATTAAAAAACACTTAAAGGCAAGTTGGTTTTATTTCCATGTAATATGATTCCCCTTCTTTTTAGTGGTTTATTGCCTAACTCTCTCAAAAAACCTCAAAACACACTTTTCTGGTAATGACATTTTTTTTTCCCACATAAAGCTAGTTTCTCATGCAATTTGAGGTTCTAGTAACTAAGAATGTGAAAAAAAACAATCAAAATACACGCATTTAGTAATGTTATTCTGTTTCTTAATTAAGAGTGTTATTCAGGAGTTTCAGTATTTTGATATCTAAGAAACTTCTCCATATACACTAGTTTTTTGCGTTTTTTGCCTCGTGGTTCTTGTGAAACTATAAAATACTCATTATACACGTTTCTCGTAATGTCTTTTTGTTTCCCAATATAGAGTGCTTTGCATCATTTTCGCGTTTTTTTTTTTTGATGGTTACAAGCTCAAAAACACTTAAAATACACCTTTTTGGTAATGTCATTGTATTTCTTCATATTGGTCTGTTTGCATCAGGTTTAGCGTTTTTTACGTAAAACACTTCAAAAAAGACACGATTTCAGTAATTTTGTTTTGGATTCCCATATAGAGTGACTTCCATATTATTTATCGTTTTGGTGCCTAACATGCTGAAAAACACTCAAAAGACAGTTTTCTTATAAAGTCGTTTAATTTCCCATATAGATGGCTTTGCATGCACTTTAGGGTTTGGTACATAAGTCCGAAAAAAAGGCTAAAATTAACTTCTTCGATAATGTTCTTTTATCACATAATTTCCCTGAATTTTAACAGAATTTTGGCATCTCGGTACCTATGAAGATGAATAACAAAAAAAAAAAAAATATATATTATTTTCATTTATTTAATTAATTTATTTATTTTTTTTATATTTTTTTTTTGTTTCTTTATAAAGAGTGTTATTTGTGGGTTTTAGCTTTTTGGTATTTAAGTAACTTAAAAACACTTATAATACACGTTTCTCGTAATGTCCTTTCGTTTCCCAAACATAGGATTCTTTGCATGTATTTAAGCGTTTTTATAGGTAACATGATCAAAAACACTCAAAATACATGTTTTTTGTAATGTTATTGTGTTTCTCTATAAAGGATTTGTTTCATTCGTTTTAGGGTTTTGGTATGTAAGGAGCTCAAAATATTTAACGGCAAGTTCTTGGTAAAAGTTTGTTTTATTCACATGTAATGTGATTGCCCTTCTTTTAAGTACTTTATTGCCTATCACGCTCATAAACACTCAAAAGACATTTTCTGGCAATATAAATTTTTCCCCACATAAACCTAGTTTCGCATGCAATTTCGTGTTTTGGTAACTAAGAATGTGAAAAACACTCAAAATACACGCATTTAGTAAGGTTGTTCTGTATTTCAATGAAGAGTGTTATTCATGAGTTTCATCATTTTGGTATCTAACAAACTTTTGCCTTGTGGTTGTTGTGAAACTATAAAATACTCATTATACAGGTTTCTCGTAATATCCCAATATAGAGTGCTTTGCATCCATTTTTGCGTTTTTTGTAGGTAACAGGCTCAAAAACACTCAAAATATACCTTTTTGGCAATGTTATTCTATTTCTTCATATTGGTTTGTTTGAATCCGTTTTAGCGTGTTTCTACGTAAAACACTGAAATATCGTGTTAAGTGATTTTGTTTTGGATTCCCATATAGAGTGACTTCCATATTATTTATTGTTTTGGTGCCTAACATGCTGAAAACACTCAAAAGACAGGTTTCTGATAAAGTCGTTTAATTTCCCTATAGAGGTGGCTTTGCATGCAATTTAGGTTTTGGTACATAACTGTCCGAAAAAAAAAGCTAAAATTAACTTTTTTGATAATGTTCTTTTTTCCACATAATTTCCCTGAATTTTGCCAGAATTTTGGCATCTCGGTACCTATGAAGAAGAATAAAAAAAAAATTACTTTTTTTTTTTTGTTTCTCTATAAAGAGTGTTATTTGTAGGTTTTAGCTTTTTGGTGCTTAAGAAATTTAATAACAATCATAATACACGTTTCTCATAATGTCCTTTCGTTTCCCAAACATAGGGTTCTTTGCATGTATTTAAGCGTTTTTATAGGTAACATGATCAAAAACACTCAAAATACATGTTTTTGGTAATGTTATTCTGTTTCTTCATAAAGGGTGTTTTGCATCCGTTTTAGCGTTTTGGTATGTTAGAAGCTCAAAAACACTTAAAGGCAAGTTCTTGGTATAAGTTGGTTTTATTCCCATGTAATGTGATTGCCCTGCTTTTTAGTGCTTTATTGCCTAACACGCTCAAAAACACTCAAAAGACACTTCTGGAAATGTCTTTTTTTTTCTTTCCACATAAAGCTAGTTTCGTATGGAATTTGGGTTTTTGTTAACCAAGAATGTGAAAAACACTCAAAATACACGCATTTGGAAAGGTTGTTCTGTTTCTCAATTAAGAGTGTTATTCATGAGTTTCAGCGTTTTGGTATCTAAGAATCTCAAAAACACTTATAATGCACGTTTCTCGTAATGTCCCTTTTTTTACTCATTCAGGGTGCTTTGCATGCATTTTGGCATTTTATTTTTCACGGAATAGCTGAAAAACACTGAAAATACACGGTTTTGGTAATAAGAACATAAGAACATAAGAAATAAGTATATATGCAAGAAGGCATCAGGCCTACACGTGGCATTACTTGTATGAAATATGCCTACATATTTCCACCTATCATCCCCATCTATAAATGTGTAATTTTCTCTTACAGTTGCCAAATGCCTCAGCACTAACAGCTTGATTACTAAGTCCGTTCCAATCACTTACTACTGTATTTGAAAACCAATTCCTTCCTGTTTCCTTTTTGAACATCAAGTTTTTAGGCTCAAGCCTGAAAATGAAAACTTGATGTTCTATATTTCTTGTTCTATCATGGTTACAGATTCTAAGAATTTTCCTTATGTTTCCCTTGTTATAACCCATATACCACTTAAAGACTTCTTCTCTCAGGTCCACTCTTAACCTACGTCTCTCTAAAGAATGTAAATTGAACAGCTTGAATCTCGCTTCGTAAGGAATACTCCTCATCCCTTGTATCCTTTTAGTCATTCTCCTTTGAAGTGATTCTAATAGACCTTTATCCTTCCTGTGATGTGGTGACCAGAATAGCACAGCGTAGTCTAGATTAAGTCTGACCAGCGCTAAATGTAACTTTAATATTACTTCGGGAGTTCTCCTTCTAGCACTCCTGAAAATGAATCATAATACATTATTTGTTTTGTTTCTGGACTCTTTGCATTGCTTTCTTAGACGGAGTTCAGAGCTAACTTTAAATCTCAAATCTTTTTCTTACCCTGAACCTACCAGAACTTGGTTGTTCATTGTGTAACTACTGTGTGGGTTTCTTCTACTTACGCTAAGTGCTTTGCATTTGTTGATATTAAACTGCATTTGCCATCTGTCTGTCCATTCGTTCATCCTATCCAAATCTGCCTGCAAGGCGATGGTATGCGATTCTGACCTAATTAATCTACATACTCTCGTGTCATCCGCAAATGTACTAAAAACACTACTAACTCCACTATCCAAGTCATTGACATATTACAAACAACATCGGCCCTAATACTAATAATCCCTTTGTCACCCCACTAATTACTTGACCCCACTCGGATTTAGAGCCGTTTATTACAACACTCTGTCGCCTGCCGCTTGGCCATGACCTTATCCAGATTACTTATAACCTTTTTCCAATTCTTAAATACTGTGGAATATATTTCATCTGGTCCTGGTGACTTGAACTTTTCAGCTTATCTATCTCCTGTTCCACTATCTCTTTAGTTATGGTAATATCTGTCAGCTTCTCATTTTCTTCTACTCTAAATATCTTCTCACTATTCGGCAAATTCTGCATGTTTTCCTGGGCAAAAACAGTTAAAAATACTCGTTCACAATTTTACTAATCTTCTCTCAACAACTAAGCAGGTCCCATTCTGCTGTCTTTAAGGAACTATTGTTTCTCTATTCTTCGTCTTATATACCTAATAAAATCCCTTGGGGTCCATCTTCGCTTGGCTGGCTACCTTTAATTCATAACTATTTTTAGCTTTCCTTGTTAAACTCCTGACTTTTCTAATTCATTATATTATGGCCTTAAAACGACTTCCCCTGTCTTTAATCTCATATATACTTCTCTTTCGCCCTATGTAGTGTTTTAACCTCAGTCATCCATTTAGGACCATTTTTCTGTGATCTTATTCTTCTGTAAGTGATGTTCCCTAACTGTCCTGAATGTAATTTATCAACGAAATATTTATTTCGCTTCTCCATAAAGGGTATTTTGCATGGGTTTTAGCGTTTCTGTACATAAGAACCTATAAAACACGTATTATTAATGTTGTTTTCTATTCCTTTATAGAGTGCTTTCCATGCTTTTTAGCGTTCTGGTGTCTAACACGTTGAAAAACACTCAAAAGGCACGTTAATGATAATGTCGTTTCGTTTCCCGATAAAAGGGGGCTTCCAATGCATTTTGTCTTTTGGTTCTTAACAATATGAAAAAAAGTTTAAGTAAAAGTTTTCGGTAGAGTTGTTTTTCCATATAAAGTGCTAATCACGTGTTTTTGAGTTTTGGTACCTAAAAAGCTCAAAATCTCTCATAATACACTTTTTTCGTAATGTCCTTTCTTTTCTCCATGTAGGATGCTTTGCGTGTAATTTGGCATTTTTATACTTAACAAGCACAAAAACAATCAAAATACAAGTTTTTGGTAATGTTATTCTGTTTCTCCGTAAAGGTTGTTTTGCATGCGTTTCAGCGATTTCGGACGTAAGAAGGTCAAAAACACTCTAAAGATACTTTCTTGGTAATGTTATTTTATATTGCCAAATAGGGTGCTTTCAATGCTTTTTAGCATTTTCATTCCTAACACTCAAGTAAACACTCAAAAGACACGTTTCCTGTAATATAGTTTTGCTTCTTCATATAGGGATCTGCATGCATTATGATGTTTTGCTACATAATATGAGAAACGCTCAAAATAAAGGTTTCAGGTAATGTTGTTCTTTTTCTCTATATAGGTTGCTATTCATGCGTTTTAGCGTTTTGGTACTTAGGAAGCTCAAAAACACCAATAAATTTTTTTTTCTCCTAATGTCTTTCTATTTCCCCATATAGGATGCTTCGTATGTTTTTTGACGTTTTGGTACATAACAAGGTAAAAAAAAAAATGAAAATAAAAACACATTTTTGGTGATGTTCTGATTCTCTTTTAAGAAATATAGGATATATTCAATTTTCATTCAAGCAGTTTAGTGTTTGGTACCTAAGACACTCAAAACACTGACAATGTACGTTTCTCGTAATGTTCTATCGATTCCTAATACAGGGTGCTTTACATGCATTTTTAATATGATGTACGTAACAGACTCAAAAAGACTCAAAATACACGTTTTTGGTAAGGTTTTTCTATTTGGTAAGGTTATTCGTGTTTGTTGCACGTGTTTTACCGTCTTGGTACGTAAAAAGTTTAAAACACTTAAAAGACATACTTATTATTTTGCATTTCTATATAAGGTGCTTTCCATGCTATTTAGCATACTCGTATATGTGAAAAACACATAAAAACACATTTCTTACATTATTGTTAAATTTTTTCGTATAGCGAGGAAGCATTATGGTGTTTTGCTACCTGACAATGTGAAAAACATTCAAATTACACGATTTTGGTGATTTGTTTCTTTTTCTCCATACAGTGTGCTACTCATTTATTTTAGCGTTTTGGTACCTAAGAAGCTAGAAAAAAAAAACTCATAATACACGTTTTTTGTTATGTCCTTTCATTTCCTCATATAGGGTCTTTTTGGTGCTTTGGTACCTAACAGGGTGTTTGCATGTATTTTGACATTTTAGTTCGTAAGAACCTAAAAAAAAAACACTCTAAAGACACGTTTTTGTAAAATTGTTTTGTATTCCCCTATAGGGTGATTTCGTTGCTTCTTACTGATTTGGTGCCTAACACGCTCAAAAAATAACAAAAGACAAGTTTCTAGTGATTTCGTTTCGTTTCTTCATATAGGTTGCTTTACATGCATGTTGGCGTTTTGGTAATTATCAATGTAAAAAAATACACGTTTTTGGTAAGGTTGTTCTTTTTCTTCAGAGGACTATTGAAGCTTTTTACTGATTTGGTACTTAAGAAAGTAATAAAAAAAATAACAAACGTTTCTCGTAAAGTCCTTTCATAACCATATGCAGGGTGTTTTGTTTGATGGTAGGCGATTTTGTACATAATACGCTCAAAGACACTCAAAATACACGTTTTTGGTAAATGTATTCTGTTTCTCTATATAGGGTATTTTCATACGTTTTTAATGTCGTTTCATATATCTATTTCTCAATATAGGGTGTTATTCATGCGTTTTATCCTTTTGATACTAAGAAGGTCAAAAACACTCATAATACACGTTTCTCGTAATGACTTCATTTTTCCCATATAAGGAATTTTCGATTCATTTAGGCGTTTTTTACGTAACAATCTTACAAAACACTCAAAATACTTGTTTTTGGTAATGTTATTCTGTTTCTCCATAAAGGATGTTTTCTATGTTTTTTTTTTATCGTTTTGGTACGTAGGACACTCAAAAGAAACGTTTTCTTAATGTTGTTTTGTATTCCCATATCAGGTGATTTGTATGCTTTTTAGCATTTTTGTGCCTAACACGCTGAAGAACACATTTTAGATACGTTTCTGAAATCTCGTATCCTTTCCCCAAATAGGGGGCTTTACATGCATTATGGCGTTTTGATTCATAACAATGTGAAAACACTGAAAATTTACGTTTTTGGTAATGTTATTTCATATATATTCATGCATTTTAGCGACTTCGTACCTAACAAGTAAAAAAAAACAAACACCAATAGTACACATTTTAGTAACGTCTTTTCATTTTCCCATTTAAGATATTATATATGTATTTTGGCGTTTTCTACTTAACTAACTCAGAAACACTCGAAATATTTGTTTTTGATATTATTTCTCCATGTTTTTTTTTTTTTTTTCATGCGATTTAGCGTTTCGGTACGTAAGAAAGTCAAAAATTATGAAAACATACGTTTGTGGTAAAGTTGTTTTGTTTTCCTTTATAGGGTGCTTTCCATGCTTTTTAGCGTTTTGGTGCCTAGCACGCCAATAAACATTCAAAAGGCACTTTTCTGGAAATCGCGTTTTCTTTCCTCATATAGGGTACAAAAACATGTATTAGTAGTGTTTTCGAAAACACCAAAGTGCATGCAAAGTAAGCTATACGGGAGAAACAAACAAAAACGTGTTTTTTTAATGTTTTCAGCTGTTTACGTACCAAAACACTAAAATGCATGGAAAAGAAACTTCATGGAGAAACAAAATATTATTGCCAAAATCGTGTATTTTGAATGTTTTTAAGGTTATTACGTACCAATACGCAAAAATTCATCCATTTCATTTTATTTCGGTGCTTTTCAACGTTAGCACCAAAACTCTAAAGAGCATGGAAGAAACTCTTTATAGAAATCAAAACAACATTATCAAAATGGTGTCTTTTGAGTGTTTTTGAGCTTCTTACGTTCCAAAATGCTAAAAGATATATAGCCTTTATAGGGAGACATTATCAAAAACGTATGATTTAAGCGTTTTTGCAGCTTTTTAGAAACCAAAACGCCTTTTTCCACTTTTATGTACTAATCACGTGTTTCAGTATTTTATTACCTAAGAAGCTCAAAAACACTTATAATATACGTTTTTGGTAATGTTTTTCTGTTTTTCATATATGGTATTCTGTATAGATTGTCGTACCTAACATGAGGAAAACACCCATTTTTTTTGGTTAATGCTTTTTTCTCCATATAGAGTGATATTCACGTGTTTTAGTGTTTTCGTACATAAGAAGTTAAAAAAACACTCATAATAATATTTTTTTCTTAATAAGTTTTAGTTTGTCAATGTCCGTTAATTTGTGTGCATTTTGGCGTTTTCCCACCCAACAAGCTCAAAAAGACTCAAAACACACATTTTTGGTAATGTTCTATTTCACCATAAAGGATGTTTTGGGCGCTTTTTAGAAATTTGGTACGTAAGAAGCTCAAAAAACATTCAAAAGACACGTTTTCGATGTTATATATATATATATATATATATATATATATATATATATATATATATATATATATATATATATATATATATATATATATATATATATATATATATATATATATATATATATATATATATATATATATATATATATATATATATATATATATATATATATATATATATATATATATATATATATATATATATATTTTTTTTTTTTTTTTTTTTTTTTTTTGGTTGGGGTTGGTTTCTAATATGCTAAAAACACTGAAATAACACGTTTCCGGTAATATAATTTCTTTACATCAAATAGTGTGCTGTCTGCATTTTGGCGTTTTGGTAGCTAATGATCGGGAAAACTCTCAAAAAAACGCGTTATAATAATGTCCTCTTTCTCCATAAAGGGTGTTTTTCATACGTTTTAGAGTTTTAGTACGTAAGAAACTGGAAAAAAACACTCAAAAGACAAGTTTTTGTTATTATTGATTGCTTTTCCTATACAGGTTGTCTTGCATGCACTTTGGTGTTTTTATATCTAACAAGCTCAAAAACACTCAGCATACAAGTTTTTCGTAATGTTGGTCTGTTTCTTTATGTATGGTGTTCACTATGCTTTTAGGCGTTTTGGTACCTATCATGGGGAAAAAACTCATAAAGTACGCTTTTGGTATTGTTGTTTTGTTTCTGCAAATATAGTATTATTTACGTGTTTTAGACTTTTGGTATCTATGAAACTGAAAAAGACATAATACACCTTTATGTTAATATCGTTTCATTTACCTATATAGGGTAATTTGCATACATTTTGGCGTTTTGTTACCTAACAAGCTAAAAAAAATCTCAGAACATACGTTTTTGCTAATATTGTTTCGGACATCTTTTATCGTTTTGGTACGTAAGAAGCTCAAAAACACTCGATTTTGTTAAGGTTATCTCGTTTTCTCTTATAGGGTGTTTTCCTTACTTTTTAAGCGTTTTGCTGCCTAATATGCTCAAAACACCTAAATAACAAGTTTCTGGTGATGTTTTGCTACTGTTTTTTTGTTAATGTTTTTTCACGTGTTTTAGTGTTTTCGTACATAAAAAAAAATAAAAACACTCATAATACACGTTTCTGTTAATATCGTTTCGTTTCCTCAAATAGGGTCCTTTGCATGCAATATGGGGTTTATGGGGCAATATGGGTACCTAACAAGTTAAAAAGACTGAGATAAGAATTTTTTGCTAAAGTTTCCCATAAATGTTTCTTTGCTCACATTTTAGTGTTTTGTACTCTGAAAAACACTAAAAAGAAACGTTTTTGACAATGTTGTTTTCTTTTCTCATATAGAGCTATTTCCATGCTTTTTAGCTTTTTGTTGCCTAATTTGCTCGAAAATTTCCAAATGGCACGTTGCAGGTACTATCTTTTAGTTACTCCAGACAAAGTATTATTCTACATGCATTCTGTCGTTTTGGTACCTAACTTAAAAACACTTAAAACACATGTTTTTTTTAATGTTCTATTTCTCAGTGAAGTGCGTTTTCAATAACTTTTAGAGTTTCAGTGCGTACGAAGCTGAAAAAGCGCTCAAAAGATATGTTTTTGGTAATTTTTTTTTCTTCTTCTATAGGGTGCTTTGCATGTACTTTGGCGTTTTGATAACTAATAAACTCAAAAATATTTATAATACATGTTTGTGATCATGTCGTTCTGTTTCTTCATATAGGATGCTTTATATGTATTTTGGCGTTTTGGTCCCTAACATGGGGAAAAGCACCCATAATACACGTTTTTCGTAATGATGTTCTGTTTCTACATATAAAATGCTATTTACGTGTTTTAGCGTTTCGTTACACAAGAAGCTGAAAAATAGCGTTAATATTTTTTCTTTTCCCCATATCTGAAACTTTGCATGCATTTTGACGATTAGTTATCTAACAAGCTCAAAACACTCAAACACAAGTTTTTGTTTAGTTTAGTTATCGTTTTGTTACGTAAGAAGCTCAAAAGCATACAAAGGACACGATTTTGTTGAAGTTGTTTCATTTTCCTATATAGGGTATTTTCCATGTTTTTTTTAGCGTTTTGGTGCCTAATACTCTAAAAAAAAACACCTAAATGACACGTTTTTGGAAATGTCGTTTCGTTACTTCATATAGGCGCTCTGCATGCATTTTGGCGTTTTATTACTTATTACGCTGATAACTCAAAATACACATTATGGGTATTTTTTTTTTTCTCCACAAACAGTGTTTTCCATGCGTTTTACCGTTTTAGTACGTAAGTTAAAAACACTCGACACATTTTTTTAAATATATATATATATATATATATATATATATATATATATATATATATATATATATATATATATATATATATATATATATATATATATATATATATATATATATATATATATATATATATATATATATATATATATATATATATATATATATATATATATATATATATATATATATATATATATATATATATATATATATATATATATATATATATATATATATATATATATATATATATATATATATATATATATATATATATATATATATATATATATATATATATATATATATATATATATATATATATATATATATATATATATATATATATATATATATATATATATATATATATATATATATATATATATATATATTTTACATACAGGGTGCTTTGCATGCACTTTGGTGACTTTATCACCTAAGAAGCTCAAAAACATATAAAAGACGTTTTTGGTAATGTTGTTCTGTTTCTAGATATAGTTTGTTATTGACGTTTTTTTAACGTTTTTTTTTTAACCTAAGAAGCTGAAAATACTCATAATACTCTTTAAATATCCTTTATTATCCAATACCGTGATATTTCCATTGAATTTCACGTTT
The DNA here is from genome assembly GCF_035594125.1 of Scylla paramamosain. Lineage (NCBI taxonomy): Eukaryota > Metazoa > Arthropoda > Malacostraca > Decapoda > Portunidae > Scylla > Scylla paramamosain. The sequence continues at coordinate 16,597,675 of NC_087166.1, forward strand.
TGGTTCCTAACAAGTTGGATGTCGCTCAAATCACACTTTTTTTTTTTTGTAATATATCCCCCATAAAACGTGTTTTCCACGCGCTTTAGCGTTTTGTTACATAAGAAGCTCAAAAACACTCAAAAAATATCTTTCTGGTAATGTCGCTCCGTGCTTTGCATGCATTTTGCAGTTTTGGTAGATAAGAAGCTCAAAAACACTCAATAAACACGTTTTATAGAATGTTTTTCTGTTTCTCTATAAAGGAAGAAGCTGAAAAACACTAAAAATACATGTTTTTGGTTATATTGTTTGCTTTTCCAATATAGAGCGTTTTTGTACATAAGATTTTCAAAAACACTCAAAAAGAGTTGTTTTTGGTAATCTCGTTCGGCTACTAAAATGGTGATTTCATTCATTTTGCAGTTTTGATAGCTACGAACCTCAACAACACTCAATATGGTCTTTTTTTTTCTTTTTTTTTTCTTTCTCCATGAAGGATTTTTTGTATGCACTTTTAGCGTTTTGGTAAATAACAAGCTCAAAACACTTATAATACACGTTTTAGATAATGTTCTGATTTCTCTATGTAGTATTTTGTATGCATTTTGTATGCATTTTGGCGTTTTGGCACTTAACATAGTTATAATGTTGTTTTGTTTCTCCATATAGATTCCTTTTCATGTGTTTTAGCGTTTTGGTACATAAGAAGCTAAAAAAAAAACGCTCATAATACACGTTTCTGTTAATATTGTTTCCTTTAGACATATCAAATCATTCATTTTGGCGTTTTAATACCTAAACCTAACAATCTGGAAAACACACAAATCATACGTTTTTGATAATGTTGCTCATTTTCTCTCTAAAGGGTATTTATCACGTGTTTTAGCGTTTTGGTACGTAAGAAGCTTAAAGAAAAAAAAAACACAAAATACACAGTTTTGATATTTTATAGTGAATGTTTTTCTTCCTTTTTACCGTTTGGTGCCTAATATCCTCAAAAAACACCCTTTCTGAGAATGTCGTCTTCTAACCCTGGATAGGGTGATTTGTATATATTTTGGAGGGTTGTTACATAATAAGCTGGAACTACTGAAAAGATGCTTTTGGTATTGTTGTTTGCTATTCACATATAGGGCAATTTGCATGCATTTTGGCGTTTTGGTACCTAACAATCTTAATAACACTCATAATACACCATTTTAGTAATCTTTTTTTTTTTTTTTGTCATATAGGGTGCTTGTCTGCATTTGACGTTTTAGTACGTAACATGGCGAAAACACTCATAATACACGATTTTGGTAATGTTGTTCTATTTTTCAATATAGAGAGCGATTCACGTAATTTAGTGTTTTGGTATCAATAATGTTGAAAACACTTATAACACACGTTTCTGTTAATATCGTTTCGTTTCCCAGTAACGGATACTTTGGATGCATTTTGGCGTCTGTTACCTAAATAGCTCAAAAACACTCAAAACACACGTTTTTCTTAATATAGTTTTGTTTCACCTTAAAGGGTGTTTTACATATGTTTCAGCGTTTTGGTACGTAAGAAGCTTAAGATTTCTTAAAAGACACGTTGTTGATAATGTTGCTTTGTTTCCCTCTGCTTTCTAGCGTTTTTGTGCCTAATATGCTCAAATCACACAAATTACACGTTTCTGGTGATGTCGATTCGCTACCCAAATAGGGTGCTTTGCATGCATTTTCACGTTTTGGTACCCAACAAGTTGGAACACAATGAAAAGACAAATTCTCGGTTATGTACTTGTTTCTCCATAAACAACGTTTTGTATGCGTTTCCGCGTTATGGTACTAAGAAGCTGATAAACGTTGAAAAGACACGTTTTTGTTATTGTTATTTGTTTTTGCCTTATTGGGAGTTTGCATGCACTTTAGCGTTTTAGTAAAAACACTTATAATACAGGTTTTTGTAATATCAATCTGTTTCTTCTTATAGGGTGCTTTATATGTATTTTAGCATTTTGGTACCTAACATTGAGAAAAGCACTCATAATACAAGTTTTTGGTGATGCTGTTCTGTTTCTCAATATAGTGATATTCACGTGTTTTTAGCGTTTTGGTACAGAAGAAGTTAAAAAACAATTATAACACGTTTCTGTTAATATCGTTTCGTTTCCCCATATCGGGTGATTATCATGGACTTTGGTGTTTTGTTACCTTACAAGCTCAAAAACAATGAAGAAACACATTTTTTGGTAATGTTGTTCTGTTTCTCTATAAACAGTGTTACACTGTTTTAGACTTTTGGTACGGAAGAAGCTCAAAAACACTCAAAAGACGTGTTTTTGATAATGTTTTATTTTCCCATATAGTGTTTTCAATGTTTTTATAGTTTTTTTTTTTTTTTTTTGTGGCTAATATGCTAAAAAAAAACACAGAAATGACACATCTCTGGGAATGCCGTTTCCTTAACTCAAATAGGATGCTTTGCATGTGTTTTGTTATTTTGGTACACAGCATGCTGGAAAAAAAAAAAAACCCAAAACATGTTTTTGGCAACGTTGCTCTGTTTCTCCATAAAGAGCGTTTCGCATGTTTGAACTTTTTGGTATGTTACGAGCTTAAAAAAAAAAACAACGCATGTTTTTGTATCCAAAATGCATATAAAGCAATCTGTATGAGTGCTTTGTATGCATTTTGGAGTTTTGGTACCTAAACACAAAGAAAAACACTCACAGTAGGTTTTTGGTAATGTTATTCTGTTTCTCCATATATACAAATATTCGCTCGTTTTAGCGTTTTGGTACATAAGAAGATAAACCCTCAAAATACACACGATGATAATGTTATTTTGTCTTCCCATGTAAAGTATATTTCATGTGTTTTAGAGTTTTGGTGCTTAATATGCTCAAAAACATCCAAATGGCACGTTTTCTGTTAATGTCGTTCTAGTATCTAACCAGCTGGAAAATATTAAACACACACGATTTCAGTAATGTTGTTAGGTTTCTCAATAAGAGGTGTTTTGCACGCGTTGTTAAAAGACAAGTTTTTTTTTTTTTGCAATGTTGTTTGCTTTCCTTAAATAGAGTGCTTTGCGTGCACATTATAGTTTTGGTAAATAACAAGTTCAAAAAACACTCTTAATAGACTTTTCTGTTAATATCATTTTATTTCAAAATATCGGGTAATTTGCATGCATTTTGGCGTTTTGGTACCTTTCAAGCTCAAAAACACTCAAAACATTCGTTTTTGGTAATGTTCTGTTCCTCCATAAAGATTTTTTTGGAGCGTTTTAGCGATTTAGAACATAAGAACATAAGAAATAAGGGAAGCTGCAAGAAGCGACCAGGCTTACACGTGGCAGTCCCTGTATGAAACACTCCTACCTATTTCCATCTGTTATCCCCATCCATAAACTTGTCTAATCTTCTCTTAAAGCTCTCTAGTGTCCTAGCACTAACTACATGATTACTGAATCCGTTCCACTCATCTACCACTCTATTTGAGAACCAATTTTTTCCTATCTCCTTCCTAAACCTAAATTTTTCAAGCTTGAACCCGTTATTTCTTGTTCTACCCTGGTTGCTGATCCTAAGAATTTTGCTTACATCTCCCTTGTTATAACCCTTATACCACTTAAAGA